>NC_041383.1:677291192-677292427 GCF_002162155.2 Triticum dicoccoides | reverse complement strand
GAAGTGTGTCTGGGCAAAAAAAAACGATTCGCCCCCCTGACTGCTGGGACCCAGCAGCTACACCTTCGCACGCAAGGAAGTGCGTCCGGGCAAAAAAACCGATTCGCCCCCCTGACTGCTGGGACCCAGCAGCTACACCTTCGCACGCAAGGAAGTGCATCCGGGTAAAAAAAACGATTCGCCCCCCTGACTGCTGGGACCCACCAGCTACATCTTCGCAGGCAAGGAAGTCCCTGACAGTCGGGACCCACCTGGTCGAAGCGTACGTAGTGTTGTCATCCTGGTCGCGAACGTGTACATACATACTGGTTAATGTAGAGGCGCGCACGTGTCATAGTAGAGGCGCGCACGTAGCATGTACACGTACGTACATCGGCCAAGGTGCAAGAAAGAAAATACGGTCACGTATGTGTACATACGGGCTGGGTCTCAAACGCCTAGTCGCGCATACGTACGGCGAGGGCTCGTGTTCATCGGGAGGCAATGGAATGCGTCGTGTTCATGGGGAGGCAACCGAACGCTTCGTGTTCATGGGGAGGCAACGGAATGCGTCGTGTTCATGGGGAGGCAACGGAATGCGTTGTGTTCATCAGGAGGCAACAAAATGCGTGGGAGCCAACCGGCTGGGTCGGAACGGAATGTGTGGTCGTGTTCATCGAGAGGGCTTGGACGGAACAGGCGATGGAAACGAGGTCTGGCGTACCGCACAACAGAGGAAATGGACCTCCTACGTCAAAACGGGGTCCTGTTGATCGGGAGGGGTGAGGCGTACCACAAAATGGAGGAAACGGACCTCCTACGGTCGAAACGGGGGTCCTGTTGATCGGGAGGGGTGTGGCGTACCGCAAAACGGATGAAACGGACTTGTGTTGGAGCGCTACGGTCGAAACGGGGGTCTTGTTCATCGGGAGGGGTGTGGCGTACCGCAAAACGGACGAAACGGACTTGTGTTGGAGCGCTACAGTCGAAACGGGGGGAGGGGTGTGGCGTACCGCAAAACGGGACTCCACGGGATACTGTTCATCTCCACCGTCGACCTCCTCCAGCCTCCACGGGCTACCGTCGACCTCCTCCAGCCTCCACGGGCTCCTGTTCATCCAGCCTCCACCGCGCGCTACTCCACCGGCTACTGTTCAACCACCCCTCCACGGGCACCCCTCCACCGTCTACTGTTCATCCAGCCCTCCACACCACGGGGTCCTGTTCAACCACCCCTCCACGGCCACCCCTCCACC
>NC_041383.1:677275440-677290738 GCF_002162155.2 Triticum dicoccoides | reverse complement strand
AAGGAATCGCTCCATCTGGTTTAGTTAACAGCCATCGATCGATCCCTCGGGTTCAGTAACGCGTAGCCTGCAGTGCATTCGCTCGGGTTCAGTTAGAGCCCAACGCCTCGCTCAGGTTCAGTTAGAGCCAACGCCTCGCACACACGCGCGTATGTACGAGAGAAACGCGCATCGCTCGGCCCCCGACCTCCCACCGTAACCGGCAACTCCCTGAAATTTTCCTCCCCCTCGCTTCTACCACGGTTTTTTCCGTCATGGACGGCCCAAAGAATGTCATGCAGCTGCGTCTCCGGCCCGCCCAGGACAAAAAGCCCATTTTATGTCATGATTTTTTGTCATAGAAGTAAGAGCCCACCACATCTATGATGATACCGGGTTTTGTCACAATTATCGTCATAGAAGTGTCATATGTATGATAGAAAAAAAAATCGTTCGGCACAAAATGTCACGGATGTGTCTTTTTTTGTAGTGTTGGCCGTTTGCAATCTAGGGGTTGTATATGGTTGGACCTTTTAAAAGATCCAAGTATAAAAAGACTCGTCTCCTGGTAGCTATTGACAAGTTTACAAAGTGGGTTGAAGCTGAGCCGGTCAGCAAATGCGATGCGGCCACGGCAGTTCAATTCATCAAAATGGTGATCTTTCGTTTTGGATACCCTCATAGTATCATCACCGATAATGGTATTAATCTATCTAAGGGTGCAATTAAAGAGTTCTGTCAACAAGAGCATATCCGGCTTGATCTATCGTCGGTGGCTCACCCCCATTCTAATGGTCAAGCTGAAAGAGCCAATCAATAAATCTTGAAAGGTATCAAACCCCGGCTTATGGTCCCTTTGCAGAGGACACCGGGTTGTTGGGTGGAAGATTTTCCCTCAGTGCTTTGGAGTATCAATACCACCCCCAACAGATCTACGGGTTACACACCTTTCTTCATGGTTTACAGAGCGGAGGGGGTTCTCCCTAGTGACATACGTCACGACTCGCTCCGTGTGGCGGCTTATGTTGAAGCTGATAATGAGAAAGCACGTCAGGATGCAATTGACCTGTTGGATGAAGAGCGTGACCTTGTGGCGGCTCGGTCGGTGATTTACCAGCAAGATCTACGTTGTTATCACAGTCGCCGGGTTAAAACCAGAACCTTTCAAGAAGGAGATTTGGTGCTCCAGCTCATCCAGGATCAAACTATTGGGGATCGTAGCAGAAATTTAAAATTTTCTATGCATCACCAAGATCAATCTATGGAGTCATCTAGCAACGAGAAAGAGAGGAGTGCATCTACATACCCTTGTAGATCGCGAGCGGAAGCGTTCAAGAGAACGGGGTTGATGGAGTCGTACTCGTCGTGATCCAAATCACCGACGATCCTAGCACCGAACGGACGGCACCTCCGCGTTCAACACACGTACGGAGCGGAGACGTCTCCTGCGCCTTGATCCAGCAACGATGTGGGAGAGGTTGAGGAAGAGAGCTCCAACAGCAGCACGACAGTGTGGTGGTGATGGAGCGGCAGTACTCCGGCAGGGCTTCGCCAAGCTCTTAACGGAGGAGCAGAGGTGTTGGGGAGGGGAGGGGCTGCACCTTTGGTGTGGTGGTTAGCCCTCCCCTTGCCCCTCTATTTATAGATGAAGGGGGAAGGGGTCCGGCCCCCTCTAGATGAGATCTAGAGGGGGGCGGACAAGGGGAGGGGGCTTGCCCCCCAAGCAAGGGGGGCGCCCCCTTTAGGGTCCCCCCCCCCAACCATAGGCGCATGGGCCCAAGGGGGGATGCGCCCAGCCCTCCAAGGTCTGGTTACCTTCCCACTACAGCCCATGAGGCCCTCCGAGAGAGGTGGCCCCTCCCAGTGGACCCCCGGAACCCCTCCGGTGGCCCCGATACAATACCGGTATGCCCCCGAACTTTTCCGGTGACCGTATGACAACTTCCCATATATAAATCTTCACCTCTGGACCATTCCGGAACTCCTCGTGATGTCTGGGATCTCATCCGGGACTCCGAACAACATTCGGTAATCACTTACAAGTCTTCCTAATAACCCTAGCGTCACCAAACCTTAAGTGTGTAGACCCTACGGGTTCGGGAATCATGCAGACATGACCGAGCCAGCTCTCCGGCCAATAACCAACAGCGGGATCTGGATACCCATGTTGTTTCCCACATGTTCCACGATGATCTCATCAGATGAACCACGATGTCAAGGATTCAAGCAATCCCGTATACAATTCCCTTTGTAAATCGGTATGTTACTTGCCCGAGATTCGATCGTCGGTATCCCAATACCTCGTTCAATCCCATTATCGGCAAGTCACTTTACTCGTTACATATTGCATGATCCCGTGACTAACCACTTAGTCACATTGAGCTCATTATGATGATGCATTACCGAGTGGGCCCAGAGATACCTCTCCGTCATACGGAGTGACAAATCCCAGTCTCGATTCGTGCCAACCCAACAGACACTTTTGGAGATACCTGTAGTGCACCTTTATAGTCACCCAGTTATGTTGTGACATTTGGTACACCCAAAGCACTCCTACGGTATCCGGGAGTTACACAATCTAATGGTCTAAGGAACTGATACTTGACATTAGAAAAGCTTTAGCAAACGAACTGCACGATCTTGTGCTGTGCTTAGGATTGGGTCTTGTCCATCACATCATTCTCCTAATGATGTGATCCCGTTATCAATGACATCCAATGTCCATGGTCAGGAAACCATGACCACCTATTGATCAACAAGCTAGTCAACTAGAGGCTCACTAGGGACATGTTATGTTCTATGTATTCACACATGTATTACGATTTCCGGATAACACAATTATAGCATGAACAATAGACAATTATCATGAACAAGGAAATATAATAATAAACATTTTATTATTGCCTCTAGGACATATTTCCAACAGTCTCCCACTTGCACTAGAGTCAATAATCTAGTTACATTGTGATGAATCGAACACCCATAGAGTTCTAGTGTTGATCATGTTTTGCTCGCGGAAGAGGTTTAGTCAACGGATCTGCGACATTCAAATCCATATGCACTTTGCAAATATCTATGTCACTGTCTTGAACATTTTCACGAATGGAGTTGAAGCGACGCTTGATGTGCCTAGTCTTCTTGTGAAACCTGGGCTCCTTGGCAAGGGCAATGGCTCCAGTGTTGTCCCAGAAGAGAGTCATCGGCCCCGATGCATTGGGAATAACTCCTAGGTCAGTAATGAACTCCTTCATCCAGATTGCTTCATGTGCTGCCTCTGAGCCTGCCATGTATTCCGCTTCACATGTAGATCCCGCCACGACGCTTTGCTTGCAACTGCACCAGCTTACTGCCCCACCATTCAAAATATACACGTATCCGGTTTGTGACTTAGAGTCATCCAGATCTGTGTCGAAGCTAGCATCGATGTAACCCTTTACGACGAGCTCTTCGTCACCTCCATAAACGAGAAACATATCCTTAGTCCTTTTCAGGTACTTCAGGATATTCTTGACCGTTGTCCAGTGTTCCATGCCGGGATTACTTTGGTACCTTCCTACCAAACTTACGGCAAGGTTTACATTAGGTCTGGTACACAGCATGGCATACATAATAGACCCTATAGCCGAGGCATAGGGGATGACACTCATCTTTTCTCTATCTTCTGCCATGGTCGGGCATTGAGCCAAGCTCAATTTCACACCTTGCAACACAGGCAAGAACCCCTTCTTGGACTGATCCATATTGAACTTCTTCAATATCTTATCAAGGTATGTGCTTTGTGAAAGACCTATGAGGCGTCTCGATCCATCTCTATAGATCTTGATGCCTAATATGTAAGCAACTTCTCCAAGGTCCTTCATTGAAAAACACTTATTCAAGTAGGCCTTAATTTTGTCCAAAAGTTCTATATCATTTCCCATCAAAAGTATGTCATCTACATATAATATGAGAAATGCTACAGAGCTCCCACTCACTTTCTTGTAAACGCGGGCTTCTCCATAAGTCTACATAAACCCAAACGCTTTGATCATTTCATCAAAGCGAATGTTCCAACTCCGAGATGCTTGCACTAGCCCATAGATGGAGCGCTGGAGCTTGCATACCTTGTTACCATTCTTAGGATCGACAAAACCTTCCGGCTGCATCATATACAATTCTTCCTTAAGATAGCCGTTAAGGAATGCCATTTTGACGTCCATTTGCCATATATCATAGTATGCGGCAATTGCTAACATGATTCAGATGGAATTCAGCTTCGCTACGGGAGAGAAAGTCTCATCATAGTCAACCCCTTGAACTTGTCGATAACCCTTAGCGACAAGTCGACCCTTATAGATGGTAACATTACCATCCGTCTTTGTCTTCTTCTTAAAGATTCATTTGTTTTCTATCGCTCGCCGATCATCGGGCAAGTCTGTCAAAGTCCACACTTTGTTTTCATACATGGATCCTATCTCGGATTGCATGGCTTCTAGTCATTTGTTGGAATTTGGGCCCGCCATCGCTTCTTCATAGTTCGAAGGTTCACTGTTGTCTAATAACATGACTTCCAGGACAGGGTTGCCATACCATTCTGGTGTGGAACGTGTCCTTATGGACCTACGAAGTTCAGTAGTAACTTGATCCAAAGTACCTTGATCATCATCATTAACTTCCTCTCCAGTCGGTGTAGGCACCACGGGAACATCTTCCTAAGTTGCGCTACTTACTGGTTCAAGAGGTAGTACTTCATCAAGTTCCACCTTCCTCCCACTTACTTCTTTTGAGTGAAACTCTTTCTCCGGAAAGGACCCATTCTTGGCAACAAAGATCTTGCCTTCGGATCTGAGGTAGAAGGTATACCCAATTGTTTCCTTAGGGAATCCTATGAAGACGCATTTTTTCAACTTGGGTTCGAGCTTTTCAAGTTGAAGTTTCTTGACATAAGCATTGCATCCCCAAACTTCTAGAAACTTCAGCTTAGGTTTCTTTCCAAACCATAATTCATACGGTGTCGTCTCAATGGATTTAGATGGTGCCCTATTTAAAGTGAATGTAGATGTCTCTAAAGCGTATCCCCAAAATGATAGCGATAAATCGGTAAGAGACATCATAGACCGCACCATATCCAATAGAGTGCGATCACGATGTTCGGACACACCGTTACGCTGAGGTGTTCTAGGCAGCGTGAGTTGTGAAACGATTCCACATTTCCTTAAGTTCGTACCAAACTCGTGACTTAAATATTCTCCCCCACGATCTGATCGTAAGAACTTTATTTTTCTGTCACGTTGATTTTCTACCTCATTCTGAAATTCCTTGAACTTTTCAAAGGTCTCAGACTTGTGTTTCATTAAGTAGACATACCCATATCTACTTAAGTCATCAGTGAGGGTGAGAACGTAACGATAGCCACTGCGAGCCTCAACACTCATTAGACCGCACACATCAGTATGTATAATTTCCAATAAGTTGGTTGCTCGCTCCATTGTTCCGGAGAACGAAGTCTTGGTCATTTTGCCCATGAGGCATGGTTCGCACGTGTCAAATGATTCGAAATCAAGAGACTCTAAAATTCCATCCGCATGGAGCTTCTTCATGCATTTAACACCAATGTGACCAAGGCGGCAGTGCCACAGATATGTGGGACTATCACTATCAATCTTACATCTTTTGGTATTCACACTATGAATATGTGTAACATCACGTTCAAGATTCATTAAGAATAAACCATTGACCAGCGGGGCATGACCATAAAACATATCTCTCATATAAATAGAACAACCATTATTCTCGGATTTAAATAGCCATCTCGTATTAAACGAGATCCAAATACAATGTTCATGCTCAAAGCTGGCACTAAATAACAATTATTGAGGTTTAAAACTAACCCCGTAGGTAAATGTAGAGGTAGCCTGCCGACGGCGATCACATCGACCTTGGAACCATTCCCGACACGCATCGTCACCTCGTCCTTCGCTAGTCTCCGCTTATTCCGCAGCTCCTGTTTTGAGTTACAAATATGAGCAACCGCACCGGTATCAAATACCCAAGAGCTACTACGAGTATTGGTAAGGTCCACATCAATTACATGTATATCACATATACCTTTGGTGTTGCCGGCCTTCTTGTCCACTAAGTACTTGGGGCAGTTCCGCTTCCAGTGCCCGCTTCCCTTGCAATAAAAGCACTCAGTCTCAGGTTTGGGTCCATGCTTTGGCTTCTTCCCGGCAACTGGCTTACCGGGCGCGGCAACTCCCTTGCCGTCCTTCTTGAAGTTCTTCTTACCCTTGCCTTTCTTGAAACTAGTCGTTTTATTGACCATCAACTCTTGATGTTCCTTTTTGATTTCTACCTCCGCTGATTTCGGCATTGAAAATACCTCAGGAATAGTTTTCAGCATCCCTTGCATATTGTAGTTCATCACAAAGCTCTTGTAGCTAGGTGGGAGCAACTGAAGAATTCTGTCAATGACCGCGTCATCCGGGAGGTTAACTCCCAGCTGAGACAAGCGGTTGTGCAACCCAGACATTTTGAGTATGTGCTCGCTGACAGAACTATTCTCCTCCATCTTACAACTGTAGAACTTGTCGGAGACTTCATATCTCTTGACCCGGGCATGAGCTTGGAAAACCATTTTCAGCTCTTCGAACATCTCATATGCTCCGTGCTGCTCAAAATGCTTTTTGAGCCCTGGTTCTAAGCTGTAAAGCATGCCGCACTGAACCAGGGAGTAATCATCACTACGCGACTGCCCGGCGTTCATAACGTCTTGAGTTGCTGGGAAAACGGGTGCTTCACCTAGCGGTGCATCTAGTACATATGCTCTTTTGGCATCTATGAGGATGATCCTCAAGTTCCGGACCCAGTCCGTATAGTTGCTGCCATCGTCTTTCAGCTTGGTTTTCTCTAGGAACGCGTTGAAGTTGAGGGCAACATTAGTGTGAGCCATTTTATCTACAAGACATATTGCAAAAGTTTTAGACTAAGTTCATGATAATTAAGTTCATCTAATCAAATTATTTGATGAACTCCCACTCAGATAGACATCCCTCTAGTCATCTAAGTGATCCATGATCCGAGTCAACTAGGCCGTGTCCGATCATCACGTGAGACGGACTAGTCATCATCGGTGAACATCTTCATGTTGATTGTATCTTCTATACAACTCATGTTCGACCTTTCGGTCTCTTGTGTTCCGAGGCCATGTCTGTACATGCTAGGCTCGTCAAGTCAACCTAAGTGTTTTTGCATGTGTAAATCTTTCTTACACCCGTTGTATGTGAATGTTAGAATCTATCACACCCTATCATCACATGGTGCTTCGAAACAACGAACTTTCGCAATGGCGCACAGTTAGGGGGAACACTTTCTTCAAATTATTATGCGGGATCATCTTATTTACTACCGTCATTCTAAGCAAATAAGATGCAAAAACATGATAAACATCACATGCAATCAAATAGTGACATGATATGGCCAATATCCTTTTGCTCCTTTTGATCTCCATCTTTGGGGCGCCATGATCATCATCGTCACCGACATGACACCATGATCTCCATCATCATGATCTCCATCATCGTGTCTTCATGAAGTTGTCACGTCAACGATTACTTCTACTACTATGGCTAATGGTTTAGCAATAAAGTAAAGTAATTACATGGCGTTATTCAATGACACGCAGGTCATACAATAATTAAGACAACTCCTATGGCTCCTGTCGGTTGTCATACTCATCGACATGCAAGTCATGATTCCTATTACAAGAACATGATCAATCTCATACATCACATATATATCATTCATCACATCCTTTTGGCCATATCACATCACAAGGCATATGCTGCAAAAACAAGTTAGACGTTCTCTAATTATTGTTGCATGTTTTACGTGGCTGCAATAGGGTTCTAGCAAGAACGTTTCTTAACTACGCCAAAACCACAATGTGATATGCCAATTTCTATTACCCTTCATAAGGACCCTTTTCATCGAATCCGATCCGACTAAAGTGGGAGAGGCAGACACACGCTAGCCACCTTATGCAACTAGTGCATGTCAGTCGGTGGAACCTGTCTCATGTAAGCATACGTGTAAGGTCGGTCTGGGCCGCTTCATCCCACAATGCTGCCGAAACAAGATAAGACTAGTAGTGGCAAGTAAATTGACAAAATCTACGCCCACAACAAAATTGTGTTCTACTCGTGCATAGAAACTACGCATAGACCTAGCTCATGATGCCACTGTTGGGGATCGTAGCAGAAATTTAAAATTTTCTACGCATCACCAAGATCAATCTATGGAGTCATCTAGAAACGAGAGAGAGAGAGGAGTGCATCTACATACCCTTGTAGATCGCGAGCGGAAGCGTTCAAGAGAATGGGGTTGATGGAGTCGTACTCGTCGTGATCCAAATCACCGATGATCCTAGCGCCGAACGGCCGGCACCTCCGTGTTCAACACATGTACGAAGTGGAGACGTCACCCGCGCCTTGATCCAGCAAGGAGGAGGGAGGGGTTGAGGAAGAGAGCTCCAACAGCAGCACGACGGCGTGGTGGTGATGGAGCGGCAGTACTCCGACAGGGCTTCGCCAAGCTCTTAACGGAGGAGGAGAGGTGTTGGCGAGGGGAGGGGCTGCGCCTTTGGTGTGGTGGTCAGCCCTCCCCTCACCCCTCTATTTATAGGGGAAGGGGGAAGGGGGGCGGCCCCCTCTATATTAGATCTAGAGGGGGCAGCGGCCAAGGGGAGGGGGCTTGCCCCCCAAGCAAGGGGGGCGCCCCCTTTAGCCCCCCCCCCCAACCCTAGGCGCATGGGCCCAAGGGGGGGATGCGCCCAGCCCTCCAAGGGCTGGTTCCCTTCCCACTACGGCCCATGAGGCCCTCTGAGAGAGGTGGCCCCTCCTGGTGGACCCCCGAAACCCCTCCGGTGGCCCCGATACAATACCGGTATGCCCCCGAACTTTTCCAGTGACCGTATGAAAACTTCCCATGTATAAATCTTCACCTCTGGACCATTCCGGAACTCCTTGTGATGTCCGGGATCTCATCCGGGACTCCAAACAACATTCGGTAATCACTTACAAGTCTTCCTAATAACCCTAGTGTCACCGAACCTTAAATGTGTAGACCCTACGGGTTCGGGAATCATGCAGACATGATCGAGACAGCTCTCCGGACAATAACCAACAGCGGGATCTGGATACCCATGTTGGTTCCCACATGTTCCACGATGATCTCATCGGATGAACCACGATGTCAAGGATTCAAGCAATCCCGTATACAATTCCCTTTGTCAATCGGTACGTTACTTGCCCGAGATTCGATCATCGGTATCCAAATACCTCGTTCAATCCCGTTACCGGCAAGTCACTTTACTCGTTACATAATGCATGATCCCGTGACTGACCACTTAGTCACATGGAGCTCATTATGATGATGCATTACCGAGTGGGCCCAGAGATACCTCTCCGTCATACGGAGTGACAAATCCCAGTCTCGATTCGTGCCAACCCAACAGACACTTTCGGAGATACCTGTAGTGCACCTTTATAGTCACCCAGTTATGTTGTGATGTTTGGTACACCCAAAGCACTCCTACGGTATCCGGAGTTACACAATCTCATGGTCTAAGGAACTGATACTTGACATTAGAAAAGCTTTAGCAAACGAACTGCACGATCTTGTGTTGTGCTTAGGATTGGGTCTTGTCCATCACATCATTCTCCTAATGATGTGATCCCGTTATCAATGACATCCAATGTCCATGGTCAGGAAACCATGACCACCTGTTGATCAACGAGCTAGTCAACTAGAGGCTCACTAGGGACATGTTATGGTCTATGTACTCACACATGTATTACGATTTCCGAATAACACAATTATAGCATGAACAATAGACAATTATCATGAACAAGGAAATATAATAATAACCATCTTATTATTGCCTCTAGGCCATATTTCCAACACAAACTAATATGCACAAGTTGTCCCCACCTTGGGAAGGGCCCTTTGTGGTCAGCAAAAATCTGAACAATGGGTCATATTACCTTATCGATGTTCAAGACCACAAGGACTCACACATGTTGGAGGAGGAGACCCACCGGCCATGGAATATTTCTCATCTACGGCCTTAGTACACCCGAGCCACCGGCTCTTGTGATGTACATACTTTTACCAATGTATATATTATGATCAATATAATAAAGCTGGCATCCCTGATGATTCAGGGCGTTTGTCGTTTCATTTCTGAGAATCTGAGTCTTTATTATTACTTCATAAGGTCACTTAGGGGCTTCCTGCTTATTGAGCATAGCTATGATTGCCCTTTTGATCCGGCTTGTACACCTTGATTGCAAATACTTGGGGGCTTCCTGCTCACTGAGCATAGCTATGACTACCCTACTGATCCGGCTTATATGCTTGGATCGAAGTATTACTTGGGGGCTTTTTGTTAAATGAACAAGAGCTTTGTTGTCCCTCGTAATAGGCTTGGACGCCAGGTGTATTCACCAAAAATCCGGGTTATCCTACCTTTGTATGCTTGCCACTCCGACCAGGTAATCCTAGAATGACTTGTCGTACTCTTGACAGTCAATCTTATAAAGAACCTGAACTTTAAAATGGCGACTGGTCATGCGAGGCCCAGCTTACAGGTTTGAATTAAGGAGTAACTTAGTGGTTGTGCAGCCCTTGAATACCACTTGATCTTGAGGCTTGGCAGCCTTTGAATGCCTTGATTTTCTGTTTTCTACTACCTTTGACTCTTTTTTATTTCTGTTTTGTACCATATTGATATATGGTTGAAATTAGATTCAGGCCATGATGCCTTAATCTATTGTTTGATGATATCTGGTGTTTTGTTAACCCGGTCTGGCTTTGGACGTTAAAGTCGCCAGCACATGATGATCATATGTTTGGAGTTTTATACTCTAAAGATTTGGGATGCTATCCTTTGCTGTCTCTGGCGTTGTAAGCCAGCAGTATGAATAAATTGCATAGAGCGTTGTGCTCTGGGTCTGGGTTGTTACCCTTACTTCATATGGCATGGTAAGCCGGCAATATACATAAATATCACAGGTATGATATTTATTTTTGCTATGATGCTATAAGGTTTTGGTAAACCGGCCCTGGTTATGGACGTTATAGTCACCAGTGGTTTGTTATATGGGGCATTTTGACCCGCCTTGTGGTAAACCGCCAAGGCACCTGTGCTTTGTTTGTATGCAGGGTTATGACAATGTGCTTCAGAAAGGTTGATAATGAGTATAAGCATAAATATTGGATCGTCAAGGAAGATCAAAACAGTTCACAAGTGTTATGCAGATCAACATGCGTGATGGCATGACAGATAATTGTTTTCAAGCTAGCCTATTACAAGGCAACAAACAGCCCAAAAGAATAAGTGTTTTGGTAAGGTATCACAGCTGGCAGATACTAAGTCCTGCGGTTTACTGGTCTTGGCCTTGGCAAGTTGAGGGTTGTGGGTCATCCAGCGTCGGTTCGTCATCCTCCTCTTCACCCATTGGCTGGAAATCAGAGGTTGCCTAGTTGATCCCTGTCAAAGCTTTGAATACAGCCTCGTCACTAATAAGTGTTGACGGGTTGATATCAGGGGCAAAAGTATGCTTACGAATTGGAGGAGTAAGGTTCTCGGATTCGTGGATCGGTGCCTTGACTTTCTTGTTTTCAGCATCTTAAACCGCCTGATAATGGGATAGGTCGGTATCTTCAGCTAACTTGCTTGCTAAAGGACGCATTTCCCTTGCTATTGAAGCAAAGTCATCAGCGCTGAAGGGAGACCCATCCTCTTTCACGCTGGGGCAGCCGTTAGCCAAATCTTCTGGGTCAAGATCTGCTTGCAATGGTTTAGCCCGGGTTAGCGCGGTGAGTGCACTGGCTCTTGGAGCTGATTTCTTAAGCTCCTCAACCCGTTGGGGCAGCACAGATAGCTTCTCTAAGGTATCCTTGATGAGGGTTGGCGGTTGTTTCTTATGCGCAGCTGTGGAAATGGCTCGTTGTGCGCTGGTATATAATTGCTCTATAAGGGTGTAGGCGGTTTTTAGCTTCTTGCGCATGTTTGAGCCAAGATGTGAGATTATGGAGCCTACATTAACAAGTACATCTATAAGCTGGATGAAAGATTCTTGCAATGCTCTGGTAGTATCTACTTAAGATGAAGTTACTTACTGAAGATGGCAGCAGTCATGGCATTTACTTGATGTTTTAAACCGGCAAGTTCTTCAGCCACTGGTTTAAGAGATGCTTCTGCTTCCTCCGCTCTCTTCAAGAGAGCTGATTTCTCTGTCTCCCAGCCTGCCTGGTCAGCCTTGAAGTCTTTCTTCAACTTTTCCACCTCTGCCAAGGCGGTGGTCAATTCGGTTTTGGCCTTGGAGGTTTCAGATTGCTGAGACTTGATGTTCTCTTGAAGATCAATGACTTGTGATTCTTTGGCATTAAGTTCAGCCTGCAGGATATAAACAATAGGCGGGTTAAAGTCATCTTATTTAAAATTCCCAAGCACAATACCACTAGTAGAAAAACACCTAATAGTCCCGGTTCGTAAGGGCCTTTAGTCCTGGTTCAGGAACCGGGACTAATGGGTCGTTACTAATACCTCCACCCATTAGTCCCGGTTCAAACACGAACCGGGACAGATGTGCCTCCACGTGGTCGGTCCGCCGAGCCTAGTAAGGGGGGCCTTTGGTCCCGGTTGGTGGCACCAACCGGGACCAAAACTCCATGTTTTTTTTGAAAAGTGGCTGCTTTAGGGGTTTTGGGGGTTATTTTTAGGTTGTTATTATAGCTAGCTAATAGAGAGAAGTGTCCTCTCTTATATCTTCGTCCTTGGTTTACCCGCTGATATAATAACTCATGCATGCTCGCATCATACATCATCATATATAATAACAAGTCCTACTAATCATGCATCATCATACAACTTCTACTCGTTATTAATAATAAGCCATATGATCATCATCCTCATAGTCATCGAACCCAACCCTACATAATTGTTCTTAGCACATGATCATCAGTATCAGGTAGGACCTAAACACCCTTAAGGTAAAATAGCATAAAACAATATAGACCCTGACTCTCCATTATGAAGAATGGCGATCATCCTATCTCCAATTCTTTCCCTTCGCTGCTTTTTGCTTCCAAGAAGCTCCTTACGACTGTCCATACATTTTTTCCATTCTTTGATTGTCATGTCTCCACTTCTTTTAGAAACCTGGTATGGACAGTTGAGATTCGTAGGAAGACCTGGTTGTATGTTCAAAACATGAAGGGTACTGTGCGTATACATCAGATGAGGCACACAATCATTCGGGATTATCTGTTGAAAAATATAGTAATAACTTCATAGTTAGCAATGATGTACTAGTTTTAGAAGTGTGTAAAAAGATGCACGGGTGTCGTAATAGTAAAAAATCTTACCAGGGTATCTCCATGGTAGTTACCGTAGTTCAACACGTGCACTAGTGGCACGTATTGACCATAATGTTGAGGAGTTTGATTGTAGATATTGTAATTCTCAAGATCAGTACAAAATGCGACCAGATAATTTTTCTCCTGATAAGTTAATTTGGAGCCTTCAGTCTAGTAGGTTCTGTCTACCATCTTCCGCACATTCTTTGAAGAATGAAAATAAGCTGTCAATGCAAATAAGTTCTCAACTATTTTGAAATAAACAATATAAATTACTTAATAACTATGTTAAGCTCACATGGGGGAAGAATTGGAGGTGTATCCACAAGGACCCAAATTGAAGGTCTCTCTTGCTTGATTGTAGGATCACCAAGATCCATGGTGACAAGCATACCCTCATCAAGACCATACATCTTGCAAAGTGCTTTCCAATTTTTGCAACCAAAATGGGTTACACTCTGAGCATTGTACAGCTTTACTTGAAAATCCACACCATGATGGGTACTTAGGATAATTTTTTTGGTTTCGAAACTTTCATGGTCTTCAAAACCCATCCTCTCCAAGACATAGCGTCTTGCAAAGCATGGGATAAGCTAGTCGAATTGGAAAAGATGAAAAATACACGTTAAAATAGTTGAAGTCGTGCTTAATTACGAAAAAAACTATTGTCGTCGTTGCGTACCGTATGAACACCGCAGGTCTCCTCGAGCTTAATGCTGAAGCGCCGATCTTCGTCCAGCTCAATGAACCTGTCGCAGATACCTCGGTCGTCGTGGCACCAGTCACACTCCCCCGGGCGGTTTTCGTCGTCCGATGAGTACGACATTTCCGGCCTATGTTCATAATTCAAATATTAAACTAGATCATTATTATTAATCACGGGTTGACTATCGGTGATGTACGTAGCTCCTCCTTTCATTTTCGAGTGCATTATTATACCAAATTGTCTAGCACACGGGAATGAAGGAGAACTTATCCAATATGAGCATTCAATAAGCAAAACCAAATCATAAAATAAGCAAAACCAAATCATAAAATAAAGTAGTATTCAAATTAGCATGCATTCAATAATTATAAGCAAAAGTACATCATCTCTTGGTGTCCGTACATCGTCGAATATTATCACTAATACAAATAGAACCGTAGAGCCCGACGGGTATCGACGCGGGCGGTGGACACCCAAAGATAAGGAACCATCACAGAATCATAGCTCCAGTGAGATCCCTGCAGAACCTACCAGGTATTGTCGAACCTTCCCTCCAATGCAACCATGTAGCGACGGACGTGCTCGTCCTCCTCGCTGACACGGTGACGTACCACCTCCGCGGTGTCCGGAAGCCTCAGCACCGTCACTGGCCCACGCGACCGCCACCAAACAAGGATCGGGTCAACAACGGGCTGCCTCCTCACCAACCTACGTCCCCCGGAAGATATCACCTCCCAATACCAACCTGGCGGAGCCCAGTCCCGAACATGGCCCTGATCAAGCAGGCCTCCACCGCCGAGTCGACGACGACGAGGATGCGGGATAGGCATCGCCGACGTCGATGCGGGAACTACTTCTATATATAGTTAAATAAAGTAGTTTTATTAATTAAATCATCTATCTAGTTCAACTACTAAGCACGTACTATAATTAAATAAATAAAGTAGTACTTACTATAAATAAATAAAATAGCACTTACTATAAATAAATAAGGTAGCACTTACTATAAATAAATAAAGTAGCACTTACTACAAACTACTTCTATATATAGTTAAATAAAGTAGTTTTATTAATTAAATCAACTATCTAGTTCAACTATACTAAGCACTTACTATAAATAAATAAAGTAGTACTTACTAAAAACAAAGTAGCACTTACTATATAGTACTTACTAAAAATAAACTAGTATTTTTCTAACTAACTAATATTTTT
>NC_041383.1:677273979-677275025 GCF_002162155.2 Triticum dicoccoides | reverse complement strand
GAAGTGGGGATGCGGTTCTGAAATCTTCCTTATATAGCAAAGTCTTTAGTCCCGGTTGGTGGCTCCAACCGGGACCAATGCACCCTTTAGTCCCGGTTGGTAGCACCAACCAGGACCAAAGGCCTCTTTTCAGCAGCCCAAAGGGCGGGAAACAGAGGGCTTTGGTCCCGGTTGGTGCCTCCAACCGGGACTAAAGGGTGGGCATTGGTCCCGGTTGGAGCCACGAACCGGGACCAATGGCCGTGTGCTGGCACGGTACGGCACAAAAGTTTAGTCTCACCTCGCTAGCTGAGAGGGGCGCGCAGTGGTTTATAAGCCCCACTGCCGCTCCCCTCTCGAGCTCCTCTCCATTGCAGGCTTACGGGCCTACTTACTACTGCTCTGCCTGATGGTCCTACTGGGCCACTTGCGCGCCTGAATCCTGGCCCATGGTGGGATTCTAGTCGTATCCAGGCCGTGGGGCCCAGTAGGAGGCACTTTTTTTCTTTACTTATTTATTTTATGCAGTTGTTTTTTAGTTGATTCTTTCTGCAGCTGTTTTTTTAGTCCCACCTCGCCAAGCGAGAGGCACTCGCAGCTGTTTATAAGCCCTGAGTGCAGAGACGATGAAGAAGAGGCTCAATGCTCACCTGCACGTTGGTTCGCTTCAAGCCTTGAGGAACAGGGTAGACTGCACGGAGCTATGTGCAGTGCAGTTTACACTATTCCGAAAGGCTTGAAGCGAATTAACTAGCATTGCGCCTCTTTTTTATTTTTAATGACTTATTACCACACAGAAATAAATAGAAAAAATAAATATAGCAGAAAAGAAAAAAACTATATAAAAAACTACTCAGAAATAAATAGAAGAAAAAATAGTTGTGATTAACTTTACTAAAATCTTTTTTATTTTTAATGACTTATTAGAACTCAGAAATAAATAGAAAAAAATAAATATAGCAGAAAAGAAATAAAACTATATAAAAAACTACTCAGAAATAAATAGAAGAAAAAATAGTTGTGATTAACTTTACTAAAATCTTTTTTATTTTTAATGACTTATTACA
>NC_041383.1:677256126-677273480 GCF_002162155.2 Triticum dicoccoides | reverse complement strand
AGAAAAAATATATAAAAAACTACTCAGAAATAAATAGAAGAAAAAATAGTTGTGATTAACTTTACTAAAATCTTTTTTAATTTTAATGACTTATTACAACTCAGAAATAAATAGAAAAAAATAAATATAGCAGAAGATAAAAAAACTATATAAAAAACTACTCAGAAATAAATAGAAGAAAAAATAGTTGTGATTAACTTTACTAAAAACTTTTTTATTTTTAATGACTTATTACAACTCAGAAGTAAATAGAAAAAATAAATATAGCAGAAAAGAAAAAAACTATATAAAAACTACTGAGAAATGAGCATAGATGCGCTTATAGAGAAAATTCAACCTAAATTCATAATAAATTTCTACTAACTTCAGAGAAATTCGGTATGAATTTAGGTCAAATTTCCTGTATAAGGGCATCTATTTTCATTTCGAGAGGAGCTCAATAAGGCAGAGAGGGAGGGGCTTATAAACCGGTGTGAGCCCCCTTCGGTTGGCGAGGTGGGACTAAACGCTGGCCGCAACGAGGACCAACACTTTAGTCCCGGTTGGTGGTATGAACCGGGACTAATGGGCGTCCTTTGGTCCCGGTTCATGCCTCCAACCGGGACCAATGGTGGTGGGCCAGGAGCAAGGCACATTGGTCCCGGTTCGTCCCACCAACCGGGACCAAAAGGTCCAGACGAACCGGGACCAATGGCCCACGTGGCCCGGCCGGCCCCCGGGGCTCACGAACCGGGTCCAGTGCCCCCATTGGTCCCGGTTCTGGATTGAACCGGGACTAATGAGCTGACCCGGCCTGGACCAATGCCCCCTTTTCTACTAGTGTACAAGTATTTTACTTGGCACTTGGGGGGCTAATGCACATTGCTCTTTTTTGAAGACAATTTTATAATGACAAGGCTATATTATGGTGACTATAGCCGATTCATGGGGGCTATATGCTTGGATTTTATGTACATATATGGTAATGAGACCTGGCTCATCTTGACAGATTAAGCCGGCCCTTGGGGGCTACAGGTGTGAAATTGAATCATTACTATTCAAAGTCCCAACTCATCCTGGCAGATTAAGTCGGCCCTTGGGGGCTGCATGTGCAAAGTTGAAGTATTATTATTGAAAGTCCTGGTTTATCTTGACAATATAAACCGACCCTTGGGGGCTACTGGAATTGATCTACAAGGCTATTTAAAGTCTATAGTACATTCCATTCTATCATGTCCAGTAAACTTGAGGGCCAATGGAAGTATATTCATATGAAGAGAGCTATAGTGTTTACCTCAAAGCACTCAGTCATCAAGTTCACTAAACCGGCTTCAAAATCACGGCTTGTGTGCAGGCGGTTCAAATACCCAGAGTGGATCTCTTGGGCGCTGAATTGGGCATAACTCTCCAAATTGACTGACCATTTGTTTATGTTAGCAACAGAAACTTCTTCCTTGGCACTGTGCTTTGCCAAGACAGTGGGGTTGCCTGGCACTGTATAACCAAGCCCAGTGATGGTGACATCATCAGCCTTTTCTTCAGTAGGCTTGATGGGGGTTGGCGGCTTACACTACAAAAAAAGACACATCTGTGACATTTTGGGCCGAACGAAAAAAAATTCTGTCATACATATGACACTTCTATGACGATAATTGTGACAGAACCCGGTATCATCATAGATGTGGTCGGCTCCTACTTCTATGACAAAAAATCATGACAGAAAATGGGCTTTTCATCCTGGGCGGGCCGGAGACGCCGCTGCATGACATTCTTTAGGCCATCCATGACAGAAAAAACCGTGGTAGAAGCGAGGGGCAGGAAAATTTCGGGGAGTTGCCGATTACGGTGGGAGAGTGATGCGCGTTTCTCTCGTATAGGTACGCACATGTGTGCGAGGCGTTGGCTCTAACTGAACCCGAGCGAGGCATTGGGCTCTAACTGAACCCGAACGATTGCACTGCAGGCTACGCGTTACTGAACCCGAGCGGTCAATCGATTGCTGTTAACTGAACCCGATGGAGCGATTCCTTCGCTACTGCTGCTAACCGAAGCCGATCGATTGGATTAACAGTGAGCGTTGCGGGGGGGGGGCTTGAATGAACAGTGAGCGGTGGCGTTGCCTCTGGATGAACAGGACCCCGTGGTGTGGAGGGCTGGATGAACAGTAGACGGTGGAGGGGTGGCCGTGGAGGGGTGGTTGAACAGGACCCCGTGGTGTGGAGAGCTGGATGAACAGTAGATGGTGGAGGGGTGGTTGAACAGTAGCCGGTGGAGTAGCGCGCGGTGGAGGCTGGATGAACAGGAGCCCGTGGAGGCTGGAGGAGGTCGACGGTAGCCCGTGGAGGATGGAGGAGGTCGACGGTGGAGATGAACAGTATCCCGTGGAGTCCCGTTTTGCGGTACGCCACACCCCTCCTGATGAATAGGACCCCCATTTCGACTGTAGGAGGTCCGTTTCATCTGTATTGCGGTACGCCACACCCCTCCCGATGAACAGGACCCCCGTTTCGACCGTAGGAGGTCCGTTTCGTCCGTTTTGCGGTACGCCACACCCCTCCCGATCAACAGGACCCCCGTTTCGACCGTAGGAGGTCCGTTTCCTCCGTTTTGCGGTATGCCACACCCCTCCCAATCAACAGACCCCCATTTCAACCGTAGGAGGTCCGTTTCCTCCGTTTTGCGATACGCCACACCTCTCCCGATCAACAGGACCCCGTTCCGAACATAGGAGGTCCGTTTCCTCCGTTCAGCGGTACGCCAGGCCTCGTTTCCATCGCCTGTTCCATCCAAGCCCTCCCGATGAACATGACCACGCATTCCGTTCCGACCCAGCCGGTTGGCTCCCAAGCGTTTCGTTGCCTCCCTATGAACACGACGCATTCCGTTGCCTCCCCATGAACATGACGCATTCCATTGCCTCCCCACGAACACGACGACGATGTTGTTTCTCCATTCCGACCCAGCCATGTACACGAGCCCTCGCCGTACATATGCGCGAGTAGGCGTTCGAGACCCCGCCCGTTTGTACACATACGTGGCCGTATTTTCTTTCTTGTAACCTGGCCGCTGTACGTACGTGTACATGCTACGTGCGTGCCTCTACTACGTCACGTGCGCGCCTCTACATCCACCAGTATATATGTACGTACACGTTCGCGACCAGAATGACAACGCTACGTACGCTTCGACCAGGTGGGTCCCGACTGTCTAGCACTTCCTTGCCTGCGAAGATGTAGCTGGTGGGTCCCAGCAGTCAGGGGGGCAAATCATTTTTTTTTTGCCCGGACGCACTTCCTTGCATGCGAAGATGTAGCTGGTGGGTCCCAGCAGTCAGGGGGCGAATCATTTTTTTGCCCGGACGCACTTCCTTTCGTGCGAAGGTGTAGCTGGTGGGTCCCAGCAGTCAGGGGGGAAACATTTTTTCGCGAATAGGGTGGCCCGTCCGGTGGGTCCCCGCTGTCAGGTGGAGGAATAATTATTTTGCGCGTAATAAGGAGGCACTTCCTTGCTGCGGTCGTGGACCCAGCTGTCAGCCTCTCCACGCACAGTACTCTTCCGATGGAAGTCGGTCGTTGACCACATTGACCACGCCACGTCGAGAGCGCCACGGTGGTGGACGACGGCGAGGCCTAGGAAGGGGACGACACGGAGGCAGGGAAGACTCGGTAGTTGTTTCCCACGCGAAGGGGAGTACGACTGTACGAGGGTTTACTGGTTCGTCTGCCCTCGCCGGAGAATAACAGCAGGTGTGGGTGAGTAGAGGGATGGCTAGGCCAGCGATGGGAGTATGGTAGGGCAGTGAGGCCTGCGCGGCAGCACAGCCGGCCATGGGAAGGAGGGAGCAGGCTGTCCCACCGGCGGTTGTTTGAGCGGCTGGAGCAGGAAGAGCAGAGATTGAAGAAGCACGACGGCCGTTCGATGGACATCCAACCATCACTGCTTGTGCGTCAACCTTTTTGTTTAGAAAGCCTCAAATCTGTGGAAAACAGCATACAACCCATCTGCCATTATTTCTAATAATTTACAGCCCATTTGCTAATTCTTAAGGTTTTTTTGGAGCCCATATTCTTTTTGTTAGCATTGCATCCCATATTGTGGCCATGGTTAAAAAATTATAGGAAATTTTGTATATTTCAGTGTGGTCCAAACTATTTTTAATCCCGAAATTTCGACTCACATTCAAACTGATTTTAAAAATAAATGTATATCAATATAAAATCCAACAAATTCTCCATGCATAAAAATTAATGTAATTTAAAATCTTGAAATAAAAAAAATATTTGAAAGTAATTGTCGGTTTGATGTGTTTTAAAAATGTACAGCCCATTTCTCATTACTGATGGGCCTTTTTCTCGGCCAGCCGAATGAAAGCTCTCCTCGTCTTGAAAGATTTACAGCCCAACAGGCCTGACAAAGCGACTTACTTGGCAAATCACAAAAAACTGGGCTGTGGCCGTGGACCCAGCTGTCAGCCACTCCACGTACAATACTCTTCTGATGGAAGTCGTTCCTTGACCACGTTGACCACGCCGTGCGGAGAGCACCACGGTGGTGGACGACGACGAGGCCTAGGAAGGGGATGACGCGGAGCTGGGGAATACGCGGCAGTGGAAGCCCGCGCGGAGAGGAGTACGAGGGTTCACTGGTTCGGCTGCGGTGTGAGGCTGCCGTCGCCGCAGGTCCTGGCCAGCGGTGGGAATAGTAGGGGGCGGTGAGGCCTCCGCGGCAGCACAGCCGGCCACGGGAGGCAGGAGCATGCGGCACGACCAGCGCTGCTTTGGGCGGCTCGAGCAAGAAGACCAGAGGTTGAAGAAGAACTACGGCCGTTGGATGGACATCGTACGGTCACTGGAGCTAGAATCGTTCATATTGACTAAGTTGAGAAAGCCCTTCGTCCCCGTCAACTTAGTAGGCCCACAAGACAGCCTCCCACCAAGGTGGGTCCCAGCTAGCCGGGGGAGGATTCATTTTTTTGTGCGTAATAAGGAGGCACTTCCGGTGGGTCAGAGCTGACAGTGGGGGGGACATTTTTTTCGTGAAATACGGTGGCCCGTCCGATGGGTCCCAGCAGTCAGGGGGAAATGATTTTTTTCGCAAAATACTAGTGGCCGGTCCGATGAGTCCCCGCTGTCAGGTGGAGGAATAATTATTTTCCGCGTAATAAGGAGGCACTTCCTTGCGGCTGCCGTGGACCCAGCTGTCAGCCTCTCCACGTACAGTACTCTTCCGATGGAAGTCGGTCGTTGACCACATTGACCACACCGTGCTGAGAGCACCACGGTGGTGGACGACGGCGAGGCCTAGGAAGGGGACGACGCGGAGCCGGGCCACGGGAGGCAGGAGCAGACGGCACGACCGGTGCTGCTTTGGGCGGCTGGAGCAAGAAGACCAGAGGTTGAAGAAGCACTATGGCTGTTGGATGGACATCATATGGTCACTGGAGTATTGACTAAGTTGACAAAGCTCTCAGTCCCCGTCAACATAGTAGGCCCACAAGTCAGCCCAAAAATATGGTGGGTCCCAGCTAGCAGGGGGGTATTCATTTTTTTGGGCGTAATAAGGAGGCACTTCCTTGCGTGCGAATATATAGCTGGTGGGTCCGACCTGTCAGCGGGGGGAACATTTTTTTCGCGAAATACAGAGGCCCTTCCTATGGGTCCTAGCTGTCAGGTGGAGGAATCATTATTTTGCGTGTAATAAGGAGGCATTTCCTTGCGTGCGGTCATGGACCCAGCTGTCAGCCTCTCCACGTACAGTCCACTTCCGATGGATGTCGTTCATTGACCATGTTGACCAGGCCGCGCCGAGAGCACCAGGGCGGTGGACGACGGCGAGGCCTAGGAAGGGAACGACATAGAGCCAGGGAATACTCGGCAGTTGTTTCCCACGCGGAGGAGTACGAGGGTTTACTGGTTCGTCTGCCGTCGCCGGAGAATAACAGCATGAGTGGGTGAGTAAAGGGATGGCTAGGCCAGCGATGGGAGTACGGTGGGGCCGTGAGGCCTGCGCGGTAGCATAGCCGGCTGCGGGAGGAGGGAGCAGGCAGTCCCGCCGGTGCTTGTTTGAGCGGTTGGAGCATGAAGAACAGAGGTTGAAGAAGCACGACAGCCGTTGGATGGACATCCAACAGTCACTGCTCTCGTGTGTTGACTAAGTTGACAGGGCGTTGCATGTGCATCAACCTTTTTTTTATGAGAGCATACGCGTCAACCTGTAGTAGGCGCACAAGTCAGGAAAACAGCATACAGCCTATCTGCCATTATTTCTAATAATGTACAGCCCATTTGCTAATTCTTAAGATTCTTTTTGGAACCCATCTTCTTTTTGTTAGCATTACACCCCATATTGTGGCCACGGTTAAAAAGTATACGAAATTTTGCATATTTCGGTGCGGTCAACTGTTTTTAATCCAGAAATATCGATTCACATTCAAACTATTTTGAAAAATAATTTGTATAAATATAAAAACCAAATAATTGTCCACGCATAAAAATCAATGGAATTTAAGATCTTGTAATGAAAAAAAATTGAAACTAATTCCCGGTTTGATGTGTTTTAAAAATGTACAAGCCATTTCTGGGCAAACCGAATGAAACTCTCATCGTCTTGAAAGATTTGCAGCCCGGCAGGGCCGATAAAGCAAGCAGGCCTTGTTTGGATATTTCTTTAAAAAAATAGAACTGGGCTAGCCATTTTCAGCAAGAAAAAAACACAACTGGGCTCATGATGTGGTAAACATAAATAAAACCCTGGCTAGACGGGCCACAGCCCCCGCACAGCCCCGTTGTTACCCTGGTCCGTTGCTAAAACTAGTATAAAAAACAACTGCTTGTTCCTCAAAAAAAACTGCGCGACTTGCTGGATCCCTGGTGTCAGCCGCTTGTAGTGTAATTCTCTCGTTTATTGACTACGTTGACAATGGCGTGAGCCCCAGATGTCCAACCATTAGGACTAGGAGGAACCATATTTTTGGGCTTGTACTATAGAGGCACTTGCTTGCGTACTGCCATGACGCTGGTGGGTCCCTACTATCATCCTCTCCACGTACAGTCATCTCCTTGTTCCTCTTGGTTGTTGACAACGTTGACAACGCAAGAGGGCGGTGCACCACGCACGGCGAGCAAACCAAGGACACAAGGCGGAGGACGACGGTGAGGCCTCAGATGGAACGAACAGGAGTCGTTGAAGATGCGCCGGTCCAGTCGCAGGCAGAGGGGAGTACGAGGGTTGACTGGTTTGGGCACGGGTGCATGTTGGGGCTGACGTCGCCGGAGAATAACATGACATGTGGGGAATAGAGGGAGGGACTGGCAACGTTGGAGGGTACGTACGGTAGGGCGGCGGAGGCGCAGCCAGCCATGGGAGGCAGGAGCAGGCGGAGCCGACAGGGTGGTTTGGTTTGGGAAGCTGGAGGAAGAAGAAGACAAGAGATAGAAGATACACGACAGATGTTGGATGTCAATCCAACGGCTGGTAGGCAGAATCGTTTGTTGACTGGCCAGTAAGTCGACACCACCTTGGATAGGCTATTTCCTCGCGGGTCCCAAATGTCAGAATCCAAATCTGTCACGGTCATTGTCAGTGTCAAAACCGGTGGATCTCGGGTAGGGGGTCCTGAATTGTGCGTCTAGGCAGATGGTAATAGGAGACAATGGACATGATGTTTTTACCCAAGTTCGAGCCCCCTCGATGGAGGTAAAACCCTACTCCTGCTTGATTGATATTGATGATATGGGTAGTACAAGAGTAGATCTACCACAAGATCGAAGATGCTAAACCCTAGAAGCTAGCCTATGGTATGATTGTTGTTGTCTATCGACTAGCCTGGCCCTGGTTTATATAATGCACCAGAGGCCTAGGATAACATGAGTCCTAGCCGAATACGCCGGTGGGGGGGAGTCCTTGTCTTGATCACCAAGTCTTGAGGAATCTTCCTTGTATGCGACAGCAATCGGACTGGCCCATGAGTATATGGCCATGGGGGTCCTCGGCCCAATCTAACAGATCGGGAGATGACGCATTGAGTACCCCCTAGTCCAGGACACCGTCAGTAGCCCCCTGAACCGGTCTTCAAGTTAGGGACGCTCCTCGATTCTTCTGAACTGTTCTTCATCTTCGGTTTCCGGTCTTGAAAACTGGTTCAACAAATCTTCTCATCTTCTATCTTGAGCATCGCCGAAATGCATTCGACGAGTTTACACGTCGGGTATCCGAGGAGCCCCTTTAAGTTTCCGACCTTTATCAATGCCTTGTTATTTTTATGCCACACCTCGGGTTCGAAGTTGTTCCCGGGATGTAGTTTCCTCTTGCGTCCGAGCTCTAACGTCGGACTGCATTCAAGGTATCTCTTGCAGCCAAGCACCAATGCCAGACTGCTTTCGAGCTCCAACGCCGAAATGTATCCGAACTCCAACGCTGGACTGTATCCAAGCTTCAACGCCGGACTATATCCAAGATGTCATAGATCATCGGTCCAAAAAAGTTGAAGGAGTTTAGCCGAGCTTAATGCTGGAAATGCCCTCTAAGGAGCCAGCCACTTGCATCCGAGCTATATGCCGAACTGCTTCCGAGGTGGTTAAGCACCTCGGTCATGGGCTGATTTTTGGTCAATGTTTTTTATTGATGCAATTTATTCTCTGGCGAGATATATAGCCAGTAGCCCTCAAGGTGTGTATCGGTCTAAAACCCGAGATGTACCTGAAGGATGAGATAAGACCGTTGATCCCAGTAACCACTGAGAGTCAGGTTGATTTGCAAAATCGGCCTGAGGATCAAGTCCTAGCTCGGTAGGATACTTCGGGACACAAAAAGCGGCGTGCTCAGTCCTGGAGACTCAGGTTGGGTGCGGCCGACCAACCTGAGGATCAAAATCTCCTCGGAAACTGTATTGCACTTAAAATTTTCTGCAAAGAACAGGCAATGCAGTAGCCCCCGATACACTGGTCGGGTGGCAACACCAAAACAGGGGATCGATGTGCCCCTTTAATATTTGTAAATAATAATCCTGAAGCCCAGTAGCCCCCGAGCCTTAATGCGGGCACGGGTGGCCGAATTAAGGATCGACATCCATAGTAAAATCACAAATTATGTGTAATGAATCTATGTATCCAAGTACTTTATGTCATTAATGCTCGGATCCGCATTGTACAAAACTTTGTTGATCGACCATCGACTTCAACCTCCTCGGCCAGTAGCCGAGGAGTGTTTGTCCTGCTTTATAAAGCCTTTATGAGGGCAAAGATTTACGACAAACAAGGCAATCTGGCCATACTATTTTATAAACAAAGGTACGCGGAGAGATGTGTTATATTGATGTTTAACATAGGAAATGTCTTCCAAAGAAAATAGTTCCGCTATCAGTTCCTTTCTTTGGGTTGGCATGCTAAGCATGATCATGAAACCTCAGCTCTAATGTAAGAGCAAAATATTGAGGATTTAGTTTGGGAGGCCAATTACTAGCCCCCGGTAGTGTTCGGCGACAGTTGAGGTCAAGCTGTAAACACTTGGGCCAATGTTATGAATGGCCCATCATTTAACACAGTCATCGGATCGCTGACCAGTTTACGCTTATTGTGACAGTCAGTTTTTGGCTTTCTCCACTGAGGTGCTTAACCATGTGAGCTGGAAGCACCATCGCAGTGGTTCTCCCTTTGCACACCTAGCCAAACAAAGCAGAACGTAGGGGGCAAGCGCAGGAGCCGGGCAACCGAACTATTGAACAAAGACACAATTCGAAACCGATGCATATAGAGCAATATCCGAGAATGTTTTTGCCGAATCTCTAAAGGTGTCTGGCGTTGCACTGCGAGACTTGTGCTGAAAACACACAAATAGTTTAAAAGTGCCATGGGATCAAAAAGCCAAAAAACTTATTCAAAAGGTTAATGTCCGAACTAGATCAAGTGTTCGGTGCCAATCCGAAAATTGGTCTTTAGAAGAAAAAAGGTGCTTCTGTCGTGCTTTAACATGACACATCCTCTCTCAAAACTTCAAGCGGGTCAGCCTACGGCTTCAACCTCCTATCCTGAAGGCGGATTACTTCTTACTAGGCCAGTTTAGCAAACTAAAACTCCAGCGGCTTTGAGAGAGAAATTAGGCTCCCCGGCTAGTGACCGCACACTTGTGTCGAAAAAAGGAGTGATAAATAATAATAAAAACTTTGCAACGACTAAGAAGAAAAACACTTATTATAAAACGGCTCAAATAAACATAAGAGCCCCCAAGTGACTTGGGTAAAAGAATGATTGTATGTACCGAAGTACTTGTATCATATCTATGTTCACCCGAACTTTATACTCGTCTTAACCGACCGTCGGCTTCTCCCTCTTCGGCAAGGGCCGAAAAGTGTTATGTACTCCACCTGTCGAGATATCGACGGTGTTTCCGATAACCAGGCAATCAGGCCATAAGGCTGTAACAGACAAAGCGCGCTCAGGGAACTTATGCTATATTACTACCAAAGTGTAAGAAGCATCTTCGAAGAAAATAGTACCCCCACCGATACCTTTCTTCGGTGCTCATTATTACTATGAGACTTTGTGCAATAGATTTTTTGTACTCATGAGTTCCCTTGTGTGCCGACCATCATTGAAAACAATAAGAGCGCTAGCTTTCGGCTTCACCCAGTCTGAGGTCCGGCTCGGGTGACCCGATCGTGACAATCGCAGAGGTGCTCCCTTTACTCCCTAGCCGAACAATCGAGAACGTAGGGGTAAGCACAGGAGCCAGGCAACCCAGCTTGCAAATCTCTTAAGTCAATATGGTGCATATTGTGGCGTAATACACGAACAAGGAACAAAGCCGTACAAGTATAATCATATGCAAGAGGAAAAAGCTTCATGAAGGAAGCCCCCAAGTAAATGGGGTATTTGAATTTGCGCGTCACAAACAAAGTTTGGACAAGGAAATTTTTACAAGCAACTTTTTCCAAAAAAGTATAATGCTTGGTCGAGCCGAACACAAGTTAAAAATTTAAAACTTTGAGCATGAAGGCAACTTAGCTAGTTAATGTGTTCGGTATTGATGACGTGGTCCGAGCTTGATGCGGGTCAAGGTTCCATCCCCAAAGCCGGTTCCGAAGTGGCAGAGCAAAGAGCTCGGCACTCCGAAGTGGTGACATAGCATGGTCAATGCAGGACGGCAGGGTGATGCCGAAGTCCCCGACATGGGGTAATGAAGTGTTGACGAAGCCCCTCGTCCAGCCGAGGTGACGCCAAAGGATATAGTCCGGCTGGATCATTTTCCTGTGCACAAACAATAGTGCAAACCGGAGATAATAGTAATAATAATAAAAAAATCGTTGCATAACAAATAATTTATGCAAAGTGAGTAATAAAAGAAATATGGCCTGGCGCCGAAGTCAATGTCGATGCAGGGCGGCGGCATGATGTAGTAAAGGCATGGCAAGGCCTGAATTCATAGGTCGGTTCGAGTTTCGGATGCGGCGTTCGCCAGACTATGTACGGAAACTGACCGAACCACCATGCGACCGTCGTTAATGCGGCCACCACTTGATAGACCTGCGTACATATGATGGACAAACCAGAGTAATAATTCGTTGAGAAAAATGAACCCAAACAAGCAAAAAATACTAGGATTAATAGCACCTGGCTTATTTGTTGTAGCAATCCGAAGAAAGGTGATTCCCAAAATTGGGACTCGATCCGCACACCCATCGCCTGATGGGCGATAAAGCAACGGCATGGCGATGCTGGCAAAGGTTGGCTCGCCAAGACAAAGCCCTCGTGTCACACCCTAGCTAGTTATGCATTAGAGTGTTGCATCATGTTTACTCATTCATCAGAAACTTGAAATGGGGATGACAGAACCCCCAGTCCCCTCTGAAACCAACTAGGGTTTACTAAAATAATTTTTCAATGAACCTGAAATGCCCTTCTAAAATGTCCATCATTTTTGCCTTGGTTCAGAACCTCTGCCAAAAGTGGTGCACATTTTCCTAGGCCATCCTAGGGTTTTGAATTAAATCATAACTATTTGAATTTGGGCATTTAAAATTATATAAAATATTTAAATGCTCAAATATCTCCAAACTAAAATGTTTCATGTTGGAAATAATCCAACTATGGACCAGGAGTAGTTTGGTGATTTTTGGAGTTGCCTAGGTATTTTATTTAATTCAACAAAGTTGCAGTTATATTAAATAAAAACAGAAAACAGAAAAGAAAGGGGAAGACTTACCTGTGCGGCCCAGCCCAGCCGGCCCAGCACTGTGCTGGCCCGTGCCAGCCAGCTGCTTCCCCTCGCCAGAGCAGGCAGGGAGGTGAGCATGGCGCGCCCAAGCTCGCCACGCACCACCCAGCCTCTCTGCATCGCCCTGGTCGCCGTTGCACCGCGTGGATCGTCTTCTGGTCGTCGCCCCGACCTCGCCGACACCCCATTCACTCTCCCCCGGCTCTCCCTCACTCTCTCTCTCTCACGGCCGAAGCTCACCGCCGCCGCCGTTCGCCTTAGCCACCGTCTCCGACCACCCCTCGCTTCCCCGACCAGCTCAGAAGCTCCGCCTCGACTCCTTCTTCCTCCCCACCGCTCCACGGGTCCCCGGAAGCCCTGCATCGCCGCCACGTCACCGTTCCCCTCTTCGGACTCCGACCACCGTCGCCGTCAAATTCGTCGTCTCCGACGCGTCCCCGAGCCCGCTTCGACGCCCACTGCAACCGCGGTGAGCTACGCCACCATTTCCCCCTTCTCCCCTGCTCTCTCCCGACCCCTAGGCCCTAGCCCCACCGCGGCCGAAAGCTTCACGCCGCCGGCGATGTCGTCGTCGTGGCCACGATCGCCGTAGCGCCCAACCGAGCACGCCATCGTGCTCCACATCTCACTAGGAGCACGTAGCACGCTCCAACACCCCCCCTAACACCCTGCAACACCGTTCCCGTGCACGACCGAACCCCGGCCGCCGCAGCCGAGCTCGCCGCCGTCGACTCCGGCCACCCCGACCCCAACGGACTCCGCCAAGAGCCGCGGGTCGTCCTCAGCTTCACTCCGGTGGCCTCCGCGGTTCATTTGGTGGCCGAAACGACCAAAACCACTATCGCCGCCGCACTGATGGTCGCCGCCGGCCAGAACTCCGGCGAGCTGACATGGCCTAGTTAATTAGCCACTAAACCACCACCTACTGACGCTGACAAGTGGGCCCTAGGGCTTAGTCAAAGCTAACCAGCCCGGGTCAACACGGGATTAGCCCCTGTGTCACTGACGTGTGGACCCCACACGTCAGGTTTGACCCGAGCCAGCCCTGTTGACCTGCTGATGTCACTGTGACGTCAGGCTGACGCAGTAAATGATATTTCTGGATTTAAATTAAATCAGGAAATTCCAGAATATTAATTAAACTTCAAAAATTCATAACTTTTATTCTGTAACTCCAAATTGGACAAATTATATATGAAAAATGATCAGAAAAATCCAATCTATCCATCTGTACTATTTTCATGCATGATCCAACAAGTTAAATGGATGTTTCAATCAGAACAAGGAAAAGCACTTTAAAAGGCCATATTTGAAATTGAAATTTGAATCTTTGACTCAAATTTGTTCAAACCCTTCTGGCTTTAGTTGCATTAGCCCAACACACTCATATTGCCATGTTTCATGCATGCATCATATTGTTGCACATTGTTTGGTGATGCCTGTGTATCGTTATCCTTTACGACAGGATCTGTCCCCGAGGAGTACCGTGACTACCCTAACGAAGAACCGTATCCGTGCATCGAACCATCAGGCAAGCAACCAACCATTTGATCATATCGATACAATCCCATGTTCTCGCTCCTGCTCTCTTTTACTGCATTAAGACAACGCGATTCAAACTGTTGTGTGCTACGGTAGTTGAACCCATTTCCTCTGCATGACCTGTCATTGCCACAGTAACTAGATGAAACCCACTAGCATGTGTAGGAGTTGATTGAGCCATATGTATGTGTTGTTCCTACCTTGCTATGCCTGCTATGCTTAGAGTCGTGTCAGGTCTGGTTCATCTGGGTGATGGGCTAGAGTGAAATGTTTATGTCGGTAATAAGAGTGGTGTGGTGAACACGATTTGGTAAAGGTATCGATGAGAGGCCATGTAGGAGTACATGGTGGGTTGTTTCATTGAAGCCGACCTTAAGCACTGAGATCTGTATGTGTGATTTAAGAATCAGCTACTACCATGCATTGGGCCCGAAACCAATGGACCCTCTCGGCTTCTTATTCACCCTAGTTCTCCGTCCAGGAGTTGCAAGTAGTTTCTGGTGTTTGTAGCCTACTGGAGGCCGTGGACAGCGCTGACCGTAGGGGTGGGCTGTGACGCGGTAGGTACGTGGCCGGGTGTACCGAATACCCGTTAGGTATCTCGGGAACCCTGTTCACATCGTTCGGGGCCGTATGGGAAACCTCGGCCGGACTCCCTGCGGATGGAACCTGAATAGGCGATAAACCTGGACTGGAGGCTTAGGTGATTAGGTAGGTCGTGGCCGACACCCACGTTGGGCTTCCGCTTGAAGGTTGCCGAGTACATGTCGTGTAAACGACGATAAGTGGTGAGAGCGTGTATGAAGAAGTACACCCCTGCAGGGTTAACATGATCTATTCGAATAGCCGCGTCCGCGGTAAAGGACTACTTGGTTGCCTATACAGTTCATAGACAAGTAAATGGAAACTATTAAAAGCCTCAAGATAAGTGTGAGTGCCGAGGATGGCTCTTCCGTAGGAAGACGGAGGTGGATCCTCAGTAGTGTATTGAAGTGGTGAGTAGTGGACTCGTGTGCGCAAAACATTTCAAGTTGGTGTATCGTAGGATAGTCTAGCCAAGAGTCAAAGCTGGCTTGCTGCAATAACTCCACCAACCCTTCTTGATACTATGCATGTATGTAGGATCTGATGTAAGTCTTGCTGAGTACCTTTGTACTCATGTTGCTATATTCTACATTTTTTTACAGAAGACGCTGCAACCCCTTCTGATGGGTTCTATGTAGACGTTGACATCAACGAGTAGGCTAAAGACCCAGGTGGTGACCCTGAGCTTGTGAAGGACCACATAGTATAGCCAGGCTTTCCAAGCCCTTTTTATTTTACTAGTTGTCTGTACTCAGACAAGTTACTTCCGCTGTTGGCTTGTATGATTGTATGACTTGTATGTTGGGTCGTGAGACCCGTACCTTTGTGTGTATGTTATGTATGGCTCACTGAGCCTTAAATAAAGTACTTGTGTCGTAGAGTCATGTTGTGATGCTTCGTTGTATTTGCACATATCGAGCATATTGTGTGTATGATTGAAATGCTTGGTATGTGTGGGATCTGACTATCTAGTTGTTTATCTTTAGTAGCCTCTCTTACCGGGAAATGTCTCCTAGTGTTACCGCTGAGCCATGGTAGCTTGCTACTGCTCTGGAACACTTAGGCTGGCCGGCATGTGTCCTTCTTCGTTCCTGTGTCTGTCCCTTCGGGGAAATGTCACGCTTTGAGTACCGGAGTCCTGTTAGCCCGCTACAGCCCGGTTTACCGGAGTCCTGCTAGCCCAGTGCTACAGCCCGGACCCACTTGCTGATGACCAACACGTTCGAAGCTGGGTCATGGATGCCTGTCCCTGTAAGTCTGTGCCACTTTGGGTTTACGACTAGTCATGTCAGCCCGGGCTCTTTATCATATGGATGCTAGCGACACTTTCATATACGCGAGCCAAAAGGCGCAAACGGTCCCGGGAAAAGGTAAGACGACACCCGTGGGGATACCGTGCGTGAGGCCGCAAAGTGATATGAGGTGTTACCAGCTAGATCGATGTGACATCGAGTCGGGGTCCTGACAGCGTTGGCATCAGAGCAGGACTGCCTGTAGGTTCTCCAAGCCAAACTGGTCGATGTTGAGTCTAGAAATTCTTTAGTTATATGTAGGGGAATTGTTTGTGGGTTGGAACGTAAGGCTCTTTTTACTCCTTATACCTTATGACTTTCTGATCTGAGTCAGTCCATTCTTCCACCGGGGGTTAAGGAATTAGGATCTATTCTCTCTATTAGGATCACGTGTTACTAATCAGTAGTACCTTATAAGTTTGATGGTTACAAGCCTAGTTCAGTTCTACTACCACATTATGTTGTTAGAATGGTTCCAGAACTTTGATATGATGATGTTGGGTGTGTACGAAATCCTTTGTCAAATGTCTCAATATCCTTTTTGAGCATTTACAGCTGTTATGCTGCCGAAATTTTGCTAGAAATTCTAATGCCTTGCATTATGATTATGCTTTCTGATGGCCACTCGCGACCTCAATCAAGTGGTTCGCCTAACTCGATGCCTAGATGTACCCGGCCATACTGCTAAGTTGGTCAGGGTAATGACTGAGGCTGGATACCGCTGGTATCCTGAGTACACGGTCGAAGAGCAATTCCGAGATTTTAATCAAAGCCAGTATCTCTGCACTGTCAGGATATTTCCATCTTATCCTGGATCCACTGAGCCTCTTCACTGCTCCTATGGACTCGGGGTTACTATCGAGATGGCTGTACAGGATGCCGCCTACTCTATGATGACCATTATGCGAGTCAGATCTGGTTTATTTCGGGACTCTGACTTCCGGTATATGCCAGGATCACTTCCGGGAGCACAAGGATATCTCCAAGCTATTTATGCTGACTCCACTCAGGAGGATTCACGGACTCGCACCACTGCTGAGATGCTCGAGGATAAGGACCGTGAAAATCGGGCCTTAAGGTCAGAGCTCTTCAATACCCGTGCCGATCACTGGGCCACTTTGACTCGGTTCGCACCGGCGGTGCAAGCTGGATATTCGGATATGCGCGATCTCTATCCTGTGAGATCTGCTCTGCCGGACGTGATGGTTTGGCGTGATGTAGGAGGCATCACCCCACCTCGCGGTCCCCGCAGGCCACCGTTTGTTGGTCCAAGGCCTCATCCTAGCCCCTATGGTCCACAAGCTCCGCGAGATCGTCTGTTTCCGGATGAACATGTTGAGCTTCCAGGCTATGGAGGTGACTTTTATGAGGACTACTACGGATCGGTCTGAGTTAGGGGTAGCATCACTAGTTCGCACTAGCTGTGTCATCTATCGTTCCGCGTGACTCGTGGGATATGTCCTAGTTTGTACTCTTTCCGGAGGTGTAGAGAATAATGTATAGGAGCTTGGAATGCCTCTGACGAGATGTAATCCTTTTCTCACCATAATAGTACTTTGTTTGGTCTTGTACTAAACCTTGTATGGTGTGCATGACGATGGAATAAAGAAGCAGTTTCTGTATCTACCATGTCATACGGATGATCATCTTGCATTTCGAGTTATTCCTTACCTTATGTATCCTATGTCGGAATTTTACCATCCTGACTAAATCATTGTCTTGTCTACCTAGGATGGTCAACACGCG
>NC_041383.1:677242774-677248565 GCF_002162155.2 Triticum dicoccoides | reverse complement strand
GGAGGTGGATCCTCGGTAGTGTATTGAAGTGGTGAATAGTGGACTCGTGTGCGCAAAACTATTTCAAGTTGAAGTATCGTAGGATAGCCTAGCCAAGAGTCAAAGCTGGCTTGCTGCAATAACTCCACCAACCCTTCTTGATACTATGCATGTATGTAGGATCTGATGTAAGTCTTGCTGAGTACCTTTGTACTCATGTTGCTATAATCTACATTTTTACAGAAGACGCTGCAACCCCTTCTGATGGGTTCTATGTAGACGTTGACATCAACGAGTAGGCTAAAGACCCAGGTGGTGACCCTGAGCTTGTGAAGGACCACATAGTATAGCCAGAGGCTTTCCAAGCCTCTTTTATTTTACTAGTTGTCTGTACTCAGACAAGTTACTTCCGCTGCTGGCTTGTATGATTGTATGACTTGTATGTTGGGTTGTGAGACCCGTACCTTTGTGTGTATGTTATGTATGGCTCACTGAGCCCTAAATAAAGTACTTGTGTCATAGTGTCATGTTGTGATGCTTCGTTGTATTTGCACATATCGAGCATATTGTGTGTATGATTGAAATTCTTGGTATGTGTGGGATCTGGCTATCTAGTTGTTTATCTTTAGTAGCCTCTCTTACCGGGAAATGTCTCCTAGTGTTACCGCTGAGCCATGGTAGCTTGCTACTGCTCTAGAACACTTAGGCTGGCCGGCATGTGTCCTTCTTCGTTCCTGTGTCTGTCCCTTCGGGGAAATGTCACGCTTTGAGTACCGGAGTCCTGTTAGCCCGCTACAGCCCGGTTTACCGGAGTCCTGCTAGCCCAGTGCTACAGCCCGGACCCACTTGCTGATGACCGACACGTTCGAAGCTGGGTCATGGATGCCTGTCCCTGTAAGTCTGTGCCACTTTGGGTTTACGACTAGTCATGTCAGCCCGGGCTCTTTATCATATGGATGCTAGCGACACTTTCATATACGCGAGCCAAAAGGCGCAAACGGTCCCGGGAAAAGGTAAGACGACACCCGTGGGGATACCGTGCGTGAGGCCGCAAAGTGATATGAGGTGTTACCAGCTAGATCGATGTGACATCGAGTCGGGGTCCTGACACCTCGGTCCAGCTAACGTGACGGAGCTGGTTGGCCAACGGCGCCAAAGTCTCCGGAGTAGGTTGATGAAGAGATGATGAAGCCCCTGGTCCAGCTAACGTGATGAAGCCTCGGTGTCAGCCGATGAGTCGAAGTAGGTCGGCGTGATGGACACCAGCTTGAAAATGCAACAGTACGGCCCTGCCGATGTAGGTCGTGACATGGTCAATGCCGGCTTGATGAAGTGACCGTGCGGCGATGTAGGTGTGCCCGCTCCGTGTAATCCGTGGGGCGGTGGTGTTGGTGATGATTTATCTTTCGCGATGCCGGACTCTTGTTCGACTTGCCGAGATGATGATCCGAAGAAGTTGAGCGCGGCTCAACAAGGTGACGACGTGTCTAGCGCAGGTCGGCAGCCGTGGAGCAATATTGCCGGACCCATACAAAACTTCCTTCAAAAAGGATGTCCGAATTCCCGTTCATAAAAAAAAGACGAACTCGGGTCGGATTCGTTTTCGCGCAGAAAATAGATCCGAAAAGTGATGCACTAATCGGAAGGTTCCCGGAGTTTGGACGGTCAGATCGAGCTGAAATTTTGGGAGGTGGTAGATATAGGAATTCCGCAGCCGATCAATGGTTGGATCTTCCAAAGGACGTCCGAGCTAGAAGCTGGACACCACGCCCTAAACTCGTCCAGATCCTCGTTCAGATTTGACAAGGCTCCGGTATGTCGCGGATTGCCAGAGATTCCTCCATCGGAACTCGACGAAATTTTCCAGGGTTGTTGTAGATTCAATTCCGCACTATTCCATCGAAGAAATCGTTGAACCGACGCTCGAGGATGCGGTGACGGCGGACACAAGTTCACTGTCCAGAAAAACAGCACGGTCGCCCAAGGCCAATGTTGACGTCGAGCCCCCGGGCTCCCTGGATGATTCCTCCATGATCTTGATAGAGACCGGAGTTGATGCTGATGAAGGACCTCATCTGAACATGATGGTCGGAGGCAGGGCACAGTCCTTGGTCAAACCAAGGTGACCAGTCGAGTTGGTGACGAAGATGCCGAAGTCGCAGTTGATCTGCAGGCGAGCCATCGACCCTTTGCCAAACACACAGCGGAACTCTCAATGAAAGCGCCAATGTCGGTGTCAAAACTGGCGGATCTCGGGTAGGGGGTCCCGAACTGTGCGTCTAGGCGGATGGTAACAGGAGACAAGGGACACAATGTTTTTACCCAGGTTCGGGCCCCCTCGATGGAGGTAAAACCCTACTCCTGCTTGATTGATATTGATGATATGGGTAGTACAAGAGTAAATCTACCACGAGATCGAAGAGGCTAAACCCTAGAAGCTAGCCTATGGTATGATTGTTGTTGTCTATCGACTAGCCTGGCCCTGGTTTATATAATGCACCAGAGGCCTAGGATAACATGAGTCCTAGCCGAATACGCCGGTGGGGGAGGAGTCCTTGTCTTGATCACCAAGTCTTGAGGAATCTTCCTTGTATGCGACAGCCGTCCGGACTGGCCCATGAGTATATGGCCATGGGGGTCCTCGGCCCAATCTAACAGATCGGGAGATGATGCGTTGAGTACCCCCTAGTCCAGGACACCATCAGTCATGCAGCCTTTCCTATGAAAATTTACAGCCCATTTGATGTGCTAGCTCGAAATAAGTTTGTGGGTGCTGGTGGGGGCTAATCACTTGACTTCTGTAATGCACAGTGAGCTCAAGAAGCCGGCGTGAGTGATGTTATTTCCCTTGGTTGTGATTTGTTACAATATTTCACTCTAAATTAAACGAATGGCAAGCAATTTGCCTTGTTTCAAAGAAAATATGACAGTCACAGCCGAGTTGAAAAGGGCAGGAACATCTAACTCCAGCTTACAAACTGTACAAAAGCATGAGGGTTGATTGTTCATCAGGTTTACAAAAAAAACCAGATTGAAAAGGGAAACAACATCTAACTCCAGCACTGTTTTCGGCAGTCACAGTCAAATGGATCGGTTAGGTCCATAGAATGAACATCATGGGTCATAAAATTTACTGGATTATGACCACAATATGTTGTAAATAGAAGCCCGGCACGTTTAGAAGCTCTTTTGCCCACCTGAAACTCCTTTTTTTGCTCTTCGACATACCCATCCATCAAAACCATGCTGCTGATAAACTTAAGCCTGATGGACAATAGTAACCTCGCATTCAGCAGGAAGAATGTGATAGATCTTGTGTTTGCATGGTTGGCTACATATCGTTCTAGTGTTATTGTCTTCAATCGAATCTCATGAGAAGTGAGAAAATCCCGATGCTTACGAATCCACGGATTGGTTATAACTTTCTTACCCCATCCTATTGCCTAAATAGACATGAAGATTGAAAATAGTTATGGTCTAAAAGAAGAGTGTTGAAAGAGCAAGAGCTGAACAGTTAATTCTAGTACACTATATGCGGGCTTCCAATGTGCGTGAAATTATCACCTTTATATACAACTTCTCCAGACATGGAAAGCATTGCCACAAGCCAATAATCTTGTTTAGATCAAAACTATTCATTTGGATATATAAGATCTTGACAGAATCCAGCATCATTGATAGGCCATCCATGGAGAAACTCTTCATTGAGCATAGAACATAATATTAGTACAAAATGTGTACTCCAAGATGATATATAAATTACGCGCAGAAATTTAAAATGCAGCTTATGGTTACAAGTGTAGATGATAATATAAAGTACCTGAAGAACTGTGGAGCCAAACACCATATTGAAATGAGCACAGAGATCATGTATTACACCCAAGGTCTCTGGTTTAGGCGTAGAGAGGACGGTTATTTGCACCGGTGAATAACTAGAATCAAGGATCAAGCTTTGATATGAAGGGGCATCTTGGATGATGAGCTGCCTTCCGTCAAAAGAAATTACAATTCTTACAAGGTTAGGCGACTTTATTTGGAGACAACCGATTCTAACTGTGAAAACAAGCATCAAGCACTCCAGCGCAGGGCAACTGGAGTGGATGATGCTGTGCAATGAGGCCTCCGATATACGAACCCGCACGAGTGAAAGTTTCTTGAGAAACGGAAGTCGAAGGTTTAGTACCAGATTGTCTGGTGGTGGTGTGGAGAGAGGAGGAAAACCGCGAGATGGACATCGGTGCTGAGGGCACAAGTTCATGGTGTTCGGTATGTGGTATGTGATTTCCAGGGGAATAGTAGAACTCAAGCAGTTGTAGTTCTGCGAATTCAGGGGATTTCAACCAGGCGTCCACCGTGCAGGGCATGGTATGCTTGCTCAGGTAGCATGACAGGATGAAGAGGCTTTGAACGAAGCCCTGGTGGGAGGAGATGATGGCTCTGGGGATTTCAAAATCATTGAAGAGAGATAGCTGACGACAGTCGAGATTAAAGGGCACGGCGCGACATAGAGGGCGCCACCGAATTGAGAGGACTTGGGTGCGGTAGCAATCCTTGGTGGGGAGAAGCGAGATTATCTCCCCAAGGACGGCGTCCGGGAGATCGCTGATGCGGTCCACCCGAGATTCTACGGGTTCCTAGGATCCGGTGGGGGCGGGGTCGCCGCTTCTCCCCGCGCTGCCGGGTGCAGGATCTACAACAGGCGTCGCCGCTAGCAGGAGCCTCATCTTCTTGGCGCTGGGGTCAGCCGACTCCATTTTCCTCGAGGGCATCGCGTTGCGCTCACGGATTTGAGCAGAGTAATGAATGACGATCCTAGTTGTAGCGAGCGAAGAATAAGGGGAGCTGGGGGTTTTCTGTAGGAGTGAGGAAGAAGGGGAGCTGGGGTTTTCTGTAGGAGTGAGGTGAGGAATTTGGGGGTACGAGTGGAGCGAGCTGATGTGAGGTGGGTGGGAGCGAGGAGGAAGAAGAGCACCCAGGTTTTTTTGGGGGGGCGGTGTGCTGGGTGTGGGTTGCGCCTTTTGAATTGATTTTACTATTTACTAGTGTGGATTGGCTGTTTTGTCTTGGACCCAGAGAAACAATTACTACTAGTACAGTGGAGACACTCTACAGCTACCCAGAAAAACAATTACTACTAGTACAGTGGAGACACTCTACCACTTCTGCCTCCTCCTAGGTCATTGAAACGTCTCCCTCTACTGAATGTCGTTCTACTTTTGTTCACCGATATGCGGGCCATGCAGCGTGCAGGCCCAAATGCCATCCACCAAATTAGAAGGCAGTATGCAGGCGGAGAGTCAACCCGGTCGTAGCACGGCAGTAACGAGCCGTCGTATCACAAAACCCCACCTCCCCGTAGTCTAAGTTTGACGGACGAAGCAACCATCATTTCACTCTTTGCTGAATCCCCTTCTCCCTCACCGTCTTCAAGAAAGGCAACACTCGCATCTGCCACTGTTCTTCTCTCCCAACGAAGGGAAGGTAAGCGGATCCATGATGTTGGTATATTTTCGTTCAGAGAAAAAAAAGAACTTTTGCAAAGCAGTAACCGATCCTCACTCTCTTTTTTGTTTCATTGGCATTGCAATTGTGTTTTCCTTTCAGTGGTCTCCTAGTATTCGTTAGTTTCATGATGGAGCAAGGAGAACAAGGCAAAGATCTGCCGATATTGGAGCAGACGCGGGAGGCTGATCCCCACGAGACAGAGAGCTCCAAGAAGATGGAGGCAACCACCGAGCCGACCCCAGATACGCTCACGGCCACTACTGAGATGGTCAATGCCCCGTTTGAGGTTACAGCCCCCATGGCACTG
>NC_041383.1:677230973-677242505 GCF_002162155.2 Triticum dicoccoides | reverse complement strand
CGCGCTGAGCTGCCCAAGGTGATTTCCTTCTTTTTCGATCTCAATTGTGGTTTTTCATCTAAGTATGTGGTGATTTTTTTAGAAAAGGAAGTATGTGGTGATTAATAATGCAAAATTTTATTAGCTTCGATGTCATGCTATACATAGTGGTTTAAATAACTTGTGTTTCTTATACTGAAAAGTAATTCAGAATTTGTTTCTGTTTCAATTAGAGCCCTGATGCAGACAAGGATTGTGTGGTTGTGCATGTCACTTGCTATGAGGCGGGCGACCTGAATATACGCACTGGGAAAACAGAGTTCTTAGGCTGTTGGATCCTGGAAGCCATTTGCGGTTATACCAATGAAGAGGTGTATTCCAACCTCACTGTTGTCAGACGTGTTGTCCAGGGTGTACTGAAGCATAATAAGTTCAAAGCTACTCCTTCGTTTGTGAGGCATACTTTTCTTGTCAAGCTTACGCAGGAAGATGACGTGGCATGTCTCCATAAACAAGTTTATCAGTGGCAAGGCCACAAGTTTGTCTTCATGAAGGTTCACAGGATTGAGCTGCTGCGGGACGTCCTCGATGATGTTCATGGCAAGGTCCGTCTTGTGTCCAACCCAAATTAGATCGAGGCATGAAATAGTTGCCCCGGCTAGTGTTTAATAGTAGTTTGGATTATGTCTAATTATCCGAACCTTGCCTGTTATCGACACCTCTGGGGCTAGTACTCTGTTTGAATCCGTCTATGGGAACTGCTGCTACTTTTGTGTGCCCATGAATCATGTGAGAACCATCGTAATTGTTGCCAAAACAGATGCGTCCTCACTAGTTTTTTCATGAATATGGCATGGTAAGACATAAGTTGTCACGGTTTATCATACGAGCAGTGTGTGTTTTGATGAAATAGAGCACTCGTTCGAGAACTGTGCGCCGACGTATACATAAGCAGTACTTGTGAACACTGTTGGTGCTACCCCACTTGTAAGCAGTTGTGCAAAACACGGCACACTGGCTCAGCTCGCTTCAACACTAGGCTATCGACCAGCTAACAATCCACAATCTGCCGTCTGACATATAAGCAACTATGTATCTTGTTACAGTGGTTCATGCAGTTAATTGAGGCCACAATGTAATAAATTCCAAACGTTCAACGCTAGTCCGGCGCTCATGTGGAACACTCACATTAAACTCGTCTTCATAAAAATCTTGAAAAGCACAAGTTAAGCAGTTTTATACATCTCAATGATTCATAGAACATAACAAACATATACTAGTTCACAGCAAAAGACAAAGTTGTGAGAAGGTTTACAAATCAGGAAAAAACAAGCAAGGCTTCTCTGAGCAAAGGGCCTCCCGGCAGGCTTAAATTTCCTGGAGTTCACTCTGGTTTTTTCTTGTTGCCACCATCCAGGGTTAGGTTCTCTCATTCCAGAATAACCAATTATAATTGTGGTCTCAGCTGGAATGCTGAACTGAACCATGCAGTGTACTGGCCAGTTGAAATGCTTGTGCATTCCACTAAATTTAAGCACCGTTATTTGCATAAATAAGCAGAGCACAATACCTCTTGTCCGCGCACCTGTCCAAAAAACCGCCGTGCAGCCGTGCCAGCTAGTCCTCGGTCCGTGGAAGAACTGGCAGAAAGTGCATTCCGGGCTAGGATGCAGTTGTTTTTTCTCATCCCTGCACTGCAATCAGGAAGTAAAACGTACGAATCAGCTTCTTTTAGATTGCGTTGGTCATTCTACCTTAGTTACTACCAATGTAGGAATACCTTGAAGACTGGAGGTTAGATGACGGCAACGAGGGATAGCCATCTCATTTTGCACAGTTGTACTAAAACTGAGGTGTGTGCTTTTGATTGCGTGGATAGAAATGATACGGAGACAGACATCCCGAAACGATATGGAGACAGACATCCCTGTTTGCACATATACGAAATATGGTTATTTAAACAGTGACAGATATTACTACTTTCCCCGTTTCCTCTTAGAACCAAGTCCTAGATTCATGCTACAACTTTCCCACTTTCTTCCCTGTTTGAACCAACGCTTTGACTTGACTGTATGAACTAGCTTTACTTCTAATCATAGTAGAAGTCTAGGTGGCTTTGGAATAGCAGGCGGAAGTAGAAAAGGATCCACACGAAGGGGGAAGAGCTGGGGCAGTAGAGCAAGGCAGGTTTCGAAGGAATATATACCTGAGGGTCGTCGGCATGTGGCAAAGACGGTGTCGGGAGGCCGCATCTTGGCCACAATACCGCAGGGAGGAAGAAGGGGTTGGAGGCCCTCCCGAGCCGGTGCTCTCTCGGAGAGAACGACACTGCCGCCGATCGGGACGCGCGGGCAGCCGTTGGTCTCCTCCCTCGCCGTCGACGACAGCGTGAACGATGCACCTACACCCCCTGCCCCGGTCGAGGTTGTCCGGCCGGATTTGTGACCAGCCGTGAGCTGAGAGAGAGAGTGTGTGGCCAACTATGTCTTGCTTAGATCTGGAGAGCATGAGAGAGTGAATGAGAGGAACCCTAGTAAAGCAAGCGCTAAGGCGCCTGCTTTTATATTTAGTGGAGTGATTTTGTTGTACCGGCTTCAAAAAAATGCACTCCTACGTGTACCCGCGAGTGGGTGTGAGAGAACTAGTGCGTGCGTGCACCGCTTCTCTTCATGAGAGTACAATATATACTATGCCCAAAGAACGTTTGCCGCAAGAGTAATAATATAAGTGTGTGACGTGTGAGCTAAAATAAGAAGTGCGCACTGTCTTTTGTTTTTTATAAGTTCTGAGGGTAGGGTGTGAAGAGCACATATGTGCGTGACGTCTACCTGCAGATAGACGATGGGTGCCACGTGCGAGTCTGCGAGAGGACTCGGGAGAGTTGTGACTCGTGAGGGTGCGTGTGCGTGAGAGAGAGGGGGCACATATGAATGCAATGCATGTGTCCGTAAATCATTATCCGACAAACGTTCGCCAGAAGCCTTTTCCTGACGAACGTTGTAAGAACCGTTAGATCGCCATCCGACAGTGTCAGTTTTGCCATGTCATTTAACAGAACAGCCACTCCTCCTACACACAAATCTTCCACGTGAGTGTTAGCAACTGCCGTATGCTCCCCCCATCCCGAAATGTAGTGCATATAGCTTTATTGAAAATTAGAACCTCGCAAACTTTTACCGAGTTTTTGTGTACCAAATTGCACATGTAGAATACCCTGTATATATCATTTCATTCATCTTTGAGAGGTAACTATAAAGATGGGTGAGGAGTCTACAAAGAAAGACCATCGTATCACCCACAGCAATTTCAACCATCCTTTAGTGTCGAGGAATATCATAGGAACTCTATATGATATGATTTTTATAGGATTTTTTTCTTTAGAGCCAATTGGTTCATAGGAATAGATTCATATACTCTACATTTCAAAGGAAATAAACATGATATCATTTCTATAGCTTTAGAGCCACTTGGTTCATATGAATGGATTCCCATACTCCCTTAATCTCAAAGGAAAATAAACATTAGCGTATATTCAATAGAAAAGTTCCTATGATATGAACCAAATTACATCTCTTTACTAATCCCTCCTCATAGGAATTGAGATACATGTCATCTCTAGATTCAATAGAAAAGTTCCTATGATGTGAACCAAATGACATCTCTTTTCCAATCCCTACTCATAGGAATTGAGATCCTCCATGTCATCTCTTTCCCTACAACTTCCATGTATACATATTCTATTCCTAAATAGATAGTACAACCCACTAGTAGCTTTTTTCCAAAACATGCAACTATCGCACAAGAACTATATAGTGTGCCAATAACTTTGAAAGATGGTCGCTGGATGAAGCTAACCCGACATTGCAGAGATGGGCAAATCCGAGCACTACTGGCCGTTGGGTATCATCAACATTCCACCAGATATGCCACATGTACAATTTAGAAGAATCCATGGTTGAACTTAAGCATAATGCACAAACCTCAAAACACAAGCACTTCTCCTTTGTTCTAGAATCTTCTGTATCATAATTGATTATTTTTTTCTAAATGAATTGCCATTATTTGTTTTTTACTTTATGATTTACAATGCACAACCCCATGAATCTTAACATTTTTATAAAACTAATTGATTTTGAATGAGATGAACTATAAGAACTAAATGAACATCTAGATCATGCATATATGACTCAAAGCTTTACATGCTATAGTGTGTATTTATTCATAATTTGGTTTCGAAATCTCATGCGTTCAATACATGTGTACCTTACTAGTTTTGAGTAGAGTAGCAAATTTCACACGGCCCCGGGTATATCAAAATGCAGGGCCCATGCATCATTGCCTTTCGGTCGAACCTACGTCCACAATTTTTTATACGTGCTATATCTCCACTGGTCCCCGAACCCAAAATGTTGCCTCGTTCCCGTAAAACCAAGCGGCCCACACATATTTAAGGCGTCGACTCGAACCCGTTTACTACGACGTGGCCCCGCACGCCGTAGTACTCCTACAAACCCTACCGTCGCACTCATCATCGGTTTTCTTCAAGAGGACGAGGGAGAAGCCGATTTGTAGTGGAGGCGCTTTCAAAAAAAAGGATCTGTAGTGGAGACCCCTACCCTAGGGTGCCCTAGGTAGCTACCGCATGCATCATTGTTTTCTCTTTTCTTTATGCTCTTACGCGCTAGAGTGAAATGATGGTTGCTTCATCCGTCCAGCTTAATGCGGGAAAGGTGGGGCTTTGTGATTTGACCCCTCATCGCTCATTTTCTACTACTGCGGCGCTACGACCGGCCTCCAATTCCAATCGCTGCTTTGAACTGTAATTTAGTGCATCGCACGTGGAAGAAAGCGGTGGATGAGCCACATGTCTGCCAAAGGGGTCCTGTTAAGTGTGTTGCCATTTCGTGTGCGGACTGACCCTGCTTGAGTTGCTACGCCAACACGACAGGAGCAGTCTACCACTTGGTTTTGCTCCTTGGTGAATCCCGACTATATTGATCTAAAAAGATATGTGCTGAACTACCCTCTCTGTCTCGGATTTTTACTTGTAGGCGTCTCGGTTTATAGGGCCTGCACGTAGTTCTAGGTCATCCATTTGACTAACTAAATATGAGTTACTATGTCACAAAAAGTATATCATTGCATTCTTATTGGTTGATATGTGAAGAAACAAGAAACGAGGTAGAAGTTAATGCACCGCGCCTTAGTATTTTGGGATTATTTGGTTTTCGTAAGATGACTTACTCACCTAGACGGAGGGAGTCGTTGTATTTAAAAGTCGAGGGCGGAGCTTTTCCTGCGCAGTAGGCGGGGCAGTTCCACCTAGTCGGTTCGACAAAGATGGGAGAAGACGGGGGAGTAGGCTGCTGCAAATGTAGGGCTGCGTGATTTGACAACGAGTTACTGCTGGACAGGTGGGGCCCCATGATTTGACTTGCCATTATCATTTTAACTGCGGTGCTACAACCGACGTGAGTCTCCCGATTCCTGACCACCTCCACACAGGTGCCTCTCCCAATGCTCCACCATGTAGTAGTAGAGGCTGGCTCTTGCATGAGAGCCCACTTCTCCACTTTTTCCTTGCCTCTCTTTCCTCCACATATGCAAAAATGCCATGTAAAGCGCACTATTGTACTTACTTGCTCCTACAGGTGCTTAAGCTTGCCACATAGGCATAAAGTCTGATGTGGCAAGTTAATCAAGAAGAGAGAGTCTAGTTTGGTGACCCAAGGAAGAAACGGTGCTAAGCGCGTGTACCTAGGTGAAAAGACAATTTTGAGTCTATACCTAATTAAATGAAGCAAACTTAGCAACACCATTTCATTGGAAGAGGTCACTCCTTGGCAAATGCAATAAATACTAGTACTCCATGTGTCCCATTATATAAGAACGTTTTTGACACTACACTAGTGTCAAAAACGTTCTTATATTATGGGACGGAGGGAGTACGAAGAAAGAGATAGAGAGGGGTAAAAAACACTTATAGCCAACCTTGTTGTAGTATGAGTGACTAAGTGATGACTATGTATGACATGCCAACATCAGATAGCCTAACGCACCATGTTAAATCTCCAAGGGCGCGACCGTGCGAGCGACGCGACTGTCGTGGTAGGCGCGACCATGATACGGGTTGTTGACAGCCCTTGGATCTGAGATCAAACGGTCGCATGCTAAGTTGCTGAAAATTTTAAGAATAACCCTCCAGGTTAGGATATTCACCCATAGGTCTAGAATCACGCCATGCAACCGTTCGATCTCAGATCCAAGGGCTCTCGGAAGCCCGTATCATGGGAGAATGGAAAGCCACTACCCTGCCGTTCGCACGCTGGCAGTTCGCTCCTACTCGTCCCCGCACGTCCTTTAATACTATGGCGGTTCACTCCTAGTCGTCCCGTCCATTCACATTAGTACATTACGGCAGTTCCACTAATCCTAACCCTCCTCTCAAATCCATGGCGTCCCAAATCTCCCCGATCGGCGGTGAGTACAAGGTTAGAACCATCACCGGCGATGAGTTCGATGTCATCTACACCCGTACTTCCGCGACAGTGAAAGGATGCCTTTCTCGCTTCAGACGCATGTTCGAAAACTCACATGATGAGTGGGTCACTGGGCTAGATGTTGAGTACACCACAGTCGTGGGACGAGAGAAGGATCTAAAGGACGAAGAGAGGAAGAAGCTCGCCGTGATCCAGGTTTGCGTACATAACGTTTGCTTGGTCTACCACATATGCCATGCCGACATTGAGTGCCAAGATTTTAAGAACTTCCTCGAGGACAAAATAGTCAAATTCATTACTTTAGACTTTAAGAACAACAAAGAAGTCATGCGTCGGATAGGCCTCGTTGTAGGCAACCCCTTCGACCTCCAGAAGAATCGGCTGGTGCACTCTTGTTAGCCTTCAATGCTGACCCTGGCAGGAGCCATGGTTCATCCTTCGTACGGTAAACTGGAGAAACCTCCATACACGTTTCATCATCATGCATGGCAGCGGAATGTACTAGATATAGACCACATCCAGTACGCTGCAATGGATTGCTACCTTTGTTTCAATATCTACAAGGATTCGATGAAGAGCAACAGCCAAGTTGGCGGTTCAAGCAAAGAAGTATCGGCCAAGTGGAAGAGGGATAAGGACGAAGTCGAGGACGTGGATGAGGACTCCGAGTAAGATGGCAGTGTCGTTGCATTATGGTGGTTCTAAACTTCTAATGCAGTGTCTACCAGATTAGTTGCATAGTTTAATTTCAGGTGTGCTTAGTTTAATTTGAGGGGTGTGTTGTGCTGAGCCCCCAACAGAACTATGTTATGTTTCTTCTCGTTACTTTAACTCTTAAGTATGTACATACTAGTACTAGTATTTCTTTAATAGAATTTAGCACCCCAATTAAGCACGTACTAGCTTTTTTAATAGTACTATATGCATAATTTGGCGACGAGCGCTCTCTATATGAACCACCTTTTTTTAAAATTTCAATTTTTGCTCCATGGCGCAATCCATCGATAGTGGAGTACTACCTCCGTCCTGGTTTATTGGTCCTCATTGTAATTTGTGCCAAATTTTAACCATAAATTTAACTAACAAAATGGTCATGCATGTCACAAAAAATTATATATTTGAAAACTATGTTCGAATATGAACCCAGCGTTATAATTTTTGTTAACATGCACTAACATTTTGTCAGTTAAGTCTTTGGTCAAAATTTAGCAAAAACTACATATGGGACTAATAAACCAGGCCGGAGGTAGTACTACTATACAAAAGTATACATTTTTTAAAAGGCTAGTGTACTGTGATTTGACGTCTCATTGATCATTACTACTACTGGGCCGGTACGAGTGGGGTGCGTCCCCCCTGCTGTTCTGCACTGTTATTTGGTGCTTGACACGTCGACCCGGTTGCTATATGTCCCACATGTCAGCGACAGGAAGTACAGAATTCATGAAAGGGAGCGTCGACGGAGGAGTATACTACAGAATTCATGAAAGGGAGCGACTTAGTTTTGGAAAAATCTGTTTTTATAGAGTACGTACCCACTAGGGTTTATAGGGCTAATCTAAAAAGCATTCGTTTTTTCGTTTGATAAGTCTCAATTCTACTATACTAGTAGTAGTACCATTACATGTTGGATTTTGAGGTGCGTTAGATCACCCGACGCAAGCAGTGTCAAGAGGAAACTAACCAATGCATGTACAAGTTCATGGAAATTTAGTGGTCATTCATGCATTCGTTCTAATTAATGCCTCGGTAAACATAACTTCTTGAGAAAAACGAGCGTAATGTGCAAACTACGAAATTAATTCGACCACTCACCGTCTACCTTGGTTGGAGAGATTTTGAAATTGAGCCACAAACTAGAAAGGCTCGATTACTATTTGTGGCCTTGTATAGATGCAAAATGTATTTTTTTATAATGGCCTTGTATAAGTAAATGGAGGGAGTACTAACCAAAGTTCGTACGTACTAGTAGGGACGAGGAGTAAACGGAGGGAGCAGTAAAATTTTCTCCTCGTGCTGCGAGCCACCGCGCGCGTGGGCGAGGGAGCGGGCGTAAAGGCGTACAGTAGTACTAGTAAGCTTCACCTCATCCTGCGAGCCACCGCGCCCGTGGGCGGGGGAGACGGCATACTAAGCAAGTTTCTCCTTGTTCTGCGAGTTGACGGGACACATCAAAAGTACTCCAGTGTATAGAGCCTTGCCTCTAAGGTAGGCCCCACATGGTTTGCCTCTTTTTTTAATTTAACATAACGCGTCAAGTCGCAATTTTTTTGTTCACCCGTGGTAGACGATCCTCCCTCCACCAAGTGGACAACCAGTACACATGACAAATTACCATGTGGGCTGCCTTTTTCGTACAGAAATGAGCTCCACCGTGTACCCGCGCGGGTGTGGTTGGGAAAGAGACGGGAGTACGTGCGCCGTGCGTGCACCTCTTCTCTTCGTGCACGTCCCCCACCTATGTGGGTGTGTGTGAGAGAGATACAAACCTAGACATAATGCGCCATTCATCCCCATGCCTCCGCCCAGTCCGACCACCAGTCACCACCACGGCACCACGCCCCACTCCTCCTCACCTTATCTCTCATATTTCTCCCTCCATTTTTATATACAAGGGGCCGCTCTCAAAATTACAATTTGCAGATATACAAGGCCACTAACACTAATTGATGCAATATTAATGGTGTTTGCCTCGTGGTACTAGCAAAGGAGGACATTAATTATCCCTTGCATGCATGCGGGAGTTTGTAAAAAAAAATGCATCTTGATGTTCCGTGCAATGCACAAGCATCTTGCTAGTCCATGAAAACAACACATGGCAAAATTCCACGGCGAACGAGGGATTTGAATGTGTTGGGAGGGGTTGTTTGGATCTTGCCCGGGGTAGCCAAAATATTGGCGACCCTTTTGTCCACCGGTGCCTTTGCCACCGATGAACGAGGAATGGCTCGGGTGCTCATGCTGTCATGCATCCTCAAGCACGCACGTTGGAGACGAGCTCGCACAAGCTGTGTTTTTTTGTCCCACAACACCGCCCGAGCCGCCCGCAGACTGACCGACGACCCGCAAATTACGCCATCCAACCGTAGCCGCACACATTATGACAACAACTCAACCAACCGGACGAAATTCATGCAAACACGTAGACAAACTGATATTTCATATAAACAATGATGGAAATCACATAAAATACCGGGTTTTCACACAAACATGACGGATTTCATTACATTCAAATGAACTACGCGGTGCTAGTTTTGGACAGCACAGGTATATATTACCTGGCCTAAATGGTCGCCCGCCGATCGATTTGTGTTCCTCATGTCCGGCAGCACGATCACCGGACTGTCGGGAGGCCCGGAGGAATATGCTTCAGCGCAAAGGATGGCTCACTTCCCCACTACCCAACTGATATCATTGGCTAGTGCCGAAGATGATGGTGGCCGGCACCGGTTCGAGTTCATCACCGGCCACAACTTCGCCATGGCCGGCACCGGCTTGAGTTCATCCTAACATTCCCCTCTTCCGTGGAGCCCATGCGAGGTCGACGAAGGTCCTCACAACAAAAGGATCCGGCAAGACACCTGCTATGTACGCCGGCGTCGCCTCCGCGGTGGCCTTCATGGGACCCAAGCGGCGGCGGCCTCCCATGTTCTACTTCTCCTCGATGATGGCGGCGGACGCGGAGGCGCTGGCCACCGACTCGTTGCTCTCCGTGCACCCGGCTTCTGTCACTGCTTGCATGGCGTGGCCGTCGGCATGGGAGTCTCGGCCACAGAAACGGGAGACACGGTACAAGGCGGCGGCGTGGACGGCAGCAATGACGCCCGTGCGCCGCTCCTCGTCGAGCTAGCCTGGAGCGGCGAGTTGTTGAACCGCGCGCCGGCTTGGGGCGGCAACTTGCTCCGTCGGGTGAGAGGAGGGAGGTGGATCAGCGAGCTGCATAGCTCGTATCCGGCAGGCTACCCATCCAGCTTGGATGCAGAATAACTACTCTTCGTAAGCCATTGTAAGAGTGGACAAAATGGTGGAGGAGATAGGGGAGCAGCGGAGGTGTGCGATTCTTGGCCGGCGTTTGGCCTTGTTTAAATAGGAGATTAAATAGACGGCGGACAGGAGGAGCTCGGTCGGCGTTGCGTTTAACGCCGGCCCGGTCATGAACAGACGTGTGTCCAGAGTGGGTTTCTCGGCTTCCACACGGGCGGGTTTCATGGAGGCATTTGAATGTGGCACGGAGGCGTGTTCAGCCGGGCATGCCGCGAGTGGTGCCCTCGACTCTGACCTAGGACACCGTGCCGTTCTTCCACTGACGTGTGGGATCTTTGGGTGCATGGCATGCATGTCAGTGACCCAACGCAGGCAGCGCACAGCAGAGGAACCTTTGGTGGGCTAGGGCGGTCAGAAGCGGGCATTTCATAAACCGATGATTGTTCATTGAGTTTGATGTCATCTTTTTCATGTAGTTAAGCCTACTATGTTGATAGCCCGTTCGATACGTTGTGATTCATAAAGACCGATGAAAACATCAATGTTCTACTTATCACAGATAAGATTGATTAATACCCGTAACAATCCATGTCCTTAACAAAGGGTGCATGCACGTATAGGTTGAGCGTGTGTCTTGCGTCTTGTGATGTGTGCATGCAGGCGTGCGAGTGTTGCGTGCGTGCAAGGGTGCATTTCAGTGTTGCATGCATGGGTGCGTATGTGCGTGTCTTCATGAGTGCATGTGTACGTGTCAGTGTTGCACGCCGGCATGCGTGCGTGTGTACGTTATGTGTACGTGTCAGTGTTGCACGCCTACATGCGTGTGTGTCTTGCATGCGTGCATGTGTACGTGCGGGGTGAGGCTACATGTCATTCGACCGACTTTTTCATCTCTGGTCATTAGATTTTTCAGCCGTTGGATACGAAATCAAGGGCCTCTAGTTTATCATCAAACTCCACCCCCATGAGCCGCCAGCCACGACCGGCCGAACCGCCCGCCCCTGCCGCCCACGGCCGGCCCGCCCGCCGTGAAACCACTCCCCATCGCTGGTCCTCCGCTGCATCGGCC
>NC_041383.1:677190726-677230599 GCF_002162155.2 Triticum dicoccoides | reverse complement strand
CCACCCCACCGCCCAATGAACACCCCCCCAACCGCCGGTGACTGCCAACTAGAGGTCTCACGACTTCGAATACCCACCGACCACTAGTTTATTACCATTTTTGTCCTTCATATACGCGCTGATGGGTGGGCCCTATTGTCGGGGATATACCCCGCGGTATGACCCGGCCGGATATATGACCCGGCCGGACTTGATGTTTCATTGGTAACCGCCAGAGGATTGGCGACTCACGTGTCTGGCGGCTCACAGGAGTGACGACTCATGAGCCTGAAGACTCATGGGTGACCCGGCGGGTGCTTCAGACAGATGACAAGGCCCAAGGCCCAGTATGGCATATCATATAAAGGTGGGCCGGCTTAAGAGGAAAGGGATGACGAATATTCCTTTACGAGGAAGCAAGACCCGGACTTGTAGTCAACCTGTAAGAAAAGATAGACTAGTCCTAGTCCTACTAGGACTCCACATGTAACCCGCCCCTCTAACTTATATAAGGAGGGGCAGGTCTCCTCAAAGAGGACAAGGAACAAGAAACAATATCTAGGGCTAGACACAAAGAGGAGAGCCGGCTTACGGCGACTCCCTCATGATCATAATGAGACCTAACCACAAAAAGCATGTAGGGTTATTACCGGATGATGTTTCCCGGGGCCCGAAGGTATCTAAACCCTTGTCTTGCATGTTGATCCACCCTGCGTCTCTCTCCCACTCAACCCCTCTCAAGCTACCACATAGATGCATTGGCCTCGCGACTAAGTCCTGACACTAAGGACATCTGACATGTTAATTCCACGACAGTTGGCGCCCACCGTGGGGCTCGTGCACGGTGGTGTTGAGTTCTTGGAGGGATCGCTTTTTAGGGATTGAGAAGCTCGTGATTGGTCAGATGAGGAAAAGATGGTTTGATGGTCAAAATCATGACTAATTTTGGAGGTTACAGCACAGGGGTTTGAGATCAAGAGGTTAGGGTTCCGTCGTTAGCGCCGCTAGACGTGATGAGGTGATCCGCCAAACCGTTTCTACATTGAGTCCGATGTTGACAAGGAGTTGATCTGCTGCACGGTATGCCTACAAATCGTTCTGGGTTACGTCGAGGTCCCCTGTCGCAGGTTTCAAGTCCCAAGAAGGCCACCTACAAGGTCCTGCTGCTGCTGATTCCCGTCAGGCCATCATCAATCAAGAAAGTATTACTATAATTGCTCCTTACGTGGTGGTCAAGGCTGGTCTCCTATTGCACTATACGTGATGCTGGTATTAATTCAGTACAGATCAGATTTTTGGGTCAACAAACACTGTCTACTATCGGAAACATTGGAGGTGGGCGCGGATTGATGTTGCTTTCGAGCGCTTTTCCTCCGGGCCGTTGACCGCCGCGTGTTGAAAGGGCCAGTGTCCGCCGTCGTTTCTGAGCCGGCCAACGCTATGCCAAGTCGCCGCCATTTGTCATCTCACCGAGTTGCCGAAGAGCGTCTTGTTTCTGCGCAGTTTCAACTCGGTCCCCTGTTGCCGCTAAGCCGCCTCGGCCGTCCCAGCGAGACCCCGCCGGGTTGCCTCTGGTTGTTGTCCGGCAATGAGCCGCCCTGTTCTGTGCCCGCGCCGGTTGATGGCATCGCTCCCGCACTGTTCCTCTGCGCGCCCAAATCTGCGCACCCGCGGGCCTGCGGATCTCTGAGCCGCCCTGTTACTGTGAGCTTTGACCCGGATTCACCGCCTGAATCTGAGCTGCTGTTTCTACGCGTGTGAGTCGCCGCCGCTAAGCCGGCCAGTTTCGTCAAGTCGCCGCTGTCGCGCCCGTGAGCCGCCCTGAGCCCGTCTGCTGCTGCACCCGAGAACCGCCGCTGCTCATCTCCCACTTCCAAGCCGCCCCGAGCCGACCCTGCTAACTCCGTCGCCCTGGCCTCGCTCTGAGCGGCCGCCCGAGTCCGTCTATGGAAGTTAATGCCCACTCTGGTGAACCATGTCCTGCTTGGTCCTTGCTCCATACTGGTCAAGGCGGCGAGCCTGCTATGATGGTTGTTGTCACAAGTCCCAGCGAGCAAGTATATTGATGCTAGTACTAATGTGTACTACTGTTGTTACAAATCCAGCCACCAGCACAAGCCATCATAGCTATGTTCAAAAAGTTTTATTATCTTCAGATCGTCCTGATCAGTTAATTTACTGCTCAAACAATGTCATTCCGCAGACACCAACTCCGCCCTCATCGACAACAACCACGGAAAGATTTTTGTCATGACCGCTGCAGACGATCTGACTCACTACTAGTGTTAAATGAAAAGCACAATGGCACAATTTCCAAGAAGGACCATCAACCATCACGTGAAATACAAGACTAGTCAAAGTGATGAATCAATTACTCCATTATTGATGATACTTTTTTATTACTACTTGTCTGTCCAAAACAAGACTGACAAAAGATCAAGTGCGCCGCTGCTCTAGCTCAGAGTCCGCATTCATGTGACAATAATACCAGGTGCTATCTGTTTCATCTATTTTATCAGCACATATAAATTATTTGTGAACAATTACTTGGTTTGTGGTATTTTTTTTCGCAGGACCATTATTCATTACAAAAAGGTGTTGCAAAAGGGGTCAGCATTCTTTTTGCGTTAGCATTTGTCGGTGCCGTGCTTCTTGGCAGATACGTGCGCAAGTTGCTGCTCCCGCTACATCATCACAACGCAATTAATTCACCCGTCCGCCCCCGCGGTCGATTCTCCCCCCCGCGTCAGCTTACAGCACCGCGGCCGACTCATCTGTTGTCCGGACGAATCTGGTGATATTCATCCAAGTTTGTTTTATTAACACATATTGTTTTTAAGAACAAGTTTATCTTTGTCTTGGTCTGCAATATTGTTTATGCAGGGCAATTATTTATGACAAAAAGTGATATTATACCGCGGAGATAGAGGCATGCCAACATCTTTTGGCACATGCAGTTGTTGTTACTCAACGGACTCCCACACCGGCTTACAATGTCGTGGCCGTCTCTCGCGACCATGCTGGATTACAACAAGGAGGACAACTTGCCCGTCTGCACAGGCTTACAACGCCACGGTCGGTTCATCTGTCTATGTTGCCTCTGATGTTAGGGTCGTCTTTATAGTCCGTCTCTCGCGGCCTAGTCTACATCGACACACCGGGCCGCACTTGTCTGGATGAGCTGTTTATTGAGTATGAGCAAGTCACTACTCGGGAAGCCCGGTTTTCTTCCAACAAATTGGAGGCAAATTGTCATGTATTATCAGCCGCCGTCTGCACCGGATGGCTCAATGGGCAGACGCGCAAGTCGCCGCCACTACGGTTTGGTTAACTTCAAAACAGTCAGTTGGAAGGAACCATTGGCTGAGTTGCTGACACGGTTCATACGGGATTATTTATAACCTATGGTAATGTGCGCTACTGAATGTGGACCGTTTGACTAGTCAATTGATCGTGTTATCCACAAATTACGGAGCTGTATGGTGAGCCAATGACCGTATGATCACCCTAAAATGTACTCCTATTTTATTAACACAGTACAGACTCAAACTACCATTTCTTTCTTTCATATACGGGCTGACAGGTGGGCCCCACGGTTACGCGCCCCGATGGTGCAACACTAGTTGTGCCGTTTGACTAGTCAATTGATTGTGTCATCAACAAAATACGGAGTTGTACGGGTGAGCCAGTGACTGTATAATCATGACATGTATTTGTTTAACACGGTACAGATGCAAGGGCTCATATATACGTGCAAGCACTCACTGCTATAGGCGCACACACGTGAACCCTACCCCTATGAGCACCTTCGAGAGAGTGGGCCAGCATATATGATCTTGAGATTTTACAAAGTCACCATAGGTGCCTCGTAGTCGAGTGCAACGTATCCTCCCACTGAACGTACATCACCGGAAAATACTAAAATTAACACAAAATAAATGCGATCACCGGGACTTTAACCTTGGTGGGCTCGAGAAACCACTGTCCTCTAACCATCCAACCACATGTTGGTTAGCACGACAAAATGTATGTGGTGACCGTGATGAGCTTATTCTGAAGTCTAGTGACCATATCGTGCTTTCGCTTCAAATACAATGACCGTAAGTGTCGTCAACAAAATACGGAGCACGCATCAAATGCAAAGTCCGTCAGTGTCATCAACAAAATATGGAGACGTATCGTGAGCTAGATACCGTTGTACTATTGTATATGCTTATTTTCTTAGTGGCCGATTGCGTGTGTGGTGTGGTAGGCACATCATTTCTAGTTGTGGTGGGTCAACATGAAGACTCATGGGTCGGTTCCATCCTGTGCCACATATAGGTTGGACCGAGACGTGTTATACGGAGACCCATGTGGAGGACTCGGCGTACAACATGAAGCTACCAGAGTCGCGGAGGACTCTATCCCCACTGGTGATAAGCCGACTATATATGATTTGTAACCCTAGGCCCTTAGTATGTTATACAAGCTTGGGGGCTAGTTCGTCGATAGTATACACACACGCACAATGCCTAGTATTCACGTGTACTTTGTACACACCCCTATCACTAATATACAGTACCAGGAGTAGGCTCTTTCTTCAACTGCAAGGGTCCAATCCGAACTAGGGTAAAACTTTGCCTCGTATTACCATCTAGCGTAACAGCCAGGGATATCCTACCGAATGATATGATGAAATCATATATGCCAACTACTATTAGAGAGGTGTGTCAGGGGGCAATGTGTGCAAGAGAGGCCTAAAGATAATGTGTGTGCGGGAGACACATAAGCACATATATGTGCGTATAGAGGGCTAGTAGAGACCGTGCATGTGTATATATGCATGTGAGAGAAATAGTGTTTTCCAACTGAGATTAGTGAAAAGAGTGGTACATAGTAGTCAGAAAGAGAGAGAGAGAGAAACAGAGAGAGCATGTGCGTGAGACACCCTGACACCCTGAGAGAGATTGTGAGCATGTGTGAAAGAGAAATGCCGATGCATATAAAGTGTGTGCACTTATGCGTTAGATAGAGAGATGTATAACGCGTTTGTGAGAACGGGGCGAGGCATAGTGCATCTACGTGTAAAAGGTGGTTCTACACATTAAATTAAAATATAAATGGCATTATTATATTTGGATGAGATCATGAATTTTTAAAATTTGCGTATGGACGAAAATCGGTCTATCAGACACCCATACTCTATTGAATTCTAGCATGTGCATGTGTTTATTTCATATTATCGATCCATAGAGTGAGTGCGGTTTGAAATACAGGCAATGGATGCTTTTGCAATTCATATATAAACATCAATTAGTGCACTCCATGTTGTTAGTGTGAAGCACTTTATACATTTTTCACTTGCATGGATACATTCCAAATTGCTATCTATGAAATAAAATACATGTCGAATTCAACATAAAGGGGGTTTCGAAGATTCGAATTCATAGGAAGTGCATTCATCTATTTGAACCCGAGATAATGGCATTTGTAAATCAGATGTAAAAGGGGGCATCAATCTTTGTTGTGAGTTTGAACATGCTATATATATTCATACGTATATCTAACTTTTTTTTGCAACCAAGGAGATTATACCTGGAACCATGCATGAACTAAGGTAAGTTGCATATTTTTTAATATATACTCGTGTACAATGTATATTAAAATGTACCCCCTCTATTCCAAAATAATCGTAGCTTTAGGATTTTCAAGAGTAAAGATTTGTGAAGTTTGACAAATCATGAAAGTTCAATTCAAGAGAACCGAAAATGTTAATGCTTCTGCTCCCAAATATTGAACAAAGCGCCAAATAGGCCTCTGGTCACCCAAAACCGCGCGAGACTAATGTTTTGGTGGTAGGAAATTATTGTCCTAACTCTGGCCTGTGTAGCCTATCGGCCCGATGTCCAAAGGTCTAAACCGGGGTAGGTTTGTAACTTCACCAAGACGTCAGTCTCAACCGCCTCCGAGAAGCATTCATACGCTGTGGGTGCCTAAACACCCATGCGCTCAGCTGAAATCTATCCCGCCCACATTTGGGACACTTGACATGACTGTCCTACCCCCAACCCGCAATATGTCCCAAATTTTAGATGGGGGCAAAGTTTGTAACTTTCCCCAAATTTCAAACAAGTGCGTCTCAAACCGAAACATTGTTCCCCCTTAGTTCCCCGCCTCCCTTCATTTCCCCATTCATACTCCGTGGGCGCGAAAACGCCCTCTCCACCAGCTGCGAAACCCCAGCATCCTCCGTCCTCCACCCCATAGCGGCCAATCCACCGCCGCCCTCCTCCATCACACCGGAGCTGGTACCCCGACGTCGTCGTCGAACGCAACCGCAACCGCAACGCCCTCAAGGACTTAGCAGCTGAAGCCGAGGCAGAGCTGCCTCCACGACACCGACGCCGATGTGCGCCGTACCAGAACCACTCCAACCACGCCGCCCTGCGCCTCACTGCTGCGGCTCCACTGTCGCAATTGTCCAACGCACCGGAGCTGTTCCCGCTACGCCGTCGTTGGCCGCCTCGGATCTGCTTCCCCGCCGCCGACGGACGGCCATCGCACCACACTCAACAACTTGGCCATGGGTTCGTCCAAGGCTGCACCGTCCTCCACAACTTCTGGTTTCCGACGAACAACAAGATCATCGAAAAAACAGAAGGAGGACACAACACTGCCAGCAGAAAGAGGTACTCCTCTTCCCATATTCGTGCAAATCTTACGTCTCCGCTCACACCGTATTCATCCCACGAAAGAAACTAGTTGAGTGCTTCTTACTGCATCTTCTTCATGATACTAAATGCACAAGGTTTCCTCCCTTTTACTATTTCACCTTTTCTAGAGGTCAGTAGCCCGCCTGGATTTCAATTCAGGGTCAGTCGAACCGCAATTAAAAGAAGCAGCACCTGCTTAGGCGCGCGGAGCACCTAGTCCGCTTGTTCCTTGGGGAAGCGGCGCATCGGTGTCTATCATAGGGGTGTGGGGCGCAGGAGCTGCTTGCGCCCGATCTGGAGGTCGGCGGGTGTCACAGCCCCAGATCAGCTCCAGATCAGCCCTTGTTTGTTTCTGCTTTAGCATCCATGCAACATGTTTAAATTTTTATGAAATTTGAAATGGGGATTGCTCAAACCCTAGCATTAAAGGAATTCACTAGGTTCACCTAAAATACTTTCAAGTAAGTCCAAATGGCTTTCAAAAATGTTCATGATTTTTGACAAAGGTGAAAAACCTCTACCAAAAATGATGCCAATATTTTTGGGCCATTATGGATTTTTGAATAATCCATATTGTATTTAAATTGGGGCATTTAAATACTATTAATATTTTTAAATGCTCCAACAATTCTGAAAATAGTTAAGGGCCTCTGTAATAATTCATTTAATGGCCACAATTATTTGCAGGATTTATTAAAATGATTTGGGCTATAAACTAAATCAGAAACAAAACTACAGAAATAGAAAAGAGAAACAAAATAGAAAAAAAAGGGGAGAGAGGCCACCTGGGCCACTTACCTGCTTACCTGCCTGGCCCAGCTTCTCCCGCGGCCCAGCCCAGCCCATCTACCTCGCCGCTCGTCGTCTTCCTCTGCCAGTAGGCAGAGGCGAGGCGTGGCGCGCGCCCGAGAGCCCCGGCCACCTCCTGCTTCGCGCTGGAGGCCGCCCTTCGTCCTAATTCGCGCCACGACGACGCCCCGTGTCCCCTCTCTTTTTTCCCTCACTCGCTGCATCCCCTCTCCCTCCTCTGTCTCTCTCCCTCGCTCATCCCCGGACGCACCGAGACCGCCGACGAGCACCACCGGAGCCACCGTGCTCCCCACGCCTCACCGACGCCCCAGGGAGCTCCGCCCCGACCCCCTCTCCCTCCCCACCGATCCACAGCCCTCCGGAAGCCCTGCATCGCCACCATCGCCGTCGTCTTCTACCTCGGACCCGCCGGCCATCTTCGTCAAATTCGCCGGCTCCGGACCGTCCCCGACCTCGCCGAGCATCTCTTCGTGACCGTGGTGAGCCCCCGGTCCTCTTCCCCCTAATCCCACCTTCGTTTGTTTGACGTAGCCGCCGCCCCCTTGCTTACCGTAGCCGTCGCCGCGCGGGCTCGTCATTGGCGAAGCCCCGGTGACCAAATGGCCCCGCGTGTGCGTCCGTTGCACTCGCAACGACCCGTGGAGCAACGCTAGCGTGGCAACTAGCTCGTTTGCAAGCCGCAGCCCAACTCCGCACATGGCCGAACTCCGGCCGCCGCCTCGGGCTCCACTCCGGCGAACCCCGGCCACCCCCGTATCTCCCGTTGGCCCTATTAGATGCGCGCGAGTCCGGGCATCCCGTAGAGCCCCTCCGCCGCTCTTTTGGTCATCGGAGGGCGAATCCCGACCCCCTCCGCCGTCTCTGGCTCCGCCGGCGACGAGCCTCGGGTCAACTCCGGCGAGTTTGACCCGGGTTTGACCCCCCTCTCTCTCACTGACATATGGGCCCACGCCATTAACTAACCACGGTTAACCCCATGATTAGTTTAAGTTAATCACAGTGGCCCCACGCGTCAGCTTTGACCGTGCTGACGTGGCCTTTGACCCGGCCCCACCTGCCATTGACACTAACTAGCCCTGTGTCACTGACGTGTGGCCCCCACACGTCAGGTTTGACCTGGGGCGCCCAGTTGACTCTGCTGACGTCACAGTGACGTGGGGCTGACGCAATAAGTATTTTCTGGAATTAAAAATAATCAGAAAATCCAGAAAATTATATAAACTTCAATAAATCATAGAAAATTAACCGTAACTCCAAATTAAATAATTTATATATGAAAAATTATCAGAAAAATTCAAGGAATCCATCTGTACCATTTTCATGCATGTTTGAACAATGTTTGTCCTCTGTTTTGGACAAAACAAATAAATGGCATTTAAATAATCACATATGGAGTTTGAATTTGAATCTTATATTCAAACCAGCTTCATTTAATCTGTTGCTAGTTGCATTAGCCCAAAACACATTCGTTTTGCCATGTCATGATCATGCATCATATTGTGCATTGCATTGATTGTGTTCCTTTCTGTGTTGCTGGTATTTGTCCCCTCTCGATAGACGTGATACCGATGACGTGATCGTTGACACTGATGAAGACTCAATGCTATCTTCAGAAGTGCCAGGCAAGCAAAACCCCTTGTTCATTCCGATACAATCCTACTCTCTCACTCCTGCTCTCTTTTACTGCATTAGGACAACAACGATTCATCTGTTACTTGCTGCGGTAGCTGAACCCCTTTATCCTTTGCATGACCTGTCATTGCCACAGTAAATAGATGAAACCCTTTATCATGAGTAGGAGTTGTTTGAGCCCTGTTGTGCCTACTCATTCATGCTTGTTTGTCATGCCTGCTACTGCTTAGAGTTGAGTCAGGACTGATTCATCGGGGATGAATCAGAGGTGTGTGAACATGTCCTACTGTGTGTGAGTTAAGTGTGTGAATACGATTTGGTAAAGGTAGCGGTGAGAGGCCATGTAGGAGTACATGGTGGGTTGTCTCATTGCAGCCGTCCTCAGGAACTGAGTTCTGTGTGTGTGATCCATGATTCAGCTACTACCACGCATTGGGCCCGAAACCAATGGACCCTCTCGGCTTCTTGATCACCCTTGTCCTCTGTCCAGGAGTTGCAAGTAGTTTCTGGTGTTTGTAGTATGCTGGAGGCCGTGCGCAGCGCTGACCGTAGGGGTGGGCTGTGATGCGGTAGGCACGTGGCCGGGTAAACCGGGCGCCCGTTTGGTGCCATGGAACCCTGTTCACATCGTTTGGGGCTGTGAGCGAAACTCCGGTCGGATCTCCTCATGGATGGAACCCGAATAGGCGATAAACCTGGACTAGAGACTTGAGTGTTTAGGTAGGCCGTGGCCGACACCCACGTTGGGCTTCCGCTTGAAGGTTGCCGAGTACATGTCGTGTAAACGGCGGTAAGTGGTGAGAGCGTGTGTGAAGAAGTACACCCCTGTAGGGTTAACATCATCTATTCGAATAGCCGTGTCCGCGGTAAAGGACTTCTGGGTTGCTTATATCAGTTCATAGACAAGTGAAAGTGGATACTCTAAAATACGCAAGATAAGCGTGAGTGCTATGGATGGCGTTCTCGTAGGGAGACGGGAGCGGATCCATAGTGGTGTATTGATATGGTGAATATGTGGACTCGTGTGCGCCACCTCAAAAGAGTTACTTGCAGTCGTAGTTCAGGATAGCCACCGAGTCAAAGCTGGCTTGCTGCAGTTAAACCCCACCATCCCCTTTGTTGAAAATGATGCATATGTAGATAGATCTGATGTAAGTCTTGCGGGGTACATTTGTACTCACGTTTGCCTATTTTATGTTTTTGCAGAGAGACTTCAGTCTCACTATTAGTTCCGCTTGGACTTCGACGTTTAGCTTGATACCTCAGCTACGATCTTGTGCCCTCGGCAGGATCTGATCGATAGTCAGGCTTCTCAGCCTTTTTCATTTATAGATGTCTGTACTCAGACATGATAGCTTCCGTTTGTGCTTTGACTTGTATGCTCTGATTGTTGGGTCATGAGACCCATGTTTGTAATATCGCGCTCCTCGGAGCCTATTGAATAAATTACTTGAGTCGTAGAGTCATTTTGTGATGCCATGTTGTATTGCACATATCGAGCATATTGTGTGTATGTTATTGAAATGCTTGGTATGTGTGGGATCTGACTATCTAGTTGTTTATCTTTAGTAGCCTCCCTTACCGGGAAATGCCTCCTAGTGTTTCCACCGAGCCATGGTAGCTTGCTACTGCTCCGGAACACTTAGGCTGGCCGGCATGTGTCCTTCTTCGTTCCTGTGTCTGTCCCTTCGGGGAAATGTCACGCGATGAATACCGGAGTCCTGTTAGCCCGCTACAGCCCGGTTCACCGGAGTCCTGCTAGCCCAGTGCTACAGCCTGGATTCACTCGCTGATGACCGACACGTTCGATGCTGGGTCATGAATGCCTGTCCCTGTAAGTCTGTGCCACTTTGGGTTTACGACTAGCCATGTCAGCCCGGGCTCCTTATCATATGGATGCTAGAGACACTGTCATATACGTGTGCCAAAAGGCGCAAACGGTCCCGGGCTAAGGTAAGGCGACACCCGTGGGAATACCGTGCGTGAGGCCGCAAAGTGATATGAGGTGTTACATGCTAGATCGATGTGGCATTGAGTCGGGGTCCTGGCAGCGTTGGTATCAGAGCTTGACTGCCTGTAGGATTACCAAGCCAAACTGGTCGAAGTTGAGTCTAGAAATTCTTTAGTTATGTAAGGGAATTGATTGTGGGATGGAACGTAAGGCTCTTTTTACTCCTTATACCTTATGCCTTCTGATCTGAGTCATCTTATCTTTCCTACGGGGATTAAGAACTAGGCTATCTCTTCTTTCTATTAGGAGCACGTGTTACTAAGCAGTGGACTTATAAGATTGTTGGTTTAAGCCTCAGTTCAGTTTCTACCTCTGTATGTTAATTATTGATCTCGAGACCTTGATATTGTGCTTCTGAGTGGTTATGCCACCATTTTTGTGAATGTCTCAAATCTTTTCTGAGCATTTACAGCCGTTATGCTGTCCGAGTCATCCCAGGTTTCCAAGTAGTCTGATGCATTTGCAAATCCTTTCTTCCCGGTTCAATGTTCCCATGGGCCAGATTAACCACACTAATCAGTGAGTTGAGGTACTCCGTTACCTTGACATATATGTTGGATATATTATTATGACCTAGGTGTCTTAGGGGATCATCTAGTAATTTAGCCATGATTTGTGTTCCCAGTGTGATGATTCTGGCCATCATTCTCGAAAGCATCCCGTGATGCTACTTAGTAATAGGTATTCTGTTCCTGGGTTCTTGAACCCGAGATTCACTCTACTTACTTCATGTTGATAGTAATTGCTAGCTCCCTTAGGTTATTAGTAACCTTTGCGATAGTCCTTGAAGTCCGTGGTATATTGTTCTTCCAAATACCATGAACCATTATGGCAGAAGTTTGTTGGATCGAAAGATCACAACAGGCCCTCTATGAGTTCTCCATGCTATATTGTGACTCTGCCAGCTCAACCTTTCTGCATGGGTTATCCGGAAGAATTATGTTGAACTTTGTTCGGCATACCAACCCATGTATCCACAACTCAGAAAGTTATATGTTCCTTTGAGTTGTCCCTCTTTAGTTGTCTACTGACCTTCGTCTATCAATTGATAGTCCAAGGGTATGCATGCATTCGTTTATCGATGCCTATAACCCTTGTGGTCCGTCAAGCCATTCTGTCCTGAATGACTTGGAGAAACAAACTCCAGTACCTCATCCATATCCAGGATTGGGTCAAAGAAGTTGTGCTCCGCAGATCAAATTGCTAATCCAGCTTTTGTTCTGTTCTACCTTGAAGTATTACCATCTTTATATCAAGAATTTCATGAGAGTTGCACCACCTTTTGTGAATTCTTGACATAGTGATACTTCTCGCCATCCTTTTTCATTCCTCGGTTCCGTGTTGATGCAACCGGAATACCGACAAATGAATTGTGATGTGTGAAATCAATACTCCCAGCAACCTCGTTGCTTGGTAGTTAAATGGACGATAACCTCATTCTTAGCGTGTTGGTTTTTGAATCATCTTTCTAAGACTGATCGTGCTACCTAGTCCTTATTTCGGTGCACCCTTCGATTGATGAGTTAGGATCTTGTCAAGTCCTCACTCATTTGATCATATCGTCTTGCCCTCAAAAGCGAGATTGTTCTCGAGCTTAGTAACATACCGGTGGTTCGTGATTTCCAAATATCTTCTTGGAAGCGTTACCGGGTTATTTCCTGACTGTTATGTTGGGCTTGTGATCAAGTTGGTTTCTTGTGAACCACCCTTTCTCCAAGAATCTGTGTTGGATATCCCGGAGCTAGTTGGTTAAGCTAAACAACAACTTGGAGAGTTGGAAGATAAAAGCTTGCCTAACTTAGTTCGTTCCAAAGGGATATTCTTGTGTAGTGTGTGTTGAAGAAAGATGATATCTTCATCGATTGGTCCCTGTGATCAGTTGCTGGACCTATTGTCTCATCAATCCTTTGATTTGAGTGTGGGCTATCGTCAAATCAAATCAGTACCAACGATGCTCGTAATGTTGTCTTATTCGTGGTTGATCCCTCGAGCATACACCATTACATCTTTGGTCTGACCAATGCTATCACCGTGTTCATTTAACTATGGAATTCCTTTTAAAAGGAAACCTAGATGAATTGTTGTTGAGCCCATTGACAACATCTTTATCTCCTCCATGGTCTTGTTGGACAATAAGTTAGTGTTGGAAACTTTTGAAAGCATTATCTTCATGCTAGCTCATGAAGTATTTGTTTGATGAAAGGAGTGACTTCCTCTTATACACGTGCATTTGGTGAAAGTTGCCGCCGTAAATTTGAGAAAGTTAGTTTTGCTTCCTCTGGAATCATCCCAAGTCAGTCATGCATATGTGCAAAGTATTCTATGGTTTGGAGACTTGCAACCTTCATTCCATATGTGTTCCGAGCACACCAAGCCACTGATTGATTTGTTCAAGGAGAAGAAGTTTTTTCTTAAGAGCATGCCTTATGCAAGGACTTCAATATCCTCGATTATGGTTCCCCACCTGAACTCGGTAGTGTTTTATTATAAGACTACCACGTGGTCATGCTTGTCTGGGACAACGTGTTCACATGTTTGTAGCAGAACCAGCTCATGTTTTGGAGCTTGCTATCGTAGTTCATCTCCCGAGAATCCCGCAACGTCATCTCGTCGATTTGTGTTGCAAACTTTCATTTTTCTTCCTAGACTCGATGAGTCTGGAATATCCTGACACCAACCAGATCTGAATCTCAGGCAGATATGATGGTTGGAACATTTCCCAAGAACTATAATATTGGTCCCTCGATAACCGGTAAGGTGGATGTCGTGGCCAACACACCCAGCCGAAAGACCTATTATTGTAGTATCTTGATTGAAGAAGTTGGCCACCTTCCCATAAGGATTTCGTAGGATTTACCTCCGTAACTATTCCTTATGGATTCTATTGCTCCCAAAGTCCGACCTTTTACTTGATGTTCTAGTTATCAAACCATATCTATGAATGGGTTACGCTAGCACATCAAGGAGAACATTAGAAGCGGAGTGCTAAATGTCTCTCGGTCGATCATCCAGATTTTATTTCCTTGGCCCCGCCAAGGGTGAAATCTAAGAAGGTGTTATCCTCCTTTGCATCTGCATCCTCCATCACCATTCATCATGGTAGTAAGTTGCGTTACCGGACCGTTGACACGGATGTTGGTAAAACCCTGATGAATATGGAAATGCTCAAGTTCTTGAGAGCACGCACAAGCGCTAGGTGTTATCATCGGCACTAACTGGGTTTGCTCTCAGTTCCCTCGGCAATGCTATGATCTTTTCAAACAGTGAATTCACTCTCTATTGTTGGGTTCTTCCCCCAGTTACCAGAATCATTCCCAACATTTGCATTTTGTTCCCAGCTTGCACCGCCACTGTGCCATTCTATCACGGGTCTCTTCCATTCCCGGTGATAAGCAAATTCATCCATCGCGTTGTCTTCAACAAGGTAATCCACATCATCCAAGTCCAAGTATGCCATTCTACCGACCCCGCCAATCGATTGCTGTGATTTGCCTTAGGCTGATATAGAGAGTCTCAATAATCTCTATATCAAAGGTAATTCTTTTTGCCACTTAAGGGGATATATCTTCGAGTCACCTTCCCTAAGGTGCATCATAATGGTGCCATGTCAACTCAACTCCTCGCTACGTTGACAACCGATCACCACATTCTTAAGTCTGGAATTGTTGTCTACTTAGCGTCCCCTCGTCATTTGTCTTACTCCATTTCTTCGGATCTGTGCTTCGTCTCTCAGCTCAAGAGATGTTGCTATATCTCATCCCATGAGTTGATCCTAAGTTGTTCGGTCTTCTCGAAGATCGATTGTTCTAGAGTTTTCCTTTCCTTTTCTTGTCATGATTAGCTGAAGTTCTCAGAGCAAGACGACAAGACAATGATGGTGTTCAAATCAACGTTCATTTGAAGTGCACCCTGGATCATGAAGATTATACTAGTTTGCGTTTCCCCTTCACCTTACCCTACGCTTGAATCTCGGGACGAGATTTTTGTTTAGTGGGGGTGAGCTGTCACAGCCCCAGATCAGCTCCAGATCAGCCCTTGTTTGTTTTTGCTTTAGCATCCATGCAACATGTTTAAATTTTTATGAAATTTGAAATGGGGATTGCTCAAACCCTAGCATTAAAGGAATTCACTAGGTTCACCTAAAATACTTTCAAGTAAGTCCAAATGGCTTTCAAAAATGTTCATGATTTTTGACAAAGGTGAAAAACCTCTACCAAAAATGATGCCAATATTTTTGGGCCATTATGGATTTTTGAATAATCCATATTGTATTTGAATTGGGGCATTTAAATACTATTAATATTTTTAAATGCTCCAACAATTCTGAAAATAGTTAAGGGCCTCTGTAATAATTCATTTAATGGCCACAATTATTTGCAGGATTTATTAAAATGATTTGGGCTATAGACTAAATCAGAAACAAAACTACAGAAATAGAAAAGAGAAACAAAATAGAAAAAAAAGGGGAGAGAGGCCACCTGGGCCACTTACCTGCTTACCTGCCTGGCCCAGCTTCTCCCGCGGCCCAGCCCAGCCCATCTACCTCGCCGCTCGTCGTCTTCCTCTGCCAGTAGGCAGAGGCGAGGCGTGGCGCACGCCCGAGAGCCCCGGCCACCTCCTGCTTCGCGCTGGAGGCCGCCCTTCGTCCTAATTCGCGCCACGACGACGCCCCGTGTCCCCTCTCTTTTTTCCCTCACTCGCTACATCCCCTCTCCCTCCTCTGTCTCTCTCCCTCGCTCATCCCCGGACGCACCGAGACCGCCGACGAGAACCACCGGAGCCACCGTGCTCCCCACGCCTCACCGACGCCCCAGAGAGCTCCGCCCCGACCCCCTCTCCCTCCCCACCGATCCATAGCCCTCCGGAAGCCCTGCATCGCCACCATCGCCGTCGTCTTCTACCTCGGACCCGCCGGCCATCTTCGTCAAATTCGCCGGCTCCGGACCGTCCCCGACCTCGCCAAGCATCTCTTCGTGACCGTGGTGAGCCCCCGGTCCTCTTCCCCCTAATCCCGCCTTCGTTTGTTTGCCGTAGCCGCCGCCCCCTTGCTTACCGTAGCCGTCGCCGCGCGGGCTCGTCGCCGGCGAAGCCCCGGTGACCAAATGGCCCCGCGCGTGCGTCCGTTGCACTCGCAACGACCCGTGGAGCAACGCTAGCGTGGCAGCTAGCTCGTTTGCAAGCCGCAGCCCAACTCCGCACATGGCCGAACTCCGGCCGCCGCCTCGGGCTCCACTCCGGCGAACCCCGGCCACCCCCGCATCTCCCGTTGGCCCTATTAGATGCGCGCGAGTCCGGGCATCCCGTAGAGCCCCTCCGCCGCTCTTTTGGTCATCGGAGGGCGAATCCCGACCCCCTCCGCCGTCTCTGGCTCCGCCGGCGACGAGCCTCGGGTCAACTCCGGCGAGTTTGACCCGGGTTTGACCCCCCTCTCTCTCACTGACATATGGGCCCACGCCATTAACTAACCACGGTTAACCCCATGATTAGTTTAAGTTAATCACAGTGGCCCCACGCGTCAGCTTTGACCGTGCTGACGTGGCCTTTGACCCGGCCCCACCTGCCATTGACACTAACTAGCCCTGTGTCACTGACGTGTGGCCCCCACACGTCAGGTTTGACCTGGGGCGCCCACTTGACTCTGCTGACGTCACAGTGACGTGGGGCTGACGCAATAAGTATTTTCTGGAATTAAAAATAATCAGAAAATCCAGAAAATTATATAAACTTCAATAAATCATAGAAAATTAACCGTAACTCCAAATTAAATAATTTATATATGAAAAATTATCAGAAAAATTCAAGGAATCCATCTGTACCATTTTCATGCATGTTTGAACAATGTTTGTCCTCTGTTTTGGACAAAACAAATAAATGGCATTTAAATAATCACATATGGAGTTTGAATTTGAATCTTATATTCAAACCAGCTTCATTTAATCTGTTGCTAGTTGCATTAGCCCAAAACACATTCGTTTTGCCATGTCATGATCATGCATCATATTGTGCATTGCATTGATTGTGTTCCTTTCTGTGTTGCCGGTATTTGTCCCCTCTCGATAGACGTGATACCGATGACGTGATCGTTGACACTGATGAAGACTCAATGCTATCTTCAGAAGTGCCAGGCAAGCAAAACCCCCTTGTTCATTCCGATACAATCCTACTCTCTCGCTCCTGCTCTCTTTTACTGCATTAGGACAACAACGATTCATCTGTTACTTGCTGCGGTAGCTGAACCCCTTTATCCTTTGCATGACCTGTCATTGCCACAGTAAATAGATGAAACCCTTTATCATGAGTAGGAGTTGTTTGAGCCCTGTTGTGCCTACTCATTCATGCTTGTTTGTCATGCCTGCTACTGCTTAGAGTTGAGTCAGGACTGATTCATCGGGGATGAATCAGAGGTGTGTGAACATGTCCTACTGTGTGTGAGTTAAGTGTGTGAATACGATTTGGTAAAGGTAGCGGTGAGAGGCCATGTAGGAGTACATGGTGGGTTGTCTCATTGCAGCCGTCCTCAGGAACTGAGTTCTGTGTTTGTGATCCATGATTCAGCTACTACCACGCATTGGGCCCGAAACCAATGGACCCTCTCGGCTTCTTGATCACCCTTGTCCTCTGTCCAGGAGTTGCAAGTAGTTTCTGGTGTTTGTAGTATGCTGGAGGCCGTGCGCAGCGCTGACCGTAGGGGTGGGCTGTGATGCGGTAGGCACGTGGCCGGGTAAACCGGGCGCCCGTTTGGTGCCACGGAACCCTGTTCACATCGTTTGGGGCTGTGAGCGAAACTCCGGCCGGATCTCCTCATGGATGGAACCTGAATAGGCGATAAACCTGGACTAGAGACTTGAGTGTTTAGGTAGGCCGTGGCCGACACCCACGTTGGGCTTCCGCTTGAAGGTTGCCGAGTACATGTCGTGTAAACGACGGTAAGTGGTGAGAGCGTGTGTGAAGAAGTACACCCCTGCAGGGTTAACATCATCTATTCGAATAGCCGTGTCCGCGGTAAAGGACTTCTGGGTTGCTTATATCAGTTCATAGACAAGTGAAAGTGGATACTCTAAAATACGCAAGATAAGCGTGAGTGCTATGGATGGCGTTCTTGTAGGGAGACGGGAGCGGGTCCATAGTGGTGTATTGATATGGTGAATATGTGGACTCGTGTGCGCCACCTCAAAAGAGTTACTTGCAGTCGTAGTTCAGGATAGCCACCGAGTCAAAGCTGGCTTGCTGCAGTTAAACCCCACCATCCCCTTTGTTGAAAATGATGCATATGTAGATAGATCTGATGTAAGTCTTGCTGGGTACATTTGTACTCACGTTTGCCTATTTTATGTTTTTGCAGAGAGACTTCAGTCTCACTATTAGTTCCGCTTGGACTTTGACGTTTAGCTTGATACCTCAGCTACGATCTTGTGCCCTCGGCAGGATCTGATCGATAGTCAGGCTTCTCAGCCTTTTTCATTTATAGATGTCTATACTCAGACATGATAGCTTCCGTTTGTGCTTTGACTTGTATGCTCTGATTGTTGGGTCATGAGACCCATGTTTGTAATATCGCGCTCCTCGGAGCCTATTGAATAAATTACTTGAGTCGTAGAGTCATTTTGTGATGCCATGTTGTATTGCACATATCGAGCATATTGTGTGTATGTTATTGAAATGCTTGGTATGTGTGGGATCTGACTATCTAGTTGTTTATCTTTAGTAGCCTCCCTTACCGGGAAATGCCTCCTAGTGTTTCCACCGAGCCATGGTAGCTTGCTACTGCTCCGGAACACTTAGGCTGGCCGGCATGTGTCCTTCTTCGTTCCTGTGTCTGTCCCTTCGGGGAAATGTCACGCGATGAATACCGGAGTCCTGTTAGCCCGCTACAGCCCGGTTCACCGGAGTCCTGCTAGCCCAGTGCTACAGCCTGGATTCACTCGCTGATGACCGACACGTTCGATGCTGGGTCATGAATGCCTGTCCCTGTAAGTCTGTGCCACTTTGGGTTTACGACTAGCCATGTCAGCCCGGGCTCCTTATCATATGGATGCTAGCGACACTGTCATATACGTGTGCCAAAAGGCGCAAACGGTCCCGGGCTAAGGTAAGGCGACACCCGTGGGAATACCGTGCGTGAGGCCGCAAAGTGATATGAGGTGTTACATGCTAGATCGATGTGGCATTGAGTCGGGGTCCTGACAGCGGGGCTTGAATGGATGACCGGGGGGCGGTGCCAAGCACGGCGGTGCGGTGAGGTCGAGGGGAGGGCGCAGGCAAGGGAGGAATACTGGGCAAGTGGTCGCTGGCGTTTCGAGGAAGATCGTCAACACTGACTGGCCGGAGGTAGATGAAGGCGATCTGCCCGTTCTTTGTACATCAGACGGTGCAGAAAAAATTGACTGACCTATTTGCTTTCAGTCGACTGTTATTTTCATAGAATCCTGTAGCAATTGAGTGTGCCATGCATGTTGTAGAGCTATCATATGTCTCCCGTCATTTATTTCTCACCGACCTGCTATCTGCTACCTCTACACTGTACTAATTGTGCACACACTTCACCCATGCTCACACTATTGTTTTTTATGCATGGGTATTTTAGACTTTGACGCAGTGTTGATGAATGCAAAAAATAAAAGACAGAAGTCGCTCCAGTGTAATTCAAAGATAAGCACTAAGCGTTTCAGCGCTCTAATGGGTGCAGTGTCAGCAATTGGAGACAGTAAACGTAGCTCTGGAGTTGATGATCTCAATTGCCACACACATCCATCCCAGGTGCTTGATTTAACTTCGCGCTGTCAAATGTGGTTGCATGTTGCATATGGTGTCTAGCTTGTATTGCTTCCAATTTGGTTAAATTGCAGCTGCTTACTTTACACATTATACCTTTGATAATGACATGCCTTCATGTTTTTGATACATACTACATATGTCTATTAACCATGTTCGCACATCAAACTAATGCTCTTTTGTATCCCTCGTCAATCACTTATGATGAGACAGTCACCCGGGTGGGTTACTGTGAGACGCCCTACTCATTTAAAGAGTGCAGTGTCACCCTCCCCACATGATTCTCAAGAAACAGCAAGGCTAAATGAAGATAGTCAACGTAGCTCTCTAGTTGATCACCGCAATTCCCCCACACCACCATCGCAGGTGCTTGCTCTTACTTGGCAGTGTGATATGTGGTTGCATGTTGCATATGGTGTCTACCTTGTAATGCTTCTAATTAGGGTAAATTGCATCTGCTTAGTTAACACATTATACCTGTGAATATGACATGCCTTCCTATTTTTGGTACATACTACGTCTTTCTATTAACCATGTTCTTACATCAAACTACTTTTCTTGTGTATCCCTCATCAATGCTCCTAATTTGTTAAATTGCATCTCCTTAGCTTACACATTATACATGTGAATATGACACGCCTTCCTGTTTTTGGTACATACTTCATCTGCCTATCACACCATATTCTTACATCAAACTACTGTTCTTGTGTATCCTGCGTCTATCTCTTATGATGAGACAGTCATGCACGTGGGTTAATATGAGACGCAATACTCTTATAAAGAATTCAATTTCATCCTCTCCACATGATTCTCAAGAAACAGCAAGCCTAAATGAAGATAATGAACGTTGCTCTGTACCTGAAGACAGCACTTCCCCTACACACCATCACAGGTGCTTGCTCCAACTTCGCAGTGTGATATGTGGTTGCATGTTGCATACGGTGTCTAGCTTGTAATGCTTCTAATTAGGGTAAATTGCATCTGCTTAGTTTACACACTATACCTGTGAAAATGACATGCCTTCCTATTTTTGGTACACACTACATCTATGTGTTAACCTTGTTCTTACATGAAACTACCTCTCTTCTGTATCCTGCATCAATCACTTACGATGAGTCACCTTTATTCGTTGCATATTGCATATTATTTCTAGCTTGTTGCCATGTATTGCTTCTAATTTGGTCAAATACATTTGTTAGGGCACCCTTTTAATTTGGCAGAGTGATATTGGTTTCATCTTTCATATGGTTTCTAGCTTGCATCGATTCTAACAAGTTCAAGCACCTTGTGCTTAGTTTACACTTTATACATCATACATGTCAATATGTCACGCCGTCCTGTTTTTCATACATATTCCATCCTCCTATCATGCGGCTGCCTTACATGAAAGTAGTGTCCGTCAGTATCATGCATCAATAAGTTTTGAAGAGCAAATTTTATTCCTTTTTCTTGTGGGTTTGACTTGACAAGGCAAAATCAAGAAAGAGGAAGGAAAAGAATAAGGTGTCTAGCTCGTATTGCTCCTAATTAGTGTAAACTGCATCTGCTTAGCTTACACATGATACATGTGAATATGACACGCTTTCCTATTTTTGGTACATACTATATATGTCTATCACACCATGTTCTTACATGAAACTACTCTTCTTGTGTATCCTGCATCAGTCACTTATGATGGGACACCTTTAAGTTGGCAGTGTGATATTGGTTTGCGTCTTGAATATGATTTCTAGCATGTATTGCTTCTAGTTTGATGAACGCCACCTATGACAAGACAGTTTTAACTTGGCAGAGTGATATTGATTGCACCTTCCATATGGTGTCTTGCAGTGTTTCTAATTTGTTGAAGTGCCTTCTGCTTAGTTACCACATCATAGGTGTAAATATGTCAAGTCATCCATTTCTTGTACATATTCCATCCTCGCATCATGTGTTTGCCTTTCATCCGAGTAGTGTTCATCAGTATCATGCATGAATGAGTTCTAAAGAGCGAATTTTATTCCTTTTTCTTATCGGTTTGACTTCACAATGCAAAATCATTACAGTTGAAGGAAATTAGTCCGGGAGTGGATGGTGGTGGTCCCTCGAAGCAACTCAAACAAGGGGTCTCTAAAGATTCTACTCCGCCATACTCCCAACAAGATTCACAAGATAACACAAGGCTGGACGGTCAACTAGCTGTGTAGATGATGAGCACATCTCCCCTACTCCACCATCACAGGTGCTTTCTCTAACTTGACACTATTATATGTGGTTGCATGTTGCGTATGATGTCTAGCTTGTATTGCTTCTAACTTGAATTGCATCTGCTTACTTTACACATAATGCCTGTGAATATGACACGTGTTCCTGTTTCTACAACATACGTGTACATGATGAGCACATCTCCCCTACTCCACCATCACAGGTGCTTGCTCTTACTTGGAACTGTTATACGTGGTTGCGTTTTCCGTATGATGTCTAGTTTGTATTGCTTCTGATTATGTAGAATTGCATCTGCGTAGCTTACAACTTATACCTGCAACGATCACTTACCCATAAGACACATTTAACTTGGGACTATGATGTAGGTTGCATCTTGCATTGTCTTCTAGCTTGTACTGCTTCTAATTTCTTGAAATGGCACTTACGACGAGACACTTTTTACCTAATAGAGTGATATTGGTTGCATGTTCATATGGTGCCTAGCTTTCATTTCTTCTAATTTTGTTGAAATGCCTTCCGCTTACTGTTTTTTCATACATATTCCATCCTCCTATCGTACGTGTGAATATGAAATGTTGTCTTTTTTTGTATATATTCCATCCTCCTATCATGTGCTTGCCTTACATCAAAGTAGTGTTCGTCTGTATCATGCATCAACCAGTTATGCAGAGCTAATTTTATTCATCTTCTTGTGGTTTTGACTTCATAAAGCAATATCAGAAAATAGGAAGGAAAAGAGTAAGTTAGGGGATGTTGGTGGTACTCCGCACTGACGCAAACAGAGACTCTCTAGATTTGCCACTACTACTACTAATGAAGTTGAAGTCCCAAGTCTACATGATGAGTTCATCTCCCGCACTCCACCATCGCAGGTGCTTGCTCTAAGTTGATAGTGTGATAATTGGTTTCATGTTGCATATGTTGTCTAGCCTGTATTTCTTCTATTTTGATTAAATTGCACCTGCTGAGTTTATACGTTATACATGTGCATATGACATGGCTTTCTGTGTCTAGAATACACTGCATCTATCTATCATACCATGTTCTTACATCAAAGTACTGCTGTTGTGTATCCTGCATCAGTAACTCATGATTGGATGCTTTTAACATGGGAGTTTGATAGTGGTTGCATCTTGCATTGATTTCCACGTTGTACTGCTTCTAATTTTTCGAATTGCCACTTATGACAAGACACATTTAACTTGGTAGAGTAATATTGGTTGCATCTTTCATATGGTGTCTAGCTTGCATTACTTCTATTTTCTTGAAAATCCTTCTGCTTAGTTTGCACATCGTAGCTGTGAATATGTCATGCCGTCCTGTTTTTCTTACATATTCCATCCTCATACGGTTGTCTTACATCAAAGCATTACTTGTCTGTATCATGCATCAATGAGTTCTGAAGAGTGATTTTATTCTTTTGTGTTGTGGGTACAACTTGACATGGCAAAGTCAAAAAAGAGCAAGGAAAATAATATAGTAGGGAGTGTTGTTACTCATCGGGTGAAACAGAAAAGGTTCTGCCGTCGAGATTCTGCTGGTACTTATAGTGCAGTAGAAGGTCCAAGTCCACCGGCTAAATCTACAAACACAGTATCACCTGCTCCACCAGCTGCAGCATCCGCTTCAACTGTACCAGCATCTCAACCAGTTACTCGCTCGTTTGCTCCGGAACTGGCCAGTTTCCAAGCTGCCTTCACACCTAACACTACTTCCGAAGCACTGCTGACACAACAGGACTTGGCAAGATCAGATGAACCTCATGAGCATCAACACCAAGACGGTACCTGACCGAGTCAAGTTGCAGTTGCGTGCTCCTTTATATGTACTCTCACAGTTTGATGTACACTAACACTTTCCATATTCGTTGTTGAACTAGCACCACGGCGCAAGTGGAAACAGACATCAGGGATAATGCTTGACAGATTAACAAAATCTAAAGGAGGAAGAATGGAGATCCATTTTGAGGCAGGTTTAAAAAGGCCACGTGATGCTACAGAGTCAGCCAAGTTAGTATCAGAGGCAGCCGTTGTCGTTAGGTGTCATGCGCGTATCCTCCCAACGTGGATCCAGTACAGGAATGAGAAAGACAATACCCAGTTTAACACCTTCCTTGACCATTTATCCATAAGTAATGTTATTCATCGCAATTAGTAATATTGTCTTGCTCTGTCCCATACTTTCTAGCTTCCTCCTAATAAGACTCACATTATTTTTTCAACAGATGAGGTTCAAGTTGGATCCGAAAGATGATGTAACTAAACAAGCATGCACTCATGTTTTTCAGTCTGCTCTGCGACAGTATCGGTACCACCTTACAAAATCTCACTTTGAAGGCAAGGCTAACAATGAAATCGCCCAAACATCTCCAGTGGAATATATTACAGATGAAGACTGGACAACCCTCGTTAAACACTAGTCTGATCCAAAGTATCAAGTAGGTTATATGTATTTGATCAGACCACATATTGAACTTGTATTTATGTATGTGCCTTACAAGTGTATCTTCTTCTAGGCTAACTGTTTGAAGAACAAAACCAACCGTTCTAAAGTGAAATTCCAACAGACAACAGGATCTCATAGCTATATTGCACACTGCGAGGCTCTTGTAAATAGCTGCTACTTCCTTCTTTTTTTTGTGCCATATTATCGTATCTATATTGACTTGTTCCAAATACAGAGGAAAGCCCGTGCGGACCAAAAAGAACCTGAACCGAATGCAGTGCAAATCTTCAAGCATTGCCACACCAGCAAGATGAAGGGCATGAGCACACCAGCTCAAGCCACTGTTGTAAGTCCTTACTTCTCCTGCCTTGAACTGATTGGTACTGTGATGTGTTCATTTAACTACTTGGTTTGCAGCCAATGTCAGTTACTCTGTTCACTTTTATACACAGTTGTCTTAACATATCATTTCACCTTACATGGTTTAAAAGAGATGAAGGATATTCTTTTGGTCTTGATCCGTAATCTAGTTGTTATGTTCACGTGCGCACACAATGATAAAATAGCCTGTTTGTTTTATATCTGTTTGCTCCTGATATGAATGATGTCATACTATGTTCATCCTACTTTAAACCATGTCTCTTTATCCTTAGATGTCAATGAATGTGAGGAAATAGACAATACAGTAGGCATGCTACATGGACAAATGTTCCGAAAGTGATTTTATTATGTAGTTGGCACTACAATACATGCTAATGTATTACAGTAGTTCACCAAAATAAGTTATGTATAAACGTTTAACCTACTTTGTTTGTTTTTGTCTCATTAGTAACTTATCTGGTACACTAATCTACAAGTTCAAACTTTCAGGAAGCTATGGAACAAATGATTGAACAGCCACAACCACCTGAAGGTGACGAGGCTACTACAGGCACAATGTCACCTCTTGCTGCAGTGCGTCAGTATCTCTCCACTAACAGTGCAAAAAGCACCTTCCTACGTAATTCTGGGTTTGTTGTCAAGGTAACCTCGTCCAAATCGCCTACTGAACAAAATCTTCCTGGTAGATAGAGTGATATATCTGTGATCCAGACACAAGTCCAATCCCTAATGGACGTTGTTTCAGAAACAAGAATAGTGGTTGAGAAATGTTGTCAAGATATGAATGGTTTTGAAACCAGACTATCAGACATTCGCTTCATTGTTGAAGAGCAATGGCGGAAAAAAGGTGGAGATCGTGCTGCTCCATCAGATTCTACAGCCTGAAACATTAGCACTCAGGTCAAATGATCTGTGCTTCTATACATCTGATGGTGCTTTTATCTGGAAGGACTGTAAACTTTATGCCAACAGACCTTTTGTTGTATGATTGGAATTTATTTTGTTGTGATACAACATTTATGATGCTGCCACAGGCTGCAGTAATTACGACGCTATTTTTGTATAATGTAGGTTTATCTTAGTAATGTATTCGGCCGAAAGCTTCGTAGGAGCCCAACATGCCAACACTCGTCGGGCCCATTCCAATTGGGCTAAGAACGATTACGGGCCGAAATTGGCATGTAGCCCACTAAAAATATCTGGGCTTAAATTAGCATAAGCTTTCACATTTTTCTGGTAGGCCTGTGCCCATAGTGGGCCTTTAACAGGCCTAAACATAATTTGGGCCCTCAGTAAAAATAGGCCCTTTACAGGTGTAAATATCTCGAGCCCATAAAAAACATGGGCCTTTAATAGACCGAAAGTGAGATTGGGCCCTGATTGTGCCAAATAACCCACTGGACTTAGCTGGCCGAAATGGTGGTCCATTTACAATGCAGATATTTGACAGGCCGAAATTCGGAGGGTCGTAAATGCGCCGACCTAATACACGGGCCTTTAACAGGCCGGAACTTCGTTCGGGCTAGATTATCGTCATTTTTATATGGGTCGTTAATGGGCCCGATATGACGTTGGGCCACATGTGGCCCATGGTTTACGTCCGGCGTTAACAGGCCGAAAATGACAACAGGCCGAAAGTGGCCCAAATCTATAGTGGGCCTTTAATAGGCCGAATGACAGACATGGCCGAATATGACCCAAATCCTTCACAGTCGTTTATGGGCCGAAAGTTTTGATGGCCTGTAAATTGGCCCAAATGAAGCTGGACCTTTAACAGGCCGGAAATACACCGGGCCGTAATTTGGCCCAATTACTTAGCGGACTGTTAACGGGCCAGAAGTGACCATGGGCTGCATTGATGACAAGTTAAGACCAGGCCGTAGACGGGCCGATTTGACAGAGAATGTTGGGCCTTTAGCTGGGTCGGCCCATTATGGTCTGCAGAATCTTGTGGGCCTTTAGCTGGGCCGGCCCATTGTGGTCCGCAAAATCTTGTGGGCCTTTAGCTGGGCCAGCCCATTATGGTCCGCTAAATTTTGTGGGCCTTTAGCTGGGCCGACCCATTATGGTCCGCTAAATCTTATGGGCCTTTGGTTGGGCCAGCCCATTTAAACTTTGTGGGTCACTTTTGGGCCGGTCCACGTGTCAACATATCATAGGCCCATCTCGACCGTTGGATGAGTGACACCTGTGCCAACGCGGAGCTGATAGGTGTTCCCTTCGGCCAATCAGAATTTTACACGTGGAAATTTCCCATTGGTCGGGGCTGTTAATGGGTTATTGGATCCAAAATCCGACACGATAGCTTAACGGTGTTCCGTTACGGTGGATGCCACGTGTCGGTCACCCTTGACAAAAGCACTTCTGTGACGCGCAATTTATCGTCATGGAAGTGGACACTTTCGTGATGATAATTTTGGTAATGTCAGGGAACACTTCTACGACAGCACATGTATGACTATCTTGATTCTGTCATAAATTTGTCATGGATGTACATGCATGACAAAAAACCTGACCTACTGTGACAAACACGTATCATCATAGAAGTGTATTTTTTGTAGTGTTAATGGGGCTTGACGGCTTAGTGATGTTGTGTTCGTCCAGTGGCGGTTCATCGGCGGTGGCTTCACGGGCATGGTGGGAAGTCTCTGTTGACTGCTTCTCTGGCTCAGAAGGATTTTTAGTATTCTTTGTCACCTTTGCTTTCTTTTTGGGCTTTGCCATAGTTCTATGAGTGGAGCACAAAGACGAGGTTAGCACAACAACTGAATATATGATTGAAAGCAGAGATTAAGCATTTTTACCCAGGCATAGTCTTGAAGAATGGGACGTGAGTCCCCATTGAATTGCCAGAGGAGGAATGAGATGTTCCCCGATAATTTGAATCGGAAGGATTAAGAGGTTGTCAAAAAAGACCGGCCTTGGGAGAAGTTAAGTCATAAATTGTTGAGATCTCTAGACGACGCTTGTGGGGAGCTGGAGTGTTGGGTAAGCCGGAGGAAAGGATCCCACTTATGCTATTCCGGGTTGTGCAGCGAGCTTCATGTTGCTGCTTCTTCAAAATAAAGTTGGGATCCAAATAAGCCAAAGGATGAGAAAACCTTACTTTCCGGCTTGCTTGGCGAGTTTTCTATTTGGGCAGAGATTCTGAGCCGGAGGAAAGAACAATTACCTTTCGTCACCCGCACGGTTGGCTTCTACTTCACCCTGGTAATAGTCATCGTCAATGAGGTATACAAAAAATGAGCCAAGAGAATCAAGTTCTATCTCCGACTCATCATCATCACCATCGTCATCCAAGTTCAGTAACTCGGAGGGATCGGTCTTCTTCTTGGCAGGCTTTTTGGTGGCCTTGGTCTTAGTTCGGGTCGGCTTGGCCGGCTTGTCTTGCAACTTCTTCGTCCAAAAATAAGAATCGGCCTATGGAGGTCCGATGATCATAAGTGGACAGTATTAATGAAAACATGATTCAAATCGGAAACATAATGTGCAATACTTGCAACTAGTGACTAGTTGAAAGTGCATAAAGGACTAAGTCTGGTTTTGCCAACTTTCATTCAACAAAGCCTTGGTCGCTTCATTGACTTCGGCATCAGATAATTGGATCTCACAGTGGCGTTGGGGATCTTTCAAGTTGCTGGTATACTCGCACATTAATATGGGGCGGCGGCTTAAGGGCATGATCCTCCAGGAGACCCAGCACCAAACAAGGTCGATGTCAGTTAAGCCGTTAGCCATGAAGGCTCTGATCTTTGAAAAAGTGGGCGCATACTTGGCTCGTTCCTTTGTGCTGATCCGTTGTGGGAGCGGATGTGTGTTGCTGAGCCTGTGTTCACGGTAACCCGGCAGAGGATTTTCACCTTGCGGAGATGTATCTTGGCAATAGAACCAAGTCTGGTTCTAGTCCTTGGGATGACTAGGCGGCTTGGCATATGGGAAAGTGGCCTCTTTCCGTTTTTGAATTGAAACTCCACCTAGTTCCAAGCTGGGCCCGTCAGTGAATTCTGTCTGCCGGTTCAAATAATAAAATTCCTTGAACAGTTCGATAGTGGGTTCCTCTTGAAGATAAGCTTCGCAAAAGACTTGGAAGTTGCAAATGTTGGCGACAGAATTGGGCTCAATGTCTTGAGGATGAAGTTGGAAGAAGTTTAGCACGTCTCGAAAGAATTTTGAGCCGGGCGGGGTAAACCCCCGGATCATATGATTAGAAAAGACAATTACTTCTCCTTCCTTGGCCTCAGGAGGATTTTTGGTGCCTGGGACCCTCCAGTGGATGTCACCTTTCTTGGCTAGGACGCCAATTGCAACAAAGTTGTTCAAATCTTCCTCGGTGACCCGGGATGATGCCCAGTTGCATGCAGTGAATGTCTTAGTGATTGTTGATGATTATCTTAAAAGAAAATTTCGCTGGTTTAAGATTATGGTTAAGCCGACTGCTGATTCAAGGATAAGAACTATAAACATGCAGTGCATTAAGCAGGAGGATAGTGTTGAAGTTATGCAAGACAATCTATTGGCCGCTTAAGAGGGGACTAATGGTACCTGGCGGGTTATGGTTTATAAGTTAAGCCACCCACACAGCTATCAAATTTCAGATCTATGAGGGAAAAATTGCTAAGTGTTGGATAAACAACTTTCATAGATCGATGCTATAATTTTGGATCTACAATAGTTCATATAAAGAAGAAAATTCTAAACCTAGTGGTGATAGTGGAGCAGTTCGTGTGCGCAGATAAGATTTCTTACATAAAGGAGGCATTCAAATATCAAAAACAAGTATTAAACTGCTACTGCACAAACATGGCATTGCGTTTGGATTAAAAAACTACAAGATCTCAGGGGGGACATAGATGAACGGAGATGAACTCCGACGAACTCGAGTGAACCCTAATGTAGATCTATGGTGAGGAAAGAGGAAGGCTTACCAGGGATGTTGGACAGCGGAGGCGCGCGGAGGAACTCTGGTGCGTTCAGGTTGATGCAGCGGCCCACGTTGAGGCAGCGGATGAAGGTCAACGGCGACGGTGGAGCTCGGGCGCTTGAGGCATTGTGAGGAAGAGGACGAAGATGAGGAGGCAAGGGACCCCTGGCCTATTTATGAGGTAGAAGGATAAGTGGCATGCACGGGAATCGAGGAGGCCAAAAAAGATTGTGATAGCAAAGATGCCTCGATTTTCGGAGATTCATTAAAAGTGAAGGCATATTAAGGTTTGGGCTTCATGTGATATTAATGTGAGATGACATCATGGCGAAATTCTCCCTCTTTGTGTGCACCTTGCATATTATGAGAGGAAAGGTATTAGAATTACTCCAAAAAGCATTATTATGCATAAAAACATTATAAATAACAGTAGGAAAACATGATGCAAAATGGACGTATCACCGGGTCAGGATCTGCCGGGTTACACCTGCCCGGTTAAGTCCAGAGATGGATTAACGTCATGATCTAGGTTTAACCGCGGGTAATTCACCCGACATTAGCCCCAGATTAGCTTAAATACAGGCTTGGCATGCATTCATGCTAAGCTTCTTGAAATAAGAATAGATAGTGGACCGGCTCCTGAAAATCTGGGTCTCTGTCATATCAATATGCTGATGGTAATTCCATGTAGAAAAAATAACCCATATGATAACTTGAATTGTCTTAAAATGCCTTGGTTTGATAAATAGAGAAAATTGCCTGATGTTGAACGAACTTTCAATGCTTCAGACTTTGATAAAGAATAAATCCGAATGATGTTGAGCTGACTTGTTTGAATAGCTTGGAGAGATAATATTTGCAAATTTTTCCACCAAAAAATATGAGACCTGGTTTGCTCAACACTGAAAATTTTGAAGGTGTTCTCCCTTACCTGTAGCCCCCAAGTCTTGACTAGAACAAAGTGATAGCTTAAGACTTGCTTCAATATAAATGCTGCAACCTTGGAGAAATTTGGGTTGTTCATCTAAGTCACTAGTCATAAACTGAACATTTTGTACTTCACATGTGTAGCCCCCAAGTACCGGGTTGTCTTGCCTGCAGCAACCTGGGACTTGTAATTATCTCATGCTCATAAAACTTCAGCCAGTGTACCCTCCAAGCACCGGGTCATTATGCAATAATGAGCAGGTACTTTTGCAAATCTGACTATATAGACTAGAGGAGCAATGTCTAGCCCCCAAGGGCCTGGGTTATCAGTATGTGATGGGTCGGGTCTTCCAATTGGGACCTTATGTCTTTGGTATAGAACTGAATGTTGTAGCCCTCAAGTGCCGGCTTAGTAAGATAAGACTGGGCCAGGACTTACAAAATGATGAAAGGCCGGCTCATCTCCTTTAGATAACCGGGTTTGTTGACAATCTGATGATTTTAAAAGCAACTTGCATTAGCCCCCAAGTACCATGGTGCATGCTTGTTGTGACATGGGACTTGCATACTTGATATAACCGTGACTTGAATAATGTAGCCCCCAAGTGCCGGGTCGTGTGCCTGCAGCGATGTGGGACTATTCCTACCATTGTAAAATAAATCATATCCACTGCCTGGATGATGTTGCTGAATGCATTGCAGATCAATATTGAACCATGCTCCTTGCTGTAAGCTGGTATTTTTGGATGAAATAATAGCCATTTCTCTGAAGTGGCTTTGAAAACCTCAATCATTCAATACTAGTTATGTTAACCATAATGAAAATCCAGCCATGTTTGGCTATTAAAGATTTGAATAATATAACCCGGTTTGAAAACTGGTTCCTACAATATAAACCAGTATATCTATGCATATATGATTCATGGTATGATGATGTAATGTATGATGATGTATGTGTAGCATAGGAATACCGGCTTTCAAAGATCAACATAAGACCGACTTTTAAGGCTTGAGTCTTGCTTCAATGAAGCTTGGCGTGATAGTCGTTCTTCTCGTAAGCCAACTCTCGCGTGACATAATTTTGCTATTTTAACCTTGACTAGTTCAGGGTCATATAGATTGACTGTCAAGTGTACGATGAGTCACATATTCGAGTAGCAACAAGCAGACATGTGAGTTTATCCTCGCTTTCTGTAAGCTGGCTCTCATGTGACAAGAACCACCGTTTTAACCTTGACTAGTTCAGGGTCATAAAAGATTAACTATCAAGAGTATGGGGGGTCACCTGTTGGAGTAGCATCTTGCATACAGGCAGGTTTAACCCATGTAATGGCGTTTATTTGCTGGTCAAGAGGGTATTAAAGTTAAACTCGAAGAGTTGGAAGCCCCCAAGTGACCTTATGATCAATTAATAAAGACTCATGCCTAGTAAATATGAGATGAGACGACAGAGGCCCAGAATTTTTAGGGACATCGGCCTTATTACGTTGATCATAATATGATAAGTCAATAAGGTAGGATACCCATATTTGAACTGCGCATCTTGGCAGCTAGTCCTCTTTGCCAACCTTTTAATTTTTTCGCCAATCTGGCAGGATGCCCATGTTTGAACTGCGCATCATGGCAGCAAGTTCTTTTTGGAAACCTTTAGATTTTTCCGAGAACTCGAACTTGCGAGATGGATTCCTTTTGAACCGGATGTTGATCCGGATATTGAGAGCTCAAAACTTTATGAGAGACAGATTTCTCTTGAGCCGGAACCTTTTCTGATAATTCGGAATCTTTCTTTTGAACCGGAACTTTCTGATTCCCCGATCACTTTTTGAGCTGGAAATTTTCTGACGACCTTTAAATTATCACCAATGTGGCAGCAGTCTCCAGGACTGGGTTATCTTCCCTTTAATGACTGGGTTTCTTGAATATGTGAAAACAGCTAAGTCTGCTGAGTCATGTCTGTGTAGCCCCCGAGTCTTAAGATTACTCAAGGAGTCGGCTTGAGATTCTTCATATCTGGCCATGATATAAACCGACATATGGTTGAACAGCAGAGCACTGGAATGTGTTGCAGCTGGACGCGAGGTGGGGGCTGATGATCTTCGCAATACTCATTATATATCCTTGGCGTTGATAATGTGGTGTGAATCCACGGAAGGTTGAGATCGACCGTGGCGGGTTATAAATGATCCCGTATGATTTGTATGAGTAACCCGGCCGATGGTTCATCCTGGCTGTTTGTTGGAAGTTTAACCAAACCACAATGGGAGCAACGTGAGTGCGTTCCCACTGAGCCATCCGGTGCAGGCGGAGGACGATAATATATATGATTTGCTCCAGAGTTGTTGAAATAGACCAGGACGCAAGAGCGTATGGTAAAGACGGCTGCATCTTTGGACACGGGCGAATCAGCCGCGGGTGCAGATAGATGAGTCGGCCGCGACATTGTAGGCCAGCACGGACGAGTGAATTGACCGTGGGCGCGATCCCGGTGAGTTGATGTAGACCGAGCCATAGGGGCGGCGGCTTGCACATGTCCGTTAAGCAATGAGCAATCGCGGTCCTGGTGAGTCGATGTAGACCGAGCCGGCCCGGAGGTGGCGGCTTGAGGCCGAGCGCGGAGCGGACCCTCTGGCGGAGCGGCGTGCTACTTCTTGAGCTTGCGTTGTTTTTTCCCTTGAAGAGGAAAGGGTGATGCAGCAAAGTAGAGATAAGTATTTCCCTTAGTTGAGAACCAAGGTATCAATCCAGTAGGTGGTAAAAGCAAATCTCCAATATATGCACCTACACAAACAATCAAACACTTGCACCCAACGCGATAAAGGGGTTGTCAATCCCTCCACGGTCACTTGCAAGGATGAGATCTGATAGAGATAGATGTAAAAGATTACTAAAAGGTAAAACAAAGTAAAAACAAATAAATTGCAGCAAGGTTTTTTTTTGGTTTTGTAGATCTGAAATATATGATGGAAACAGATCCGGGGGCGATAGGTTTGACTAGAGGCTTCTCTTGAATAAAGCATACAGTGGGTAAACAAATTACTGTTGAGCAATCAATAGAAAAGCGCATAGTTATGGCAATATCTAAGGCAATGATCATGAATATAGGCATCATGTCTGTGACAAGTAGACCGACTCCTGCCTGCATCTACTACTATTACTCCACACATCGACCCACTTCTGCCTGCATCTAGAGTATTAAGTTCAAGAGAACAGAGTAACACTTTAAGCAAGATGACATGGAGGGATAAACTCAAGCAATGTGATGTAAATCTCCATCTTTTTACCCTTAATGGCAACAATACAATACGTACCTCGCTACCCCTACTATGTCACTGGGTGAGGACATTGTAAGATTGAACCCATCACAAAGCACCTCTCCCATTGCAAGATAGATCAATCTAGTTGGCCAAACCAAATCAATAGATCAGAGAGAAATAAAAAGCTATCAAATCATGCATATAATAATTCAGAGGAGACTCAAATAATATTCATAGATAATCTGATCATAAACTCACAATTCATCGGATCTCAACAAACACACCGCAAAAGAAGATTACATCGGATAGAACTCCAAGAACATCAAGGAGAACATGGTATTGAAGATCAAAGAGACACATCATCGATAGGACAGCAAGGTTGATGTAGAGGCCCTCCATGATCGAATCCCCCTCCAGCGGATCACCAAAAAAGGCCCTAAGATGGGATCTCACGAGAACAGAAGCTTGCGGCGGCGGAAAAGTATTTTTGTCGCTTCTAATGTTGGGGGAATATTTGGAGTTTATTGTGCAAAGATTAGGGTTGGGGACTCCCGAGGGGCCCACAAGCCGGGGGGCGCGCCCTGAGGGCTTGTGGACTGCTCGTGAGTCTTCTGACCCCCTCCCCAAGTCTTATGGGTGTCTTCTGGTCCAAGAAAAATGATCGCGAAGTTTTTATTGCCTTTAAACTCTGTTTGATATTCCTTTCTGAAAAAGCCAAAAACAAGGAAAAAACATCAACGGTTACTGGGCACTAGGTTAATAGGTTAGTCCCAAAAATGATATAAAATAGCATATTAATGCATATAAAACATCCAAAACAGATAATATAATAACATGGAACAATCAAAAATTATAGATACGTTGGAGACGTATGGAAGCGGAAACGCCCACGTCCCATCAGACGCTACGCATCAGCCTGACCCGCAGGCGATTGGGGCCCGCGGCGCTTCGTCCTTGCCCTTTGGCTTCGCCTCGAAGCCAAGTACGAGTGCGCCTTGGGCCGGGGTCTACTATCGGTGTTCTCGGAACCAGGGTACCCAGATTTGCCTGCCTGCGGCCCACGGCCTGGCTCCTTCGACGGCCTAGTATGGCCCATCTCCAAGACTATTCAGACAATACCCTCGCGAGGGGACAAGCCTCGTGAGGCGGGCGACACCAAGACCTCCCGAGGGAGCGGCCTTCCCAGGCTGCCTCCCGAGGAGCGGAGATTTATATGCAGTTACCTGACCTCATGAGGTTGCAATGATGCAAGCCATGACGACCGAGGCCAGGCGGGCGCCAGTGGGTGCAGAGAAGGCAGTTTCCTCTTTGGTGCTAAGGAGGCAAGCGCATGCGTGGGTTCCCAAGGAATCTGGAAAACAGGTTTCTATTCCAGTGCAACGAGACCAAGACCACCAGCACAGGCAGGGGGTGTCATTGTCGAGCCCACCGTTGCGTCACGACCAGAGGCTTTGCAGGCAAAGACTACCTTTCATCATGATGAGATATACTACTTGTCCCCTTTCAAATTGGTCACTCTGGAATCCCTTCCCGCCTACGTTTTGGGGGAAGAGGACCGATGCCACTATAATTATAGGCTAGCCACCACCATAGACTGGGGGATCTAAACCTGGTCATCGGACTCCCTCACCCCCAAACCTCGTGAGGTTGTTCATCATCTGTACTACTTCATCCTCAGCCCCTCGTGAGGCCAATCCACGACAAAGCAGGAGTAGGGTCTTACACCGCAAGGTGGCCCGAACCTGGGTAAACTGTCGCGTTCATCTTCTTCCTTATTCATGTGAGTCGAGCTAGGCCGTGGGGCGACGAGCTGGTTGGCTGGAGAGGTTGAGCTCTTCGCACACACCCCAGAGTTCGAACCTTTATTGGGTTTGCGGAGCCCTGAATCCGACGCTATGAGCGATAGATCTAAACATTTTTGAAAATTCTAAGGCATTTGTTTTTGGAAAAAATGAAATATTTTTTGAAACATGAACATTTTTTTCAAAACGCGAATAATTTTCAGAAATCTTGAAACCTTTTTGGATTTGTGAACATTTTTGGTAATTTCAAACAAATTTTGAAAACACAAGCATTTTTTGAAACTCCATTTTTTTCTAAAGGTGATTTTTTGGACTTGTGATTTTTTTTTCTAAAAATGGGAACTTTTTTTTTGAAATTTGAAACAAAATATGGAAACATGAATTGTTTTTGAAAAAACAAACATTTTTCTAAAAGTACGAACATAATTTTAAATTTTCGAACATTATTTGTAAACACAAGTTTCTGGAATAGCAAATAGTTTTCCAAATTATGACCATTTTCTAAAAACTGTGAAAATAGAAACAAAAATGAAAATAAGAAATAATAGAGACGAATTTGATTTTTGTAAATGAAACAAATAAAATTCTATACCTACTAATAATAAGGTTAATGCTTCTTCCTCCCTAATTATCGTCCATTTTTTTGTACGTCGTCCTCGCTGCCGTAATTTTTGTCCGATTCTGCTATTAATAGCTTCACGGGGTAGAAATTTTGTCAAGGGCCGCTACAAAAGTTCAATCTGACAACCTTCCCTCCCCTCCCTTACGGCTTATGCCTGCGCTAAAATTTCTGTGGGCCTATTCGGTTTGGAGGATTTTCATAGGAAACACATAGGAACAAGGATCCTAGAGGAAAATTTCCTATACATGGGTTTGGTTTGTAGGAAATATGTATATGAATTTCGTAGGAATACTATTCATTTCCTGTGTTTTTGGAGGAAATTACACATCCACTCAAAACTCATTTTGCGCGTAGGAACGAGGCGAGTCAATTCCTTAGGATGGCAAGTGCCATCCTATAAAATTCCTATACTAGTCCTAATTCCTACGTTATGAAATCCTCCAAACCGAATGAGCCCTGCCTCCTCAACCGTAGCAACTTATATACATTCAGAGTTATGAGAATCAACAAGCCAACAAAGAAGGATGAGATATGGGTCACCAACTAAAAGCAGACCCTTTCCTCAGGTCACGAACGAACAATCAAAGAGGAGAGACGCGCATGAAATCCAAAAAAAAGAGGGAAGAGAGCCAATCTGAAGATAATAGAGAAAAAAGATCTGAGGTCAAGATACAGAAAAGAGGGATTTGCATGGGGACGGTCGGTGCTGGAGCGCCGGCCGGAGCTAGCTCCTATGCAGAGGGAAAAAGGATCTGAGGTCAAGATACACAAAAGAGGAGAGGTCGGAAGAGAAACTGAGGAGAAAAAGCTGTGAGGTGCGAGTGACGAGTCCATACGGGCCGAGGAACTAGCGACACGGCTGGTTTCTTCTAGACCAGCCAGCGTGTTAGAGCATCTCCAACCACGTCCTCAACAGGCCTCTCAAGGCGACTTTTGGGGTGCCGACGCTGAAAAAAAATCCAGTCGTGCCCCAAGACACTGAAATCCGGCGACTTGGCCCCTTTTTGAGCCCGGCGATCCCATGCCGAACCCAGTATGCTGGGGGGCACTCGGAGGCTCCGGACGAAAGGAAAACACGCCTGGGCCACACTGTCAGGCGAAAGGTCAAGGAAATTGTCCAGATTTTGCCCCCACCCCCGCACGCTCAGCCACCACCCTGCCGATCCCAACGCCGCCCACCGCCCAACACCGCTAGATAGGCCATTTCCCGCTGGAAATGAGAGAAGGTTTCGCCGCAGCAACCTCTTCACCACCTTCCGGGCGAGTTTTTCGGCGCTCCAGCCGCGCAGGGCGGCACACCGGCAGCTGTGCACCTACGACGCCCGCCAGGTGTTTGGCGATTTGTCTGCCCAGCTTGGCAATGAACTCAGACGACGAGGAGGCGCTCACGATGTTGCTGGAGGAGGAAGTCGATGCCGACATCCTGGAGGAGGAGCATCTCAAGGTCCTCGCCGCCCTTGCCGGCCTGCTCATGAATGAAAAGTCGTGGCGAGGTAGCTCGGCGCCGGGGCGGCTGAAAGCAAAGAACCGACATCGTTTGGAAGGCTATTGCATGCTCTACTCCGACTACTTCGCTGATGCTCCATTGCATGTCGACAAAATATTTCGACGCCGTTATCGGATGAGCCAAAAGATTTTCCTCGGGATTGTGAATTCCATCCGGGAGTTTGATAGCTACTTAAAGTGCAAGAAGAATTGCACTGGCACACTTGGATTCACCTCAATCCAGAAGTGCACGACAGCTATGAGGATGCCTGCATACGGAGCTCACAGTGATTCACTCGACGACTATGGGCGCATGGCCAAGTCCACGACCATTGAGTGTTTCTACAAGTTCTGCAGGGCAGTGGTGGCAGTGTTTGGACCGCAATACTTGCGATCACCCAATGCTGAAGACACTGCTCGGATCCTAGCACAGAATGCACCAAGAGGATTTCCTGGGATGCTTGGAAGCATCGACTACATGCATTGGAAATGGAAGAATTGTCCATTTACTTGGTAGGGATGTACAAAGGCGCCAAAGGCGGTTGCAGTGTGGTACTTGAGGCAGTGGCCACAGAGGACCCCTGGAGTTGGCACTCCTTCTTTGGGATGCCAGGAAGTCACAATGACATCATCGTCCTGCAGTGCTCCCCTATCTTTGCCAAGCTTGTTGAAAGTCATTCTCCTCCGGTGAACTTCGAGGTCAATGGGCGGCACTACAACAAGGAGTACTACCTAGCTGATGGCATCTATCTGAGATGCTCTACATTTGGGAAGACTATCTCAAACCTTGTGAAAGGAGGCAAGAACTCCCACTTTGCGAAGGTTCAGGAGGCTTGCGGGAAGGATGTCGAGTGGGCATTTGGTGTGCTCTAATCTCGATTTGCTGTTGTCCGGTACCCTGCTCAAACCTGGTCGAAAGATCAAATGTAGGAGATCATGACTTGTTGTGTCATCTTGCACAACATGATCATTGAGAACGAGCAGGAAGAGCTAGTGTTTGACACTGAACCATATTACAGGCAGGGTCCTCTTGCGCAAGTTGATCACCAGCTACCGGCAACCTGGACTGCCTTCCTCAATATGCGTCAGGAGATCCGAGACCCACAGGTGCATCAACAACTGCAGCACAATCTGGTGGAGCACCTATGGAGGCTCAAGGGCAACGCCTAGCTCGACGTGTGATGAAATAAGAGTTTTTATTTGTTGAACTATATAATTTGCATTGAATTATTTGTCGTTGAACTATTTGGTTTCTATTGATTTTCGGTAATGAACTATGTGATAAAAAAATTACTTGTGTTGAATTTGCGCCGAACCACGGCGAATATGGGCCGATTTGTCATCAAAACTGGGCCGAAAAGCGGGCGCTTTGCGAAGAAAATGGGCCGATATCGGCGCCTGGGGGCGGCGGCTGGGAACCCAATCACTCCCAGCGCCGATTTTTGCGCCGGCTCGCACCCAGGCGGCGATTTTCAAGCCTCCTGGGGGTCCAACGGCTCGAGATGCTCTTAGGTCAGCTTCTTCTTTTTGAGACACGTGTGTTGCTAGCTAGCGTGCACGCATGTTGTAGTTTTTTTGGCATGGAGCATGCATGCATGGTGACAGGTTTTTTTTTCTGTTTTTAATAGTTTGGATTTATTTTTGAGATTAATTGTCGCATCAATGTAAATATTCGAGTCCGTAAAGTGAACGGGTTAGTGTGCACACATGTCTTTGTTGTCCGAACTGTGCATATATGGGGTTTTGTTTTAAGGTTGAATATGACTCATTTCCAAAAAAAGTTAAATTAGACTCTATTTATCTCCATCACGAACTCATACTGACTGGCTATTAGGATGCGAAAACTGAAAAAGAAACAAACACCATACCACTGGCGGAGGTACATGTAGTGCTGCCGGGGCCATGTCCCCCCCTCCCCCCCCCCCCAATGTT
>NC_041383.1:677143911-677190560 GCF_002162155.2 Triticum dicoccoides | reverse complement strand
AACAAAATGTCCAAAGAATTTTTTTGGGAGGTGCTTAATTAGAAAGTATAGTCTTTGGCCCCCTCAGAATGTGTGTACTTTCCTTTCACCCCTCGAGCATTCTTTGTCTAGCTCCGCCACTGCACCATACATACATGGACAAGAATTGGATAATGTTGGACTACCATATTTAAACCTATAAGGACCTTATTGGGCCATTCGTGGTCGTCAGATCGGGGTAAAAATCCCGCCTCGGCTCTCCTCATCCGTTAGATATTCACTGCGTGTTTCACCTTGCTGTTTCTTTCACGCGTGTATGACGAGTGGGCCGCTTCGTCGATGGGGTCGCGATGTGTTGGCTCGGTGCGGGGTGAAACAGTGCGATTGGTCATTCATCCCGAAAAGCCCATTGGTCGCCCAAACCCCACAGCCGCACGCCCCCACCTCCTTCCTCCCTCACTCATTTCAGCCGCACGAACCCTAGCCGCCGCCCACCCGCATCCGTCCTCCATCCCTGGTACGAGCTCTTCCTCCTCTGTCTATGTCTGCCCCGAGCTCTTCCTCTTCCGTCCTCACATGCTCCACTCCGAGCCCCACCTCTTCCACCCCACACGGACTTCGCCTCATCCGTTTGCGCACCAATTCAAAGGGCAGGTCCAGAGAGCCGTGGCAAGTCCTCGGGAGAGGATAGGAAGGCAAAGGCGGAGCAGAGGAAATCAAGAAGGTGAGGGGGTGATGGAGGGTCCATCGGACGATGATGCGTGGCGGCGGCGGCTCAAGGAGGAGTACCGCGCCCTCATTGCCTACACCTCGGTGAACAAGGCCAAGGACAACCATTGGTTCCACATCTCTGCCGCCAACCCATAGGGCACCCGCTGGTACGTCCACAACCTCTGCCGCTATGAGTTCCCCCCTCCAGTTCGACATCCCCGTCGCTCTGCGCATGAGATTGAGCTCCGCACGCTCGATGTCAAGTCCCACAAGGTTTGCATCATGTTTTCTTTTCCGTACTGTCTACATGGGTGGATTCCTGATTGTAGATTGTGATTCTTGTTGTGGATGTGATATGGATGAAGATGTACCACGAAGGGAAGATCTGCCTCACCGTGCACTTCAGGCGCGCGCACACTAGCGATGGTACAAGATCGGCTTCCTGGTGGAATCAGGTGCATGTCGTCCATGGTGGCATGTCGTGGGTGTTGGCGGGCGGCTGCAGGCGGCTACAACAGGTCAATTTATCTGACTACTGAAAATGAGCTTTAGAATATCTGTAGAACTTATCCACTTCCAGCCAAATATCAATTATGATAAATCCACCGTGTACCATGATCATTTGAACAGTCTTGCTTAAGTTTATGTTAGCTCTGTATGCTAATTTGAGGAGATTGTTAACTTTAAGGTCGCGAGCATTTATAAAATGATAATTCTATCAATTTTTGGGATTTTGCGATTCCTATGGAATCAAGAGGTCATCTATTGGCCTATCCCTATTTGTAATTTCAAATAGTTATTTTTTGGTGCGCTTCTATTTTAGAAATGAATCAGTAGCTATTTATGATTGATGTTTCAAACAAAACTAGAATTGGTAAACAACTATCTATGAAGCATATATGGAGGTGGGGGTCTGGTTTGGTTTTTTGCCATGTGCCTATTTGCTTAAGAAAATACTTGACTTGGGAGCAGATTCCAAACGGAGCTGCATTTTCATGCGTTGGGGGGTAGAAGTAGAATAAATAGCCAATCTTGATCTTATGGAGTGATGATTTACATTCTTTGTGTGATGAGATAAAACACAACCTAGGTGTTATTTAGCTTGCTGCCGTAGGTCAGAGGAACAAAACGTGGGTCATTGAGTTCACTGCTTAAGATTGTTGTTCTCATTCGTAGACGAAGAGTTAATGTTTTCAGGTTTTGGTGCCTTGACCAACGAAATTGGGGAAGCTACCGATCCTTTTAAAACGCACAAATGCATTATTCATTTAGTTCAGATTTTCATATTTACAATCATATACGATAGCCTTTTATTTTAGCTATAAAACTCCTTTTATGTACAAGCTTATTTGATCGCTGGAAAGATAAATGATGTTTGCTCATCTCTATATCATGACAGTCCTTGTTAAGATGCAACAATGCCTTGTGTCTGTAGGTTGCATGGTTTCTGTATAGGGGTGCATATCAGGATGAGCTTCCCCAGTCCTTCTTTCCCCTCCGCTCATGATCTCTTTCTCTCTCTCCCCTACCCATCTATGCAAGAATTGTGTAGCCCAAATGCCTCTATATGTTGTATGTATTCTTAGATGTACTTTGATCTATTGTGGATCTTGTGGTCACAGAACTTTCTGAATCCGACGCTGTCAATCAGGCCGCAGAGAGGAGGTGAGGTGGAGATGAGATGGGGACAGGCGATCCTGCAGCGATGTTGTTTCTTTGTTCTCCTGGTCAAGGTTTGCTCTTTCCTACTTACTTTCGTGGTGGTTCAGTTTTTCATCTCTACATTGGGATTACACAAAACTATTGATGTTTTAGTTACGTAATTTGTGGGACATTGGGACTGTCTTTAAGGAAAAGCAAGTAACTAATCAAGAAAGAAGCTTGCTCGTTCCATGTTGGTTAGCCGTGATAAATCTGATTCCTAGAGTAGCAGATGATTCGTGTCAGGTTTCTTTTAGAGATCGAATATATGTAGGTTTCTACTTGGTAAATGTGTGTGAGAACAATGGCCCAGAGGATGTGAATTGCACTCGAATATATGTAGGTTTCGTGCCAAACTAGCCACTACTGTATTTCAGGTGCCTCTTCTGTAACTTAATATATTTTGCGGGCTCTTCTCATTTCCCGGTGAAATTTTTAGTCTGTACAATTGAATCGTTGGAAGTTGTTTTCTTCTATCCATAGAGGTTTTATTATACAAACTATTAGTTGCCTGGCATGCTTTTTGAAATGAAGTGTTCCTAGGATTGCCTTTTTACATATGGTTATGCTCCATATGGCTACCTATGTACATATGCGAAGGTTCTGTTTGGGCTACTCAAATCGCATGGAGCTGTTAAATTTCCAATTTGTTGCCTTGCCATTGTGTGCCATCGCAATGTTTACTCCAGAAAAATGGAATGAGCAGGCTTATTTCTTGATTAGTTACTTGCTTTGCCGTAAAGACATTCCCCACCTATGTCCCATGTTTTCTTTTTGTATGAATCTCGTATTCCCTGGAATATGAGAATACCGTCCTGATAGACCAGTGGACCAACACATTTCCATTGGATTTTAGAAAAAATATATGTGAATTTTCATATATATTCTAAATCTCTGTCTTTTCTTATCCATGCTCCTCCATAGATAAATAGCAGGCTCAACAAAAATGAATGTTCACTTGTGCTCAAATTTCAAGGAAGTGTGCTGCATGCTTCTCTTTCTGCAATATGTTTCAGAGTATATGGTTTAATTTTCCTACTTTCCCTGTTACAGTTCTATATATGTCATTCTTAGCTTTGCTTTTGGAAACAATATATGAGCTTTAATTACCATAACTGTCTAGAAATGCTAAGTTGAAATTGAACAAGCAACAATCCAGTTATTGTGCTTTCTTTCCCTCATAAACTTGCTGACAATATGGGTGGAGACCCATTACAGATTTCTTATGGAATAAAAAGCTAAATATGATGGTTCGAAAATTGTTGGTCAAGAACCATGAATAAGAGAAAGGCGTCACACTCAAGTTCGAAGAAGAAAAAGGGTAAGAAGACAAAGATAGATCAGTATCTGAAGCTAAAACTTTTTGTGGAATCCATGTTACTTGATGTATTATGGAAGTATGACTTGGTCATATATATTTACATTAATGTTGTCAAGTTGTGGTTTATCAATAGGCACAATTTCCTATCAAGTTATTTCTTTTGAATATATTGTTGTTTTTACGCTTGAAAACTTGTATGTGCAATGAAATTGTATCTAACACTTATATGTAAAGGATAAATGTGAAACATGTTAGATAACTCTTGGTCTAAATTGGGACTTTGCGTCATTCGGCATCTAAGGTTTTTTTAAAGGGTTTGAATTGGTACTTGAGTGGTTCATAAAACCCAATTTTATTGACAACGACAAACATTTTCAAAACACTTCGGGTTTGAAATATGACTGTGGCATTGGCATCCTATGTGGTTGCTAAAACCTATTTTTACCAACAAGTAGAGCATTTTTAAAGCACTCATGGTTTTAAATAGTACTCTGTGTCATTTGGCAGAACGAGCGTTAAATTTGTTACCATATGTGCTTGCCCAGGACTAAACCAACTAAATCATGGATTTTCTTTTTTAATGTATACATGGCTTCAGTTGGTCTCTGCGTCATTTGGCGCAACGGGTCCACTAATATACACAGATTATGACACACACAACGAAAACATATATCAAAATAAATTGTCTCCAGGCGATATTGATCCCAATGGTCAATATCAAAACACAGGGCCTGGGTATGTGGTTTTTTCCCGCGCACGGGCAGTTTTCCTATAGTAAAATAAAAAAGAAAAAGTAAAACAAAAGGAAAACCAGTCAAGGAGGATTAACAAAAAAGGAAAAAACCAGAAAGAACCGTGAAAAAAAAATACGTTTCCTAGCTATTTGGGCTGACCCATATGCGGTTTGCTCGCTGCAATGCAATGGGCCTTGGGTCGCGCACGTCTCTCCCGGTCTCCGGTTCGGCTAGTAGGAAACCCTATTTGCCGCTCGAGCAGAGCAGGGGATTCGTCGGGTTCGGGAGTTGGAGAGGATGAGGGAGGCGGCGGTGCGGCGGGCGCCTGGGGGTCTCGGCATCCGACCTCAGGTCCAAGCTGCCGACGGAGGCTGTTGCGCCGCAAGCATGCTGAGCCGGAGGTAGCTGGACGACGGCCACAGCGATGCAAGAGGACGCGAGGCGGCGGACCCAGTCATGCTCCTCCTGGAATTCCGCGTCCTCGTGCTACCGAGGGCGTCTTCGCCCATATCTCCTCACGCCGGTGCGCATGGCGCCTCCTGCCGCTGGTTCCGCCTGCCGGTCGCAACGCGGTAAGGGAACAGAGCATGTGCTCGCGGCGGAGGATTCTCTCTCGCTCCCGCGGAACGCTCGCCTCGCCCGCCACCACGGACAAGGTAGACACCCTCCTACAGCGTTATCTTGTTGCTTCCCAGATGTTTGCCGTGATGCTCCTACTTCCCACCATTTGCCGCGTGATGCTCTGCTGCTACTACTTTGCTACTGCTGCTAATTTGCCCCGCTGGAACTCACAAGGAAGATATAAATTTTGTGACTAAAGCATATTTGATCAGCTGTCCTGTTACAAAACATAGATTTTTTTTCTAGCATCAGGCAAAGAATCATAATGTGCACTCAGTTCACACAACACACTCTTTTTCTTTAGGGAAACATATACGGAAGTTATGATTTGGAAGGGCTATCAATCTACATCTACATAAATCATGGCAAAGTTTCCTACATCTTTCGTAGAGGGTTCATTGACGAGATTCAAGATACAACCTGCTGCTGCTAATTTGCTGTAGTGTTGTTTTAAAGATGATGATGACAGATTACCACCAGCATTGCTAATGAAGAGGTAGAATTTTTTTATAGTTGGTAGCCAATGGCGGACAGCTAAAGCGTGCGGAGAATGTCAAGAGAGGGCGGGGTCGACCGATTTTGACATGGGAGGAGTCCGTTAAGAGAGACCTGAAGGATTGGAGTATCGACAAAGAGCTAGCTATGGACAGGGGTGCGTGGAAGCTTGCTATCCATGTGCCAGAGCCATGAGTTGGTTGCGAGATCTTATGGGTTTCACCTCTAGCCTACCCCAACTTGTTTGGGACTAAAGGCTTTGTTGTTGTTGTTGTTGTTGTTGGTAGCCAATGGAAAAAGCAAATCAACAAGAGTTCTACTTCTCATCAGATGAATGCCAGAAATGGATTATTTCTTTAGATTATGAACTTAGCACGTTGAGAAAATACAACAATGTGTAGAATGTGAAGTTCAAAGAATGGCTGAAGATCATTATGGACAGGCTCAGCTTGTACTATGTCACTTGATTCGTCTATTTAGGTGGTGATGTCAGAAGAAGGTAAATTGTTAGGTTTTCAAGTAGATTCTCATACGGTGTCTACCTAGGTATAGCTAGTGACATGTGTTATCAGGAGATTCTCATACGGTGGCCAACTATCTGTTTCTGAATGGTTTGTGGCAAGATAGTGGGAAAACACATCAGTTGTTCTAGCACTTATGATGAATGTTGCCCTCCTGAGAAGTTGATCAGCTCTTCTTGGTCCGACTAATCTTTGGAGGTTTCTTCTGTTACGCCATAGGTCTTCGACTTGATTGGAAAATGATAGTGTATTCTATCATGGAGGAAAAACAAAAACACAACTAGCTAATTAGTACCTAAAATACTGGCACTGAATAATCAGAATAGCTTGATTTATTAACTAGCTATCCACTCTTTTGTGATCTTGAAACTAATTGAATTTGGTGAATGTTATTTCTGTATGTAATTGGCATGTGCTAGTAGAATGCTACCCCCTCGGTTCACATATATAAGATGTTCAACCTTTTTTTTCTGATTCAGATGTATATAGATGCATTTTAGTGTGTTTGTTCATTCATTTCAGTCCGTATGTTGTCCATATTGAAATATCCAAAACATCTTATATTTTGTGAACAGAGGGAGTATTTCTTTATGTAATTGGCAAGTGCTGGTGGAAAGTGACAACAGAAATTTTCTTGCTATTGCAGCAGGCAACAAAATGGCGCATATTCCAGAAGGATTTATTTTGCACATAAAAGTGATGGCTTGGGCCTTCGGCACCATGGCGGCATCAGTTTGCACGTTGTCGCTCCACTTGTATTGCTGGTTGCAAATAAAGGTGCGAACAGTCCATCGCCATACATTAGGAAGTGAAACTTAAGCACTATGTAAGCTCAGCAACTTGCTTCCAGTACAAAACACAAATTTGGATGAGGTTTGTTCAGTGCAACCTGCTTCTCATTCCTAAGCATTAATGCTTCTATTGATATTGCAGATAGTGAAAATCCCTAGCGTTGTGCAAGCTGCTGCTGTTGCATTTAAATCGGTTTGTCCAAATTGACAGTCCGAGGCTCCAGCCGATGCAGTCGCGACCCCACCTCTAGATCAGCTCACCACCCAACCAGTTACACTCAGTTATGTGACAGTTTTGATTCATTCTACAGAATTATTCGAACTCTGGAATGACCAAATCCCAATTCTGCTTCAAAGGTAATGATTCTGTTTTATCAACCACCCTAAATTTGTCCAGAAGTGATGATTACGACATGGTTATCTATTTAACACATTCTTATTCTATGTATATTTTGATTATATTTTCTTTTCCTTAGTTGTGTTGCTGTTCAGTTGACTGTTAAGTTTACGGTTATTTCCCCCGCAAAAAAAGGTTATGGTTAGTTAATACAAAAGAGAAAAGCATGTTTCTTTGTAGGAGATTATCTGCTATATAGACTTGAATATTTTGTAATGTTTCTTTTACAAACATATGATGTTATAGAATGTAGACACGAGCCTAGACATCTAGCCAAACCTACCTATAGCATTTCTAGAACTTTATAATTATAATGGTTACATGTAAATTACGTGTGTAGATTTATCCCTTTTTTCATACGCCTTACTTCGTAGATTCTGAAAATATGGTGTGATGTATAAAAGTTTATGGTCAACGCTAGTTTAGTGTTTGGGTCAAATTATTATTTTAAAGTAGGGGTTAAAGTTTGCCAAGAAAAAAGTAGATTATTATTAATTGGGATTGATAGAGTACGACTATATCCCACTCGGTCTTGTTGTCTCAACATAGCCGGTCCCAAGCCCGGGTAAACAAGGAGGGTTGTGATAGGCTTGGCGAGCCAACATAAAAACTCAGCCACTCTTATGGAGATGAAACCCAAAAGATTTTCGTTGGGGCGTAACCCTCTCAGCGACGCGCCACATCGGAACCCGGGTGTGGTGGAAAATGGGCAAGGGCCGGGCCGTCACCCCCCAAGTGGCGCGCCGTATCTTGATCCGGATACGGTGGCAAGTGAGCGAGGATCGGGTCGTCGCATCCTTAGTGGCGCGCTACATCGGCGCCCGGATGTAGTGGAAAATGAGCAAGGGTCTTCGCATTTGACTAGACGACTGCGAAGGGTAAGGAAGCTAGCCGAGCCTAGGAGGATTCGCTTAGGTAGCTGGAACGTAGGGTCTCTGACAGGAAAGCTTCGGGAGCTAGTTGATGCAGCAGTGAGGAGAGGTGTTGATATCCTTTGCGTCCAAGAAACCAAATGGAGAGGACAGAAGGCGAAGGAGGTGGAGGATACCGGCTTCAAGCTGTGGTACACGGGGACGGCTGCAAACAGAAATGGCGTAGGCATGTTGATCAACAAGAGCCTCAAGTATGGAGTGGTAGACGTCAGGAGACGTGGGGACCGGATTATCCTGGTCAAGCTGGTAGCTGAGGACTTGGTTCTCAATGTTATCAGCGCATATGCCCCGCAAGTAGGCCACAATGAGAACACCAAGAGGGAGTTCTAGGAAGGCTTGGAAGACATGGTTAGGAGTGTACCGATTGGTGAGAAGCTCTTCATAGGAGGAGTCCTCAATGGCCACGTGGGTACATCTAACACAGGTTTTGTAGGGGCGCATGGGGGCTTTGGCTATGGCATTAGGAATCAAGAAGGAGAAGATGTCTTAAGCTTTGCTCTAGCCTACAACATGATTGTAACTAACACCCTCTTTAGAAAGAGAGAATCACATCTGGTGACTTTTAGTAGTGGTCAACACTCTAGCCAGATTGATTTCATCCTCTCGAGAAGAGAAGATAGGCGTGCGTGCCTAGACTGTAAGGTGATACCTGGGGAGAGTGTTGTACCCCAGCATAAGCTGGTGGTTGCTGACTTCCGCTTTTGGATTCGTGTCCAGCGGGATAAGCGTGCCAAGGTCGCTAGAACGAAGTGGTGGAAGCTCAAGGGGGAGGTAGCTCAGGTGTTCAAGGAGAGGGTATTTAAGGAGGGCCCTTGGGAGGAAGGAGGGGATGCGGACAATGTGTGGATGAAGATGGCGAATTGCATTCGTAAGGTGGCCTCGGAGGAGTTTGGAGTGTCCAGGGGAAGGAGAAGCGAAGATAAGGATACCTGGTGGTGGAATGATGATGTCCAGAAGGCGCTTAAAGAGAAGAAAGATTGCTTCAGACGCCTATACCTGGATAGGAGTGCAGACAACATAGAGAAGTACAAGATGGCGAAGAAGGCCGCAAAGCGAGCTGTTGGTGAAGCAAGGGGTCGGGCATATGAGGACCTCTACCAACGGTTAGGCACGAAGGAAGGTGAAAGGGACATCTATAAGATGGCTAAGATCCGGGAGAGGAAGACGAGGGATATTGGCCAAGTCAAATGCATCAAGGACCGAGCAGGCCAACTCTTGGTGAAGGACGAAGAGATTAAGCATAGATGGCGGGAGTACTTCGACAAGCTGTTCAATGGGGAGAATGAGAGTTCTACCATTGAACTGAATGACTCCTTTGATGAGACCAGCATGCGTTTTGTGCGGCGCATCTAGGAGTCTGAGGTGAAGGAGGCTTTAAAAAGGATGAAAGGAGGCAAGGCGATGGGCCCTGATTGTATCCCCATTGAGGTGTGGAAAGGTCTCGGGGACATAGCGATAGTATGGCTAACCAAGCTTTTCAACCTCATTTTTCGGGCAAACAAGATGCCAGAAGAATGGAGACGGAGTATATTAGTACCAATCTTCAAGAACAAGGGGGATGTTCAGAGTTGTACTAATTACCGTGGAGTTAAGCTGATGAGCCATACAATGAAGCTATGGGAGAGAGTCATTGAGCACCTCTTAAGAAGAATGACAAGCGTGACCAAAAATCAGTTTGGTTTCATGCCTGGGAGGTCGACCATGGAAGCCATTTTCTTGGTACGACAACTTATGGAGAGATATAGGGAGCATAAGAAAGACTTGCATATGGTGTTCATTGACTTGGAGAAGGCCTATGATAAGATACCGCGGAATGTCATGTGGTGGGCCTTGGAGAAACACAAAGTCCCAGCAAAGTACATTACCCTCATCAAGGACATGTACAATAATGTTGTGACAAGTGTTCGAACAAGTGATGTCGACACCGATGACTTCCCGATTAAGATAGGACTGCATCAGGGGTCAGCTTTGAGCCCTTATCTTTTTGCATTGGTGATGGATGAGGTCACAAGGGGTATACAAGGAGATATCCCATGGTGTATGCTCTTTGCGGATGATGTGGTGCTAGTTGACGATAGTCGGACGGGGGTAAATAGGAAGTTAGAGTTATGGAGACAAACCTTGGAATCGAAAGGGTTTAGGCTTAGTAGAACTAAAACCGAGTACATGATGTGTGGTTTCAGTACTACTAGCTGTGAGGAGGAGGAGGTTAGCCTTGATGGCCAGGTGGTACCTCGGAAGGAGACCTTTCGGTATTTGGGGTCAATGTTGCAGGAGGATGGGGGTATTGATGAAGATGTGAACCATCAAATCAAAGCCGGATGGATGAAGTGGCGCCAAGCTTCTGGCATTCTCTGTGACAAGAGAGTGCCAAAAAAGCTAAAAGGCAAGTTCTACAGGACGGCGGTTCGACCCGCAATGTTGTATGGCGCGGAGTGTTGGCCGACTAAAAGGCGACATGTTCAACAGTTAGGTGTGGCGGAGATGCGTATGTTGAGATGGATGTGTGGCCACACGAGGAAGGATCGAGTCCGGAATGATGATATACGAGATAGAGTTGGGGTAGCACCAATTGAGGAGAAGCTTGTCCAACATCGTTTGAGATGGTTTGGGCATATTCAGCGCAGGCCTCCAGAAGCTCCAGTGCATAGCGGACGGCTAAAGCGTGCGGAGAATGTCAAGAGAGGGCGGGGTCGACCGATTTTGACATGGGAGGAGTCCGTTAAGAGAGACCTGAAGGATTGGAGTATCGACAAAGAGCTAGCTATGGACAGGGGTGCGTGGAAGCTTGCTATCCATGTGCCAGAGCCATGAGTTGGTTGCGAGATTTTATGGGTTTCACCTCTAGCCTACCCCAACTTGTTTGGGACTAAAGGCTTTGTTGTTGTTGTTGTTGTTGTTGTTGGTCTTGTTTCCATCAAAAGTGTGTCCCCACTTTGTTGAAGAATACAACTACCATTTTGGTAGTAGGCCTAACTCATCTCAGCGGTTTTGTTTGGGCCTCATTCCCCTAATACGCTAGTAATCGTTTCATTTCCCATATTTCCCTTAGTCTCACTCCCAATCACTTCACAATCCAAGAAAGGGAATGCCAGCAGCCATGGCGGCAGTGTCCCCTTTGGCCATTCATGCCACTTGAGAGGATGAAGGCTCTGACGACATCACGCGAGAGACATCGGTGCAAGCGAGGTTGCCACCATCCTTGTTGCGACAACAATGGCACAACGGAGGGTAGAACGGGATGGTGGGTGACAGCATTGCAGAAGGAGGTGCCGACCACTCATCTGACCCAGGGAAGCAACAATAATGTGCAATGTTTTAGTCCCGTACTCCTACTAAATAAGGATCTCGGCAGAGAGAATCTAGAGTATGGTGTATGGTCTAGAAAAGGAGCAAGAGTGGACTCGAGCATGTTTAGGGGGAGGTATGTTTGGGGCGGAGGCCACAGGGGGGAGCTATGCCCGGCTGGATCACCATAAAGGGCGAGGGCGAATTCCTTCTTTTAAGTATAAAAATATACTCCCTTTGTTCACTAATACGAAATGTTTTGGATATTTTAATATGAACTACATACAGAAATGAGTGAACAAAACACACTAAAACGTGTCTATATACACCTAATTCAGAAAAAAGTTAGAACATCTTATAATAGTTAATGGAGGGAGTACTAGAGAATAAAATCCTTCCCTAGCTAATGGTGGATCAACAACACTGAGTTTGAAGAGATAAGAGGAATTATTTGATCCTGCACATTGGAGCATATGAAGGAAGCATCGACACCAATATGCTTGGTGAGCTATGTTGCATAGCGTCATGCACAATACTGATAGCACCTGTAAACTTTGACACAGAGGAGTAGGTGTAGTGATAGAAATAAAAAATATCCTTAAGCAACCATCATATGCCTTTGTTGTCAAAAGAGCCATTGTTTGTAACTCGGCCTTTGCACTAGAAGGGAAAAGTGCAATATGTTTCTTTGTCTTCTAGGCAATGAGAAACCATCTAGAAAACACAGTAAGTAGAAAGGGACGAGCGAACTTGAGCATAGGAAGAAGAGAGACGGTGAGAGATATTTCCACAAAGATATCGTAGAATTGGGGGGGGTGACTCAAGTGGATAAAAGTGGGAGCAAAGACGAAGTGACTTAGAATGAGAACGTGATATGAAATGTCTAGATGAGTGACATCTAAATAGACAAGACTCCCAACAAGATGATGATAGCGCGTCGGATCAAACAAAGGTGGATGTTGAGCTCCATGGGAGTGTCATGCCACTTGAGAGGATGAAGGCTTGAGCAACATTGTGCGAGGCATCGGCGCTAGCGAGTTTGCCACCATCCTAGCCACGATGACAATGCCGTAGAGCATATAGTAGGAAAGTGGAGCGACGGTGCCGCATGAGGAGGTGCACTCGAACAGGGGGCACTGTCCTGCAGTCTGTTTCTTCTTTTGGGCAAGTGTCAGGCAGATAAACAAGGCTTGCAACAAAATGTCGATAAAGTGCTAGATCAGACAGTAGGTCAACATCACTAGGAAGGAGGTGAACATTGAGCTTTATGGGAGTCTCAACATGCGCTCATTAGTAAGAGCAGCGCGAGTAAGAAGATCCTAAATTATCACTTTTGAGCAAGAAGGGACCTCAATCCCAAGAAAGTAGCAGAGAGGGCCAAGATAAGACATAAGAAACTGCATACTAAGACATGCCTTAACAAAGGCAAATATACTCACGGTCTGCGTCAGTGATGATGATGTCATCAACATATGGAAGAAGAGTCCTACCAAGAGCCATTGTTTGCTCAAAAGAGCCATTGTTTGCAACTCAGCCTTTGCACTAGAAGGGAAAAGCGCAATCTGTTTCTTTGTCTTCTAGGCAATGAGAAACCATCAAGAAAACACATTAAGTAGAAAGGGACGAGCGAACTTGAGCATAGGAAGAAGAGAGACGGTGAGAGATATTTCCACGAAGATATCGTAGAGTGGGGGGGTGACTCAAGTGGATAAAAGTGGGAGTAAAGACGAAGTGACTTAGACTGAGAACGTGATATGAAATGTCTAGACGAGTGACATCTAAATAGACAAGACTCCTAACAAGATGATGATAGCGCGTCAGATCAAACAAAGGTGGATGTTGAGCTCCATGGGAGTGTCATGCCACTTGAGAGGATGAAGGCTCGAGCAACATTGTGCGAGATGCATCGGCGCTAGCGAGTTTGCCACCATCCTAGCCACGACGACAATGCTGCAGAGCATATAGTAGGAAAGTGGAGCGACGGCGCCGCATGAGGAGGTGCACTCGAACAGGGGGCACTGTCCTGCAGTCTGTTTCTTCTTTCGGGCGAGTGTTAGGCAGATAAACAAGGCTTGCAACAAAATGTCGATAAAGTGCCAGATCAGACAGTAGGTCAACATCACTAGCAGGGAGGTGAACAGTGAGCTCCATGGGAGTCTCAACATGCGCTCATTAGTAAGAGCAGCGCGAGTAAGAAGATCCTCAATTATCACTTTTGAGCAAGAAGGGACCTCAATCCCAAGAAAGTAGCAGAGAGGGCCAAGATAAGACATAAGAAACTGCATACTAAGACATGCCTTAACAAAGGCAAATATACTCACGGTCTGCATCAGTGATGATCATGTCAAGAAGAGTCCTACCAAGAGCCATTGTTTGCTCAAAAGAGCCATTGTGTGCAACTCAGCCTTTGCACTAGAAGGGAAAAGCGCAATTTGTTTCTTTGTCTTCTAGGCAATGAGAAACCATCAAGAAAACACAGTAAGTAGAAAGGGACGAGCGAACTTGAGCATAGGAAGAAGAGAGACGGTGAGAGATATTTCCACGAAGATATCGTAGAGTGTGGGGGGTGACTCAAGTGGATAAAAGTGGGAGTAAAGACGAAGTGACTTAGACTGAGAACGTGATATGAAATGTCTAGACGAGTGACATCTAAATAGACAAGACTCCTAACAAGATGATGATAGCGCGTCAGATCAAACAAAGGTGGATGTTGAGCTCCATGGGAGTGTCATGCCACTTGAGAGGATGAAGGCTCGAGCAACATTGTGCGAGATGCATCGGCGCTAGCGAGTTTGCCACCATCCTAGCCACGACGACAATGCTGCAGAGCATATAGTAGGAAAGTGGAGTGACGACGCCGCGAGAGGAGGTGCACTCGAACGCGGGGCACTGCCCTGCAGTCTGTTTCTTCTTTCGGGCGAGTGCCAGGCAGATAAACAAGGCTTGCAACAAAATGTCGATAAAGCGCCAGATCAGACAGTATGTCAACATCACTAGCAGGGAGGTGAACATTGAGCTCCATGGAAGTCTCAACATGTGCTCATCAGTAAGAGCAGCGCGAGTAAGAAGATCCTAAATTATCACTTTTGAGCAAGAAGGGCCCTCAATCCCAAGAAAGTAGCCGAGAGGGCCAAGATAAGACATAAGAAACTCCATACTAAGACATGCCTTAACAAAGGCAAATATACTCACGGTCTGCGTCAGTGATGATCATGTCATCAACATATAGAAGAAGAGTCCTACCAAGAGCAGAAAGGAGGACAAACAACGTCGGATCATGAGCACTTGATGAAAACCAGCAGCAGCCACCATAGAGGCAAAATGCTCAAACCAGGTGTGAGAGGCTTGCCTAGAGACATAGTGAGAGCGATGAAAACGACACAACATGTCGTAAGGAGCAGAATACCTAGTGGTGGTTGTATGTAGACCTCCTCACACAACTCACCATTAAGAAATGCATTCTTAACATCAAGCCTAGACACAAATCAGTGGCGAATAGAGTCCACAATAAGAAGTGTGCGAACAGTGGTCAATGGAAGCCTCATCGTAATCAGGATCATGCTCCTGCTAAAAGCCATGACCCACAACACGAGCTGTGCAAGGCCCAAGAGAACCATCAGAGTGAGTCCTAACCTTGTAGACCCACAAAGTGATGGGACGAACACAAGGAGGAACATAAACAATATCCCACGTGCCGATGAAGACGACAAAGCATGTTGTAAGGAGCAGAATAACCCAGTGGTGGCTGTATGTAAACGTCCTCACGCAGCTCACCATTAAGAAATGCATTCTTAACATCAAGACTAGACACAGATCAGTGGTGAACAGAGGCTACAATAAGAAGTGTGCGAACAGTGGTCAGCAAAAGTCTCATCATAATCTGGACCATGCTCCTGCTGAAAGCCATGACCCACAACACGAGCTTTGTAACGTCCAAGAGAACCATCAGAGTGAGTCCTACCTTGTAGACCCACCAAGTGATGGGATGAACACGAGGAGGAACATAAACAATATCCCACGTGCCGATGCGCTCAAGAGCAGCAGTCTCCTCTGCCATCACAAGGTGCCATTTGGTATGAACAACATCACAGTAAGGAGTTGGCTCAAGAACAACATCGCCAACGCTTGGAAGACCAAGGCGGTCAACATGCCAAAGCGGACGAGGACGCAAGCCATAAGTAGGCTGAGACGGGGAAGACGGCACATCGGTAGACACATCCACAATACGTAGATGTCCTGTATAGAAGTTAGGAAATGATGGAAGAATACGAGCTGGAATCATTGGGATAAACTTAGGTGATGGAGACAAGGAAGGCACCAGTGATGAAGGTGTAGAATCATGTGATAAGTGAGGTGAGGAAATCATAGGAGATGATCGTTGGTTCTACAATAATCAGAGAAGCAGGAACGGTACGACGACTGGATAAGGGCTAAATAGGAGTGGCAGGAGTGTCAGGAAAACTGTGGAAAGAGATATACTCCAGTTAAAAGGCCGAAGAAGATGGACTCAACAAAAGTCATATCCCGAGAAATAGGCATCCGACGACCAACATGATCCCAACAACAATATCCCTTATGCTCATCATTGTATCCTAAGAAGACACACTCAACAGACTGACAAGTCAGTTTGGTGCGTTCACGAGGGGCAAGGACATAGCAAACACAACCAAACAATTGAAGCGTCGAATAAACAATCAAATAGACGCTCGAAAGGAGCGTCACCCTACAGAGCAGTGGATTGCTAAAGGTTGATGAGATAGATGGAAGTGGAGACAGACTCGACTCAAAAGTGCGGCGAAAGAGAGGCGGTGACCATCAACGGGCGAATCGTCTCAAGAAGGTGATGATGCTTGCGCTCAACCACGCCATTCTGAGCATGAGCACCGGGATAAGAGTGTTAGACCTTTCAACCTGAGCATTGATAGTTGTGGATGACACTAGGAGAGTTGGGACAATTTTCGTTGGTTTATTTCTCACACAATGCCATGCCAACCTGAGGGGTTGGGGATACATATTTATAGGCTGCTAGCCAGCCAAAGGCATATGCTAAGATGCTGCTAAGATGCCAGTCTAAGATGCTAGTCTAAGATGCTAGTCTAAGATGCTAACTAACAGTCCTTGATGGTCCAGGACTTTATCCTCCTAACTGCCACAAGGACCATGTGCTGCAGCCCCACAAGGACCCTAGTACATAGACTTATCCATCATTCTCCCCCTAAGTCTTGTACGTCGTCTTGTGGGAGAGTTGAATCATCCCAATCCTGGAGCAAAGTTCGAGGAACTTGACCCTCCCAAGGGGCTTGGTGAGCAGGTCTGCGAGCTTATCCTTGGTGTTGATGTAGCTCGCCTCGATGCTCCCTTCTTCCACACAGCTGCGGATGAAGTGATACCTCAGTCGGATGTGCTTGCTCCGTTCGTGGAACACGGGGTTCTTTGCCAGGGCCAGGGCGGACTTGCTGTCCACCAGGAGCTGCACCGTTCTGGTGTCTTGAACGAGAAGATCACCAAGCAGTCGAGCAAGCCAGACCGCCTGAGTACAGGCGGTGGAGGCCGCTATGTACTCAGCCTCACAGCTGGACAGGGCCACCACCTGCTGCTTGACTGATTGCCAGCTCACGAGACACTTGCCGAGGAAGAGGAGGATCCCGCTCGTGCTCTTGCTGGTGTCGATGTCGCCGGCGTGGTCGCTGTCGCTGTACCCGACGAAGTGTGCCGCCCCAGGGCACCTAGGGTAATGGAGGCCGTGGTCGAGGGTCCCTGCTATGTAGCGGGCGATCCTCTTCACTGCCTGCTGGTGTTCCGACGTTGGTCGCTCCATGAACCGACTGACACAGCCGACGGAGAATGCCAAGTCCGGCCGTGTGTGAGTGAGGTAGCGAAGGCTCCCCACAAGGCGTCGGTACTGCGTAGCATCCACTTCCTCCGTCGTGTTGTCGCGACTTAGTTTCAGCCTCTCCTCCATCGGAGTGAGAGCTGGATGGCAGTCGGTGAGCCCAGCTAGCTCAACGATGCGCTTGGCGTAGGCGGACTGTCGAAGCGCGATCCCGGAGTGGTCCTGGTGCACCTCAATCCCTAGATAGAAGGAGAGGAGCCCCAGGTCACTCATCTGGAACGTGGCCTTCATGTCTTCCTTGAACGCCGCCACCTCTGCATCTTTGGTGCCGGTGATCACCAGGTCGTCAACGTAGACGCCCACCAGCAGGGCATTTCCTCCACTCCCCCGTCGGTAGACGGCAGCCTCATGCGGGCTCTACTCGAAACCCATCTTCTTCAGCGTGGAGTCCAGCTTGGCGTTCCACGCCCTGGGTGCCTGCCGCAGGCCATAGAGAGCCTTGCGCAGGCGGAGCACCTTGCCCTCCTGGCCGGGAATCGTAAACCCCGGTGGCTGATGCACGTAGACTTCCTCCTTCAAGTCGCCATTGAGGAATGCCGACTTAACGTCCATGTGGTGGACACGCCAGCCCTCCTGGGCAGCCAGCGCAAGGAGAAGTCGCACGGACTCCATCCGTGCCACGGGAGCGAAAGCGTCGTCGAAGTCGACTCCTTCCTGCTGCAAGAAGCCTCGGGCCACCAAACGAGCCTTGTGCTTCATGATGGCGCCGGCTCCATCCCTCTTCAGCTTGAACACCCACTTAAGGGTGATTGCGCGGTGACCTCGAGGGAGATCAGCAAGCTCCCAGGTGCGGTTTTGCTCGACCGCATCCATCTCCAACTTCATCGCGGCGCGCCATGCCGCGTCTCTCTCGGCCTCTGCAAAGGACCGTGGTTCGCCGTCTTCACACACGAGCTGTAGCTGCGCCTCCAGGTCACGTGGCACCATTCCTGGCACCGGCTGGTCGCCGAGCACATTATCCATCGTACGGTACCGCAGCGGTTCGCCTCCATACCATGCGTCGACCCGCTCCTCCTCGTGAGTGAGCGGGGAAGCGAACTTCATCGGGTTGTGCTCTGCGTGAGCTGGTGCTGATGAAGACGAGCCCGGAGTGGCGACCGCCGGGGCTGGAGTATGCGGCGTCGCCGATTGTGGTGTCGTCGGTGAAGCAGGCGCCGGAGTCGATGTAGTTTTGGGGGCCGGGGTAGACGTGCCCGGTGAAGAGGAGCTGCTTGCTCCCCCAGCTTCCTTGAAGTGAGCGTACTCGACAATGAAGTCGTCATACGTCGGCGTCGAGCCGTCGTCCACCGCCTTGTCCCATTGCCACCCTCGCCCTTCGTTGAACACGACGTCTCGCGCTGTGCGCACATGTTGTGTCTTTGGGTCGAGGATGCGGTAGGCCTTTGAGCCCTCCGCGTAGCCGATGAAGACTCCCGAAGTGCTCCTGTCGTCGAGCTTGCCGATGTGGCCGAGCTCCTTGGCGAACGCAAGGCAGCCAAAGACCCGCAAATGAGAGACCGCCGGCTTCCGCCCATGCCAGGCCTCGTACGGAGTTCTGCCGTCGAGTGCCTTAGTAGGAGAGCGGTTGAGGATGTAGACGGCCGTTAGCACCGCCTCTCCCCAGAAGACAGCCGGCATCCCTCTCTGCTTGAGGAGAGCCCGAGCCATCCCCACAACCGTCTGGTTGCGCCGCTCGACGACGCCGTTTTGCTGCAGGCTGTACGGCGCGGAGTAGTGGCGCTGGATGCCCTCATCGGCGCAGTACGACGCGAATTCAGCCGCCGTGAACTCGCCGCCGTTGTCAGTGCGCAACACGCGCAATTTGCGGCCGCTCTCCGCCTCCACACCAACCTGCGCGCGCCTGATGGCGTCCGCCGCTTCTCCCTTACTGCCGAGGATCATCACCCACATGTAGCGGGAGAGATCGTCGACGAGCAGCAGGAAGTAGCGTCGACCTCCTGGTGTGGCTGGCGTCACCGGGCCACACAGGTCTCCGTGCACGAGCTCCAGCTTCTCCTTAGCCCGAAAACTCGCCTATTGGGGAAAGGGGAGTCATCTCTGCTTTGTCAGTATGCAGATGTCGCAGAACTGCTCCACATGGTCGAGGCATGGCAGGCCTCGCACCATATCCTTGGCACTTAGACGCTTCAGGGCCTCAAAGTGAAGGTGCCCAAAGCGCTCATGCCACTGCCACGCCTCGTCGTCTCGACGGACAGCGAGACAGACCGGTTGTGCCACCTGCACATCAAGGACGTAGAGTAGATTTTCACCTCTGGGCACCTTGGCGAGAAGGCGACGCTGGCGATCCCAGATGCGTAGGACCCCATGCTCAATCAGCACGCGTGAGCCGTTCTCATCCAGCTGTCCCAAGCTGATGATGGAATTCCTTAGCGCGGGGATGTAGTAGACACCGGTGAGCAGCCGGTGCTCTCCCATCTTGGTGGTGAAGATGATGGAGCCGACGCCCTTTTTCTCCACAGCGGAGGCATCCCCGAACTTGACGGAGCCTCGCGCATTGGAGTCGAGCTCGGCGAAGAATTCCCTTCGACCGGTCATGTGGTGGGTGGCGCAGGTGTCGAGGCACCACCCCGTAGCCTTGTCCTTCCCGGAGCCATCGCCGAGAAGAGCGTGTGCTTTTGGCTCATCGAGGTGGATGAAAGCCTTTACGACTGGAGTCGCCGAGGGTAGCTCAATGCTTGCATGCGCCATGAACAGAGCCGTCTCCTCCTCCTTCTCCTGTGCGGCGTGAGCCTGGCCTTGTCGTGGTTGCCGACACTCATTGGCCCAATGGCCAAACCGGCCACAGTTGTGGCAACTGTTGTCTTGTGTCGGCCTGGGCTTGCCAGCGGCGCCGTCCTTGGCGCCTCTGCGGGCGTCACCTTCGGCACGTCCTTGTGCCCTGCCCGGGGGGCCTCTTCGCGCCTTACGCTGCTTGCCACGCTTGCAGCCGCCCGTCGAGGAGGAAGGCTCCCCCTTCTTCTTGTCACCAAGGCTGGGATCCCACTGCTCCCGAGTTAGGAGTAGCTTCCCGCCGGTGGTGACGGGCCCCGAGGGGGGCTGTGGCTCTTCGGTGTCGACGACCTTGAGTCGACCTATCGCCTCCTCGATCGTCATCATGGAGAGGTCCAGCAACGACTCGATCGAGCGAGCCATCTGCTTGTACTTCTCGGGAATGCACTGAAAAAGCTTCTCGACAGCTCTCTCCTCGGTGTATGTGGCATCGCCAAACTTCACCATCTTCTGCAGCAAAGTGTTGAGACGGAGAGCAAAGTCATCAACGTCCTCACCTGGCTTGAAGCCCAGGTTCTCCCACTCCTTACGAAGTGCCTGCAGGGTGGACTTGCGAGCACGGTCGCTGCCGATGCGTGCTGCGGCGATGGCGTCCCAAGCCTCCGTGGCAGTCCGCTTGTTGGAAAGCGAGAACTGCATCTCGGGCGGGACTGCGGCGATGAGGGCGTCCAGCGCCCGTCGATCCTCTAGGTGGTCGACGTTGCTGTCCTGGACTACCTCCCACATGGGCCGCACCTGGAGCCTGACCTTCATGATCCCGGCCCACTCGACGTAGTTGGTTTTAGTGAGGGTAGGCCACCCAACACTGGAACCAACATCCCTGACCACAGTCCGGACCTCGTAGAGGCCGCGGTCCTGGTCGTTGCAGCCGCCGTCGTGGTGCGCGCCTCCACCTGGAGCGCGGGCGTGCTCGGCTGCCCACTGCGCCGTCCGCTCCTGCGCCACTTTGGCGCGATCTGCGTCGGCGCCGTCGTCCGCAGGCGCGGAGCTGCTGGAGCTGCCGGGGCTGCCCGGAGTGCCTTGGCATCCGCCGTAGCCTCACGGGCTGCTGCTGCTGCTGCTGCTGCTTCTACCTCCGCCCTGGCTGCTTCTACCTCCGCTCTGGCTGCTGCCAGCTCCCCTGCAGCCAGCCTCGACACTCTTGCCGCCGCAGCAGCCGCTGCTACAGCCGCTCGCTCACGCTCCTCTGCCACGGCGCGCTCGGCCTCTTGCCGGCACCGCATGCTCCAGGTAGCCGTGTGCTGAGAGCGACCTGCAGACATGGCTCGCTGCAGGGGGGCTGTTGCGTGAAGAGGAGGCTGATGAAGACGAGCTGCTGCTCGACAGTCTGGAGGGAGGAAGGTAACCAGAGGCAGACGGAGCAGCTGCTGCTACCGACTTGGGCTGCTCACAGGAAATGCTCAGGGTGCAGGTTAACGAGGCTCTGATACCACTTGTTAGACCTTTCAACGTGAGCATTGATAGTTGTGGATGACACTAGGAGAGTTGGGACAATTTTCGTTGGTTTATTTCTCACACAATGCCATGCCAACCTGAGGGGTTGGGGATACATATTTATAGGCTGCTAGCCAGCCAAAGGCATATGCTAAGATGCTGCTAAGATGCCAGTCTAAGATGCTAGTCTAAGATGCTAGTCTAAGATGCTAACTGACAGTCCTTGATGGTCCAGGACTTTATCCTCCTAACTGCCACAAGGACCATGTGCTGCAGCCCCACAAGGACCCTAGTACACAGACTTATCCATCAAAGAGAACCAAAGTTTGCTCAGAAAGGATTCCACCAGAGCCATCATAGAACACACGAATAGGCGTAGAGAACTGAGTGTGAACCATGGCAGCAAAAAGCTTATAAGACCTCACCACAAGAAGAAATAAAGTGTATCCAAGTGTGTCGAGAGAAGTTACTACCGAAGGCAAAGGGAGATGGACCCCTGAGATCATATTGAACAAGGTCGGAAGGATGCTGAGACACTGTCTCGCTATGAGTATAAGGTAACTAGACCGTGGACTAGAGACATCATCGGAGACGGATCCAAGAAGACCACGTCGAACTAAGGATGAGAGATCACAAGTGACCCAAGGGGATGATGCCAATCCTGAAAATAGCTGGTAGACAAGGCAACAAAGGCAGATACTGGCGGCGGTGGCACCAGAGGGACTTGATCCAACATCCACGTGCCTGTGCACTCTTTGTGCCCAACTGATCCGGCTTGGCGTTCTTTTCCTGTTTGCGGGTTGTGGGTCACGCACTTGATTAAGCACCCCAGGTTCTCCTACTGCGCCCTTGGCCTCGACTTTAGGTAGCGCATGTCCTCGGCTCGTCCCGTGCATAATCCAGGTACGCGTCGATTGTCCGAGCTCCTGCTCACCATTGGTGGTGCTTGAGCGTGCGGTTATGGTGTCGCATAAAAAGGGAACACGGGATGTGGGATTGGGACAGTACTCAATAGCAACCCGCAGCAAGGCAAAGAATTCCCATCCAGACTGGCAGGGAGCAAAGGTGAGCAGAAAGGTGGACGTTGACTGAGTTTCAACAGTGTGCTCACTAGTAAGAGCAGCACGAGCAAGAAGATTCTGGATATACTTCTCTTAGGAAATAAGGAACAATCTCAAGGAATTAGCGAAGAGGACAAGATTCAGCAGTGACCTTATCACTAAGAGCAGCACGGGCAAGAATATCCTGAATGTACTTCTCTTGGGAAGTAAAGAAGCCATCGGAGGTAGAAGAAACCTTAGTTAGTGAAAGGGACCAAGATCAGACATTAAATCTATTCACTAAGACGAGCCTTCAAAAAGGCAATTCACTCAAAGTTGTTGGTAGTGATGATCATGTCATCGACATATAGGAGCAAAGCTTGACCACGAGCTTAAAGATGGATATAAAGTGCAGGATCATGAGCATTTGGCAGAAACTAGTCGCAGTCATTGTTGAGACAAAAAACCTCAAACCGTGCACGAGGGCTAAAGGCATAGAGAGATCATGTAGACCTTCTCATGCAACTCACGATTAAGAATGCCATTCTTGACATCAAGCTAAGAGACAGACCAGTGGCGAGCAAATATCACAATGAGAAGTGTGCGAAGAGTGGTCATGTGGGCCATATGAGAAAATGTCTTGTCGTAGTCATAACCATGTTCCTATTGAAAGCCACAAGTCACAAGACGAGCTTCCTAAGGTAAGGGAACCATCAGATTCTAAATCTTGTAGACCAACTTACAATATACAAGTGATGGGTTGAGCATGAGGAGGAAGGGAAATGAGATGTCACGTGTTAGTGCGTTCAGGAGCAGCAATCTTCTCTGCCATCGCATCCCGCCGTTTGGGTGAACATGGTGTCACAGTAAGTTGTATTAAGAGCAGCGCTAGAACACCCATAGTGATCAATAGGTGGAAGCGGGCAAGCGCAGAAGCTAGGTTGAGCTGGAGGCAATGCGTTTCCAATAGAAGGAGACATAGTAATGGAGGGAGATGGCTCATCAAAAGATGATGCATAAGAAGAATCCACAAGATGTAGACGACTAGTGTAGTAAAGAAGAGGATGTGGGGGAATCACCGGGGAAGTCTTAGGGGATGAATGAGGTTGGGAGGCCGCAGGTGACGATGACGTGGGGTCTACAACAGTAGTGCAGGGAGACACACTGGAATGGATGTAGGAGGGCAAAACATGAGTGATGGGTGTATCGAAAAGCGTTACGAAAGAAATATCCTCAATGGGAGAGGCTGAAGGAGAGGATGGACGTGGATAGAAAGGACGAGACTTGTCAAAAGTCACACCCTGAGGAATGCACATTCACCGATCGATAGGATCCCAACACTAATAGCATAACCTAAGAAGACACATTCCATAGACTAAGCAGTCAGTTTGGCGTGTTCAAGGGGGGGGGGCAAGAAGAACGTTGTAAACGCAACAAAACAAACGAAGCGCTCAGTAGCCATGAGAACGACCAAATAGACACTCGATAGGAATGTCACCTTGCAAAGCAAGGAAGGCTGACTGTTTACGGGGTAGGTGGAAGTAGAAACAACTTCAACCCAAAAGTGAGGTGTTGATCTTCGATGCATAAGCCGCCTCAAGAAGTTGATGATGCTTACACTCAGCAAACCATTCCATCAGGACCACAACGTGAGAACTGAGAAAGTGTGCCCTGCTTAGCAAGGAATCCGCACAACAAATGATAGATGAACTCACAAGCAACATCTTCATGGAAGACACAATTAGGAGTGGAAAATCCGGTATGAAGCATGGGGGCAAACTTCTTACTGATAGATAAGACCTCACTACAAGAAAATCATACAATATATCCATGTATATAGAGAGAAAACATCTATAAAGATAATATAGTGGCGATGGCCTCTTTTTGAGGCAAAGGGAGCTGGACCCCAAACATCAAAATGAACAAGATAGAAAGGACGAGACACAATCTCGCTATGAGGATAAAGTAATTGAACCTGTTTGCCAAGCCGACAAACCTGACAGTCTAAAGACACATCGCTAGAGACAGATCCAAGAAGACCACTTTGAACTAAGGATGAGAAACAAGAACCACACAAGTGACAAAGACGATGATGCCACAAAGAGACAGTAAACGAAGTAACTGAGGCGGAGAGACTGGCGACGGTGGCAGCAAAGCTCCCAGAGGACCTGGGAGTTACAACGACGATGGCCAACACCAAGTAAAGCGTCCATCTGAAGATCCTAATTAGAACAAGAGTTAAACTAAAGAATGACTGTACAACCAAAGTCGATAATTTGACCACCTAAAATGAGCTGCATGAGCCAAGGAATATGACCAAAAGAATTAACATGAGAAGACCACTTCAAACTAAGGATGAGAAACAAGACCACACAAGTGACACAGGCGATGATGCCACAAAGAGACGGTAAATGAAGTAACCGAGGCGGAGAGACTAGCGACATTGGCAGCAAAGGGACCAGTCAAGGTCCTAGGACGTGGGAGTTACAAAGACGATGGCCAACACCAAGTAAAGCATCCATCTGAGGTTCCTAATCAGAACAAGAGTTAAACTAAAGAATGACTGTACAACCAAAGTCGACAATCTGACCACCTAAAATGAGCTGCATGGGCCAAGGAATATGAGAAAAAGAATTAACATGAAAAGACGAAGTAGTAAGAGTGCCTCGACTGTTGACTTGGAGGGAAGTTCCATCAACAGTAAGAACATGAACATGAGAATCGAAAGGTCGAATAGCTGACAAACTCGAAGAATCATAAACTATTTGAAAATACGTCTAGTACCAAGGATTCATAGAGATGTACTTGGTTGTGTAAAATTGGTCACTCAGTACTAGTAAAATCAGTAGCAAAACCTGTTGATGGAGAACCCAAAGAATCAGCTAGTAGACATGGAAGTTGCCTAATCTCCACGGTAGTCATTGTCTCAATTGAAGAGGTTGCCGAAGAAGTATTGTGCGATGGAACTAGAAGTAGCAAGTAGGTGTTTTGTTAAAGATCAAACACCCAAAAGTATTTTTCTTTCTTCATTGTTTAGTTTAATTTGGTTTTTGATTGTTTTCTTTTGTGTTCCTTTGTTCTTTTTGCTTCCTATTGTTTTTTTGTTTTTTTGTTGTTTGCTTTTAAAAGGAACCCTCCTTTCGTTCTTTTGGTGTTTTTAAGTTCTAGAAAACAACAAAATATTTCTTCGTTCTCTTTGCTTTTTCTTTGGAAGTTTATTTGATTGCCTCTTTGTTCAAACTTTGGAAATCTTTTATCTTTGCGTTCTTTTTTGCCTTTGATAAAAACCAAATATTTTAAATTATTTCTGTTGTGTTTCTATGAGTTTTTTGCATTTTATGTTCCAAAAATTTCAAAAATACTCACCTTTCGTCATTCTTTTGTTTTCTATTGGTTGTTCTTTTTGACTTTTCTTTGTTGTTTCTTTCATCTTTGTGTTTAAGTTGCAAAACCCAAAATTTCCAAAAGATTTTTCGTTTGCATCCTATTGAGTCCCAAGTGTTTGTTGTGTTTTTTACTTCATATTGTTTCTTTTGTTTGTGTGTTGTTTGCTTTTGAAAGAAACCCCAAAAGATTTATTTTTTCCTTTCGTTCTTTCAGAAAACAATAAAGATATTTCTTTGGAAGTTTATTTGATTTTGTCTTTTGCTGAAACTTCCAAAATCTTCTTTTTGTGTTCTTGTTTGCCTTCTTAGAGAAAAGAAAAAAATCCAAAAATATTTCTGAAGTGCTTCTTTGAGTTCTTTTTTGCCTTTTGTGTTTCAGAAAATCCAAAAATATTTCTTTTTCATCGTTCTTCTGTTTTTCATTGTTTTCTTTTGGTTGTTTTTTTGGCTTTTCTCTGTTTTTTTGTTGTTTTTTCGTCTTTGTGTTTAAGATGCAAAACCCAAATATTTCAAAAAGATTTCTCGTTTGTGTCTTATTGAGTCTTAATTGTTTCCAGTGTTTTCTTTTGGTTATTCTTTTTGGCTTTTCTTTGCTGTTTTCTTTTTGTCGTTTCTTTCGTCTTTGTGTTTAATTTGTAAAACCCAAACATTCTGGAAAGATTCTTGTTTGCGTCATATGGTGTCTTAATTGTTTGAAATGTTTTTTTGCTTCCTATTTTTTTCTTTTATTTGTTGTTTGCTATTAAAAGAAACCAAAAAGGATTTCTTTATCTTTTTATTCTTTTGATGTTATTTGAGAAAACTACAAAAATATTTCCTCGTTCTTTTTGCTTTTTCTGGGATGTTTATTTGATTGCCTCTTTGTTGAAACTTTGAAAATCCTTTATCTCTGCTTCTCTTTGCCTTCTTTGAGAGAAGCCGAAAATTCCAAAATCATTCCTATGTGTTTCTCTTAGTTCTTCTTTGCCTTTTATTTGTCAGAAAATCCAAAAATAAAATATTTCTTTTTCGTTGATCTTTTGTTTTTCTTTTGTTTTCTATTGATTGTTCTTCTTGGTATTTTTTTGATGTTTTCTTTTTGCTGTTTCTTTCGTCTTTGTGTTTAAGTTGCACACGTTCAAAAAAAAGTTGTAAAACCCAAAAATTCCACAAAGATTTCTCGTTTGAGTCTCAAGTGCTGTAGTGTTTTTTTGCTTCCTATTGCTTCTTTTGTTTTTTGTTCTTTGCTTTTAAAGAAACCCAAAAATATTTCTTTGTCCATTTGTAGTTTTGTTCTTTTGAAGTTCTTTGAGAAATAATAAAATATTTCTTCATTCTTTTTGCTTTTCCTTTGAATGTTTATTTGATTTCTTCTTTGTTGAAACTTTGGAAATCGTTTATCTTTGCTTTGCATTCTTGTTTGCCTTATTTGAGATAAAACAAAAATACCAAATTATTTTTGTTGTGTTTCTAGTTCTTTGCCTTTTATGATTTAGAAAATCCAAAAATATTTCTCTTTCGTTGTTCTTTTGTTTTCCTTTGTTTTTTCGGCTTTTCTTTTTGGCTTTTCTCTGTTGTTTTCTTTTTCTTTGTTTCTTTTGTCTTTGCGTTTATTTAAGTTGCAAAACTTACAATTCCAAAAAGATTTCTCATTTACGTCTTATTGAGTCTTAAGTGTTAAAGTGAACCAAAGATATTTCTGATTGGCTCTTATGTGCTTTATTATTAAACTAATGAAAAGACCAAAAATATTTCCCTTGTCTTCTCTTTTTTACAAATTGTCCAGTAGTAAAACCTGCAAAACCTATCGATGTAGAACCAAAAGAAACAGCTAGCAGACACTGAAGTCGTGTAATCTCGAGTGCAGTGAGGAGCTCAACTGAAGAGGTTGACGAAGAAGCACAAGGCTACGAGTAAAAACTAAAAGAAGTAGGTGTCGAAGTCGTGCAATCTTTGTTCCTTGTCGATTCGGTTTGGCGTCCTTCCCATGGTTGCATGTTCTGTGCCACGGACTTGATGTTGCATCCCATGTTCCCTTTGGTGGTCCTTGGCCTCGGTGACTGGTAGCGTCGTGCACACATCCTGTGGGTTAAGACTAATGTTGAGGAAATCGCTATCTGGAACTGCTCGCTCAACTTGGGAGTAGTGATTAATCGTTGAATCGGCCTATTAACTGGATTAACACTAATTAGTGGAATTTTGAACTCAATAGAAGCAAATTTTGAATGGAGGGAAAATCTACATTGCAAATAGGAGGCAAATGCCATCATTTTCTTTTCTCAATAGACCACAAACATGTATACAACGACAATCATCCATGTGTGCATCAAAAGTCATCAACAAATGTGTATACAACAACATTTTTTGCTAAATTTTGCCTGTGTCGCAACTCTGAGAGATGGTGGCCACACAATGACGATAGACAGAGGGAAGGTGACGACCTCCGTGAAGGGCATCTGAACGGGTTGGTTGCCGTAGGTGGTAGGTCACGAAGGAGGGGAAGTAGCGGCGCGTAGAGGGAGAAGAGGAAGCAGCGACACACAGGGGGGAGGGGAAGTGGCAGCACGCCGACGAGGACCTGGTCAGCCGCCATCTAGGTCGGGAGGGGTGACAGGAGGGCTAAACCCTAGCTATTTAGGAGAGGGAGGGGTATGGGCCAAATAATCGGGATTTGTTTGCCCACAAATTAACATGCCAACAACGATTAATCAGCCTGACAAAAGATTAGTCGGTCTAACCGACCATTTAATCGGTCTGGCAAGTTAACGCGTTGAATAGGTGTTATTCGAGTCGGCCACCCGATGTGTTGCGGTTAACTGGCCAATTAACCGATTAATCAGGTGAATTCTTGAATAGTTGGTTAGACATTGCGGTGCCGACTGCCCCTGCTCCTGCTTCGCCGATAGGTGGTGCTCGTGCATTCGGCTATGGCGCCCACCAGGGGGACACGGATTGTGGGATCGAAACAGCGACAACCCATAGCCAGACAAAGGATGCTCAATCGGATTGACAGGGAGCAAAGCATGCACGAGGGGTGTGGTGGAGTGAAAACACTGTCGGGAGCAGACCGCCGCTGCCATTTAGCTTTTGGACCTAGAGTTGAGCGGTGAGGGGATGGTGACGGGGGAAGCAAGGAAGGCCGGAAGAGGGCACCGGGAGGAGAAAGGCATCATCCACCCTATGCTTATGTGTTAGCCACGACGGCGGGCAGTTGTGTGTAGGTCCGATGTCTGCACGTGGATCTACTACTCGGGATGGCATGACATGGTTGTTGAGTGAGGTGTCACAACTATTGGGCCATGTGGGTGGGTTTGGAGAGTCCGTGTTGTTCTCCAGTTAAGCCTTCATGAAGAAACAAAACACTCAAATTGGATGATACGGGCTAAAGGCATAGAGATAGCGACGAAGACGCCAGATCGTGCCATCAGGAAAAAGATATCTAGGTGGTGGCTACATGTAGACCTTCTCATGCAACTCATGATTAAGAAAGACATTCTTGACATCAAGCTGAGAGACAGATCAATGGCGAACAAATATTACAGCGAGAAGTGTGAGAAGAGTGGTCATGTGGGCCATATGAGCAAATGTTTCATCTTAGTCATAGCCATGATCCTGTTGAAAGCCATGGGTCACAAGACGAGCTTTCTTACGCAAGAAAACCATCAGAGTCTAAATCTTCTAGCCCCACTTACAAGATACAAGTGATGGGATGAGCATAGGAAGGGAAATGAGATCCCACATGCCGGTGTGTTCAAGAGCAGCAATCTACTTTGCCATCGCATGTCGCCGTTTGGGATGAACATGGCGTCACGGTATGTCGTATTGAGAAGAGCAGCGCTAGAATACCCATAGCGATCAATATGCGGAAGCGGGCAAGCGTAGAAGCCATAAGTAGGTTGAACTAGAGGAGGTGCATTGCCAATAGAAGGAGATATAATAGTCGAGGTAGATGCCTCATCGAAAGATGACACATTAGAAGAATCCACAAGATGAAGACGACTAGTGTAGTAAAAAAGAGGACTGGGGGGAATCACCGGGGAAGTCTTAGGGAATGAACGAGGTGGGGAAGCCGCAGGTGACGATGATGTGGGGTCTACAGCAGTAGTACAAGAAGACACATTGGAATGGAAGAGGGCAATACGTGAGTGATAGGACACATCACACGATTATGGTTGGTGAGTTCATGCTTTTCAGGGTAGCGCGCAATATTGATAGCATTTGTGTCGTCTGACAAGGGAGGAGTAGGTCTAGTGACAAAAACATCAAAATCCTCAAGCAACCATCGTAACCAAGTCACCTCTGTTGTCAACAGATGTATAGCTTGTAACTTAGCCTTTGCACTCAAAGGGAATAGCGCATCAGAGTTGTTGGTAGTGATGATCATGTCATCGACATATGGAAACAAAGTTTGACCCTGAGTTGAAAGATGGTATAAAGTGCAGATCATAAGCATTTGGCAAAACTGGTCGCAGTTATCGCTGAGACAAAACACTCGAATCGGACACGAGGGGCTAAAGGCATAGAGAGAGCAACAAAGACGCCAAATCGTGCCATCAGGAAAAAAATATCTAGGTGGTGGCTACATGTATACCTTCTCATGCAACTCACCATTAAGAAAGACATTCTTGACATCAAGCTGAGAGGCAGACCAGTGGCAAACAAATATCACAGGAGAAGTGTGCGAAGAGTGGTCATGTGCGCCATATGAGCAAATGTCTCATCATAGTCATAGCCGTGTTCATGTTGAAAGCCACGGGTCACAAGACGAGCTTTCTAACGCAAGAGAACCATTAGTCTAAATCTTGTAGACCTTACAAGATACAAGTGAAATGAGATCCCACGTGTCGGTGCGTTCAAGAGCAGCAATTTCCTCTGCCATCACATGTTGATGTTTGGGATGAACATGGCGTCATGGTAAGTCGTATTGAGAAGAGCAGCGCTAGAATACCCATAGCGATCAATAAGCGGAAGCGGGCGAGCGCAGAAGCCATAAGTAGGTTGAGCTGGAGGAGATGCGTTGTCAACATAAGGAGACATAATAGTCGAGGGAGATAGCTCATCAAAAGATGACACATCAGAAGAATCCACAAGATGTGGACGACTAGTGTAGTAAAGAAGAGGATGAGGATGAATCACCGGGGAAGCCTTAGGGGAAGAACGAGGTGGGGAAGCCGCAGGTGATGTTGACGTGGGGTCTAGAACAGTCGTATAGGAAGACACATTGGAATGGATGGACAAAGGCAATACATGAGTGATAGGTGTATCGGCAAAAGCTAGGAAAGAAATATCCTCAATGAGAGGCCGAAGGAGAGAATTGACGTGGATAGAAAGGACGAGGCTCATCAAAAGCCACACTCCGAGGAATGCTTATCCGCCGATCGATACGATCCCAACACTGATAGCCCTTGTGCTCATCAGTAACCTAAGAAGACACATTCAATATACTAAGCAGTCTGTTTGAGGGGCAAGAAGAACGTATTAAACACAACAAAACAAACGAAGCACTGAGTAGCCACGAGAACGACCAAAAAGACACTCGAGAGGAATATCGCCCCGCAAAGCAAGGAAGGCTGACTGTTGATGAGGTAGGTGGATGTAGAAACAACCTCAACCCAAAAGTGAGGTGGAAGACATGCGGTGATCTTCAATGCACAAGCTGCCTCAAGAAGGTAACGATGCTTAGCGAACAATTTTGAGCATCAGGACCACGACAAGAGAACTAAGAAAGTGCGCCCTGCTCAGCAAGGAATCCGTGCAACAAATGATTGATAAACTCGCAAGCAAAATCTGCATGGAAGGCATAGATAGGAGTGGAAAATTGGGTATGAAGCATGGCAACAAACTTCTTACTGATAGATAAGAACTCACTAGAAGAAAAGCATAAAATATATCCATGTGTGTCGAGAGATAATATAGTACCGATGTCCTCCTTTTGAGGCACAATCTCGCTATGAGGATAATGTAACTTAACCTATTTGCTAAGCCGACAAACTGACAGCCTAAAGACACACCGCCAGAGACAGATCCAAGAAGACCACGTCGAACTAAGGATGAGATACTAGAGCCACACAAGTGACCAAGACGATGATGCCAAAAGAGCCGGTAAACAAAGTAACCGAGGTAGAGAGACTGGCGGCGGTGGCAACAAAGGGAAGGTTAAGCCATATAAGCTCCCAGAGGACCTGGGAATTATAACGTCAAGGACCAACACCAAGTAGAACATCCGTGTGAGGATTCTAATCAGAACATGAACATGAGAATCTGAAGGTCGAATGGCTGACAAACTGGAAGAATAATAAGTTATATGAAAATACGTCCAGTACCAAGTATCCATGGAGATGTACCTGGTTGTGTAAAAAGTGGTCACTCGGTACAAGAAAAATTAGTAGCAAAACCTGTTGATGTTGAACCAAAAGAAGCCGCTAGTAGATACTGTAGTCGCCTAACCTCCGGTGTAGTCAGGGTCTCAACTGAAGAAGTTGACAAAGAAGTCCCGAGCAATGAAACTAGAAATAGGAAGTAGGTGTTCTGTTAAAGATAAAAAAACCCAAAAGTATTTCTCGTTCTTCTTGTTTGGTTTCATTTGGTTTTTGATCACTTTCTTTTCTGTTCTTTATGGTTTTTTCCTTCTTTTGTTTATTTGTTTGCTTTTACAAGAAACCACAAAACATTTCTTTCTCCCTTTTTTCTTTTGAAGTTCTTTGGAAGTTTATTTGATTGCCTCTTGTTGAAACTTTGAAAATCTTTCATCTTTGCTTGTCTTTGCGTTATGGTTTGCCTTCTTTGAGAAAACCAAAAATTTCAAAAATATTTCCGTGGTGTTTCTCTCAGTTCTTTACCTTTTATATTTCAAAAAATCCAAAAATATTTCTCTTCCATTTTTCTTTTGTTTTCCTTCGTTTTCTTTTGATTGTTCTTTTTGGCTTTTCATGATGTTTCTTTTGTCTTTGTGTTTAAGTTGCAAAACCCAAAAATTGCAAAAAGATTTCTTGTTTGCGTCTTATTGAGTCTTGAGTGTTTAAAGTGTTCTTTTTGTTCATTTTTCTTCCTATTTTTTCTTTTGTGTGTTTGTTTGTTGTTTTCTAGAAACCCCAAAAGATTTCTTTGTGCTTTTGTTCTTTTGATGTTCTTGGAGAAGACAACAAAAATATTTCCTTGTTCATTTTGCTTTTTCTCTGGAAGTGTATTTGATTGCCTCTTTGTTGAAACTTTGAATGTGTTTTATCTTTGCTTGTCTTTACGTTCTTGTTTGCCTTCTTTAAGAAAAAAAATTCAAAAATATTTCTGTTGTGTTTCTTTAAGCTCTTCTTTGCGTTTTATGTTTCGAAAATCCAAAAGAATTTCTCTTTCGTTGTTCGTTTGTTTTCCTTGTTTTCTTTTGGTTGTTCTTTTTGGCTTTTCTTTGTTGTTTTCTTTTCATCGTTTCTTTTGTCTTTGTGTTTTAGTTGCAAAACCCAAAAATTCCAAAAAGATTTCTTATTTGCTCTTATTGGGTGTCAACTGTTTGAGGTGTTTTTTTTGTTTTTTCTTCCTATTTTTTCGTTTGGATGTTTGTTTGTTGTTTGCTTTTGAAAGTAACCCCAAAAGATTTCTTTGTCCTTTTGTTCTTTCGAAGTTCTTTGAGAAAACAAAAAAAAATTCCTCGTTGGTTTTGCTTTTTCTTTGAAAGTTTATTTGATTGCCTCTTTGTTGAAACTCTGAAAATATTTTATCTTTGCTTCTCTATACACTCTTGTTTGACTTATTTGAGAAAAAACAAAAAATCCAAAAATATTTCTGTTGTGTTTCTTTAAGTTCATTTCTCTTCCCTTGTTCTTCTGTTTTCTTTTGGTTGTTTTTGGCTCTTGTTTTCTTTTTGTCGTTTTTTTGTCTTTGTGTTTAAGTGGCAAAACCCAAAAATTCCAAAAAGTTTTCTCGTTTGCTTATTGAGTGTTAAGTGTTTGAAGTGTTCTTTTTGATTTTTTTCTTTCCTATTTTTTCTTTTGTTTGTTGTTTGCTTTTAAAGGAAACCCCAAAAGATTTCTTTGTCCTTTTGTTCTTTTGAAGTTCTTTGAGAAAACAAAACAAAATCCTCGCTCTTTTTCTTTGAAAGTTTATTTGATTGCCTCTTTGTTGAAACTTTGAAAATCTTTTATCTTTGCTTCTCTCTGCATTCGCGTTCTTGTTTGCCTTCTTTGAGAAAAAGCAAAAGTTCCGAAAATATTTCTGTTGTGTTTCTTTGAGTTCTTCTTTGCCTTATATTTCCGAAAATCCAAAAATATTTCTCTTTCGTTGTTCCTTTGTTTTCTTTTGGTTGTTCTTTTTTGCTTTTCTTTCTTGTTTTCTTTTTATCGTTTCTTTCGTCTTTGTGTTTAAGTTGCAAAACCCAAAATTTGCAAAAAAAAAATCTTGTTTGTGTCTTATTTAGTTGAACTGTTGTTAGGATCACTCATCAAACTTCCTGACAGTTTGGATGTTAATCCCCTCTTGATTACTTCTTTGTTTTTTTATCAAATTTTATCCTTGATGATTCTCACTTGGATTATTTGAGGTTCTCTAGAAACTAGGATTATCACATGTTTAAGCATTAGCAACTTATCTGTTTATCAATCTTCGTTTGTATGATCTCTCCTTTTATTTAACTTCTTTTTCGTCTACATTTTCAACAATTCTGGTTTGCAATTCTGTCCTTTTGCCTAGAAATTTGGATTAATAGGAGGGTAGTAGTCACGTAGAGATGAATCAATGGTTGGAGAGGTTTTGTTTTTGTTAATGGTAGTTTGACTTTGATGATCTCATTTTGGTATGTATGTCATCTTTGGATGCCACAGAAACGGAGGGTAGTAGTTCCGTAAGATGAATCAATGGCTGGAGTGGTTTTATTTTTGTTAATGGCTAATTTGACTTGTTATGGTTCAACGTTTTTTTTACTTGGTCAGATCTTCTTGGATGATGTTTTGGTGTTGAACTAGAGTTTGATTATTTGGATTATAATCCCTTTTGGTTACTTCTTGTTTGCATAGTATAATTTAGTCCCTCATGATTCTTACTTGGATTAATTGGTGGTTCTAAATATGGCTTGGCGGAAGTAACTTATATGTTAATCTATTTTGGATGAACTAATCTTTATTTAATTTGTTCTCAGCTTTCACCTTGTATGTATCCCTTGCATATGCAGGGTTGGGTACTCTTCGATATGCATAGAGATCAGGTTCTTCAAGGGCATCATCATATTCTTCACCTTCTAAAGATTCATCTTCCTCCTTGCTGCCGCCGTCATCATTTTCCTCCTCTTCAGGCGGTGCGGCGGTCTTCCCCTTGGTAGGAGCGAGGCGAGCCCCAGTCACCTTCACTGGCTCCAGCTTGAGCAGTGCTGCCATCGCTGGGCTCAGAGCTTGCCTGAGCAGCAGAGGTACGGATAGGAAGGCGGCTAAAGCCGCAAACTACTGCAAACATCAACAAGTCAAGGCAGGATGAAGAAGAGAAGAAAAGCCACTATGAATCTTAAGGCCACACGGCCTCGGGCTCGAGAACACTTACGTCAATTGAGGGCTGGCAGCGCTAAAAGGCTCCATTGCAACAGTGAGCGGAATTTTGTTTGACCCTAGATCTTTTAGGGTGTCGATGCAGGCCCGCAGCTCGTCGTTGCTGAGCTCTCGTGCCGTTGCCTAAGTCGGATTTTAAGGACCCATGTAAAGATACATGGGGTGAGCCCGAGTGGTTGGACTCGCCGCTCGAGTCACTTTTTCAAGACTTGCTCCCTTGTCAGCCCGCGGTCGATCAGGCTCTCCACCGCGTGGATCAGCCCCCGGGCGTTGCTGGATGTCTTCTTCATCGGCTTCCAAGATCTCTCAGATGCTTGGGTGGCTCATTGATGAAAGACAGCAGATCTCCCGTGAGCCCCGAAGCATAGAACCCTTATGCCAGTTGCAGACCGACTTCGCCAAAGCAAGCTTGAAGTAGTCCGATTCAAGCTGGAGTTGGAGGTTTGGCGCCTTCAAGGTCGCGGATATCATCGCCATTCTTCAAGATCTTCACCAGGAAGTAGTATCAAAATAACTCGAAGTTCGGGTTCGTCCCGAGGAAGCATTCGCGAAGGGTGATGAAGTTGGCGATGTGGAGAATGGCGTTGGGTGTCAAATGATGCAACTGACACCCGTAGGAGAACAGAAGCCCGCACACAAAGCTGTGCAGCGGGAAAGCCAAACCTTAACAAAAGAACTGCTAGTGCAAGACTCGCTTGGGCCGACCGACACCAGGATTGCCTCGGCCCCCGCCGTCCTCCATTGAAATACCTCCCAAGGCAGCAGAAAGTCATCTTGAACCAACACAGTGGAGGAGAACCACTTTCCCGTGGTCTCGCCCGCCTCCTCGTTGGCAGAAGCGTTGTCCTTCCACTCGTTAGTGGTTGTGACCTTGGGAACGCTCCGGCCACGACCTCGACCGCGGTCTTCCTCGACTCGCACCATCAGCGGCTCGCTTGGGTGGAGAAGGGAGGGCTCGAGGAGCAAGAGCTTGCGACAATGGCGGTTCCGACGGAGGAGGGAGAAGCAGCAGCGGAATCTATGAGAGGAACAGAGGAAGTGGGAAATGTCTCTCTCCCCCTTCTTTATATCCCACCGGGAAACCCAAGCAACGGCTTTGGCAGGTCAACAAGTGCCCCATTTCCTTTGCGGTTTCCCACTACGCAGGATGTGGGCGCGGAGATCTAGGCATTATCATCATGATGCAGCGGTCAAAGCGGAACCGACTGGCCATCTCCTTTCTTTATGACAGTGATGACGGGATGTGACAAAGCGAGTGGCAGCGACGCCTAGGTTCCTATGGCTAGCAATAAATGATTTGAAGAAGACTTGACACTGGAGGCCGTGCAACCATGAAGCTGCGAAGACGCGACGCTGAAGGCCGTGTAGCCGTGAAGCTGCAACATTGCAAAGATGCAGGCCGCGAAGCCGTGAAGGTGAAAGATGCAAAACCGCTAGATCGCGGCACCACAAAATCAGGAGCTACGAAGCCATAGAGATGCGTTGCTGGAGGCCGCGTGATAGCAAGTACGTAGATTTTGAGGTCGGGCTACCGTGAGTTAGACTGTCTCCATCACTAAAAAAAAGCCTGCTTGGATTTCGTTCTCAAGGCAGCAAGACTCCACAACTCCAGACAAGCTCGGGCGCTACCGATGGTACAATATACGAATGGCGGCCCGTCTGCCTGGAAGCTCGAGACTTGGCTGGCTTCAGGGCCGAAGAGGCCTAGCGGCAGCCTTACCCAGCGATCGGTCCAAGGGTCCAGGATTGGAGCTAAAATTTATCCTTGGCGTGAAAGCCGAGAAGCTCTCACAGTGAGGTCGGTTAGGATCCCTATCAACCCTAGCTCTCATCCCCTTTATAAAGGCGAGGCTAGGGGTAGTCCAAGGCATCTGTTCCATTGCCCAGACCTCGGTAGCATTCATCATCCTCCACTTGTAACCCCCTCGCACGAGGTGATCCCACATCAATCCAAAACAAAGCAGGAGTAGGGTATTACCTCGATCATGAGGCCCCAAACCTGGGTAAAACCCCCGTGTGAACTCCCTTTACTTCCTACTATGGTCTCCACCCTAACAGGGGCACTGACGGTTTTCTGCACCATCACTGGTACTCTGGTAGTGAGTTGGAATCTGTTTAAATCGTTTGGTTTGCGATCTATCTCTCTAGGTGCGGTTCATTATATGTACCCTTGATCCCCTTGTTGGTCTTCTGCGCCTGCCGGTTGCACGATATATTTAGGAAGTTAGAGTTATGGAGACAAACCTTGGAATCGAAAGGGTTTAGGCTTAGTAGAACTAAAACCGAGTACATGATGTGCGGTTTCAGTACTACTAGGTGTGAGGAGGAGGAAGTTAGCCTTGATGGGCAGGTGGTGCCTCAGAAGGACACCTTTCGATATTTGGGGTCTGCAGGAGGATGGGGGTATTGATGAAGATGTGAACCATCGAATCAAAGCCGGATGGATGAAGTGGCGCCAAGCTTCTGGCATTCTCTATGACAAGAGAGTGCCACAAAAGCTAAAAGGCAAGTTCTACCGGACGGCGGTTCGACCCACAATGTTGTATGGCGATGAGTGTTGGCCGACTAAAAGGCGACATGTTCAACAGTTAGGTGTGGCGGAGATGCGTATGTTGAGATGTATGTGTGGCCACACGAGGAAGGATCGAGTCCGGAATGATGATATACGAGATAGAGTTGGGGTAGCACCTATTGAAGAGAAGCTTGTCCAACATCGTCTGGGATGGTTTGGGCGTATTCAGCGCAGGCCTCTAGAAGCTCCAGTGCATAGCGGTCAGCTAAAGTGTGCGGAGAATGTCAAGAGAGGTCGGGGTAGACCGAATTTAACATGGAAGGAGTCCGTTAAGAGAGACCTGAAGGATTAGAGTATCACCAAAGAACTAGCTATGGACAGGGGTGCATGGAAGCTTGCTATCCATGTGCCAGAGCCATGAGTTGGTTGCGAGATCTTGTGGGTTTCACCTCTAGCCTACCCCAACTTGTTTGGGACTAAAGGCTTTGTTGTTGTTGTTGTTGTTGTTGTTGTTGTTGTTGTTGTTGATCTCGTGGGCAAACCTTTGCTCTGTAACTGAGTCAGGTCGGTGCCTTTTCGGTGGTTTGTTCGATTCATTTTCGGTGGTTGCAGGACTGAATCTGGTATGTGGAGATCATGTCGAAGGGGGTTTGAGGAAGGTCTGATTTGAAGGGCCATCGCCCTGTGGTCTTCTGTTCATGAGTTCCATCATTCATCATTTAATAGGACGTGGATCCAGTGTCCTGATTGATTCTTATTGTAGCAGTTGATCTTGCTTTTGGTATGTATGTATGTTCTCCTTTAGTTGCAGCAGAAGCAGGAGGGTACTAGTTCTGCAGAGATGAATCAAAGGCTCGCGAGGTTTGGTTTCTGTTCATGGCTGATTTGATTCGTTACGGTCAACTGTTATTTTCATTTGGTCAGATCTTCCCGAATGTGGTGTTGAACTACTCATCAACCTAGAACTTCATGATTGTTTGGATGATATAATCCCCTCTCGATTCCGCTTCTTCATTTGCACAGTACAATTTTGTCCATCTTGCCATCAATCTGAGTCATATATATCTTGTGTTTATTCGGCTTAACTGGTCATAACTGCAAAATGCATATGCATGAGAATATTTTCCAAAATTCCAAATGTGTGATGATACATAATCAAATCCGTGGTACTTTTTTAATCAAACCTTCATTAACGAAAACAAGTTAAGGTACATTTCTTCGAGAAAAGGAGCATCAGGCTCCCAACTTCATTTTCATGAAACTAATAAAGTTAAGGTACATGGACCGCGAAATATCTATATATCAACTATGTGATATTCATATGATCAAACATACTATCCTAATATGTTTGATCATTGGTCATTTATTTTTTCAGGGAAAACACACAACGTGGAATCAGACATTATTTCTCTCAAAGCATTGATACACTTTTGCTCTGAGATGTTGCAAGAATTAACTGCTCTGAGCGATCTTCTGCTCCTTGAGGTACCCTGCAAATTTCTCAGCAGTTGCAGCCAGAGGTCCGGTGCTGACCATGGCTTCAAGCCCGGGGTGAGTTTCATAGTTTATCTCATACACAATGGTCGATCTTATCACTGAAGAACTGGGTCCTTTGGCGATGATCTCGAACCTGACCATGTAATAGAGGAACCCGAGCTTCAGGATGTCTCCGTCGATCGTCTGCGCTTCCTTGATGTAGTTCTCATTGTCGACTTTGATGAATTTCTCCCTGTATGTCTCCAGGCCAGGGATCCCTGGCAAAAGCAGTAAACCGTTAACTCGGTCAGTATACACATGGACGACTTCAGGATTGAAAGGGTGGTTTCTGGATATCTCACCTGGAGCGAATGTGAGCTCCAAGATGGTGCCGACGTCGCCATCGCCGCTCACGAGCTGTATCTTGGCGAGCACCTGCGGGAGAAGCTCGGGCAGCAGCTCCGCCGCACGGAGTGTGCCGTAGAGTCCCCATAGGTCGGCGGCGGGCACATCAGCCTCGAACTCGTGAACCTTGTTCTTCCTCATCGCCATGGACTTGTGGAATGTGAGAAGGGAAGTGTCTGTCAACCAACAAGCTGAAGCAGTTCAGTGTGTGTGACTGTGTACAACTGATTAACTGTATATATAGGCAAGTCAGGTATGAGTTATGACAAGTGAACACGGCTTAAAGTCTTCGCTCGGAATCTCGAAGGTTGAGATGCCACGGTGACAACGAGGGGCGCACTTTTGGCTGAAGTTATCCTGGCATTGTTTTGGCTGAAGTTAAATATTGGGTGGTTTCCCTTGGAGGCAAATAAAGTATTTGCGTGCTTTGCAGGCCTGAAGTTTACTAGTATATTATGCATTTCGGCCTGCCAGGACCAGTGGACAAAGCGATTCTCTTCCTGTAAGCCCTTTTTTTTTCTTCTTATTTTGGAGAACTGATTCCTCTACAAGCACTTGGTTCTTGCCATCATGTCTGATTGCGTCCGTCTCCATCATTTGGCGATTTGTTTACTGCTGCTTTGTTATCATGGAAACCAATCATTTGTGCGTCACTGTGATCCTCATGTGCTGGCCGGCTGCCGTTTATGCGATTTTGTTATGGCCTGTCTAAGCCAATCCTGGCGCCATCATTTGCTCCTCATGTCAGCTCCTCATCTTACTAAATGTAGCACGGTACGATGCTATGCTGTGCAGGCTGGACTTGCGGTACGGCAAATGCGAAAAATATTTGGTTGATTCGCCGCGGCGATCTGGGGCGTTCTTTTTCATTGATTCTTGAGAGATTTGAACCAAGGCTAAGGCGATATAGTGTTTGAGGGCCTGCCCTTAATTAGTAGTACATCACAAATGCTTGGCGCCGAAAGCAAATTCCCTTGCCTACTCTAATTCTGTTCCCGAAAACATACAGTAAGCATGGTCCATGGTCTCAAAATTGAGCATCTACCAGAGGCAAGCAGAGTGCTCCTTTCACCGCTGGTGAGGCATCCCCTTGATGGCGGTGGCGGCCGGTGAGGAAGATGGAGCCAGCGGCCGGCGACCACCGGCACGGGATAAGTTTCTGCACGCTATGGTTATGTATTTATTCTTTATTGGGGGACGGGATTTATCCCTGGTTTCTTTACAAATTCATAGGTCTTCTTATAGAATATGTAGAACGAAAACAATTTTGGAAACCATCTGTTTCAACAGTGGGATAAAACATATCCAATATCCCAGTTATATGAAGATCTCTTTTTGGGGAGATCAAAGTTTCATTTCACCTACAATGCATGAACAATATTGGAAATTACATCAACATTTTGTTCGAGGACATGAATAATTTTCAAAACAAAAAAACATTTATTTTTTCAAGTACATGGACATTTTTTTCAACTCAAAACGAGTACATGATTTTTTTTAAATGTGAACGTTTTAAAATTAAATGCATTTTAAAAGAATACTCACACTTTTTCGAATTCCATGAGCATTTGCTAAAATACACTAATCTTTCCCAAAAGCACAGAAATTTGTTATTTCAGTATGGAAGGATATATTTTATAATAAAATAATATATTAAATTCTTTCCATGATTTAAACATATTACAGTTTACAACTTTTTATCAAAATTCTGAAATAAAAATACCGATTTTCTAACGGGTTGTGGCTCATTAAACTAGGGTGCTAGTGATGGGACATTAATTCCTGCACAAAGCCGTATATAGCGGGCACGTCTATATAATGCTCGTAGTGACTCCTTTTTTTCTAGACAAACTCGCAAGCTTTATTAAGGTGTCACCACCATTACTGAGACGAACAAAAGATCACCGGGATGGCCTAGCCAAGTATGATGGCCAACTCCTGAAGTAAGTGCATGCTAAGCGAGATTGTGAGCCTCAACATTTGAGGTCCTAAACTCGTGTTTAAAAAGACAAGAAGTAAAACTAAGAGATGTATCTGTGATTTATGTGCAATAGCTCCAGACACGGCTGCGGTTCCCTCTCCAATTGCTTCTATTGCGACCTTGCAGTCCGATGGCACAGAGATCTTTGTGATGTACAAATCTTGCGCCAAAGCCAAGGCCTCCCTGGTCGCCAAAGTCTCAAACACTGGGTCATCGATGTAGTTGAACACCACTGCCGACGCTCCCTGATACGTTCCCCACGCGAGCGTCACGTGCATGAGACTGTACCCGGCCCAGTAACCATGAGGTCTCATCATGCTCATATCCTTTTTTTATTTATTTCTTAATATAAAAAATTATATACATATATTACAAAAAACCAGCCAATATTTTTTAAAATGTTCATCACAAATTTAAAAACTGTAAATGCAATGTAAAAAAATCACTCACCTTTAAAAAAAATATTTGTACCATAATAAAATGTATGTGACATTACAAAAGTTTTCACACATTTCAAAAAATGTACATGAACTCTTACAAAAAAGTGTTATACAATGTAAAAAAAATGTTCGACTAATTCAAAAATATATTTTAGGTGGATACCAAAAATGTATAATGAGTATAAAAAAGTAGATATCAAAACATATATTTTAAAATTATTAATTTTGTATTTAAATATGACAACTATAGAAAAATCTTATGAAAAACGTACAATGTATATGAAAAAATAGACATCAATGCATATATTCAAAAAATGTTAGTCATGTATTTAAAAAATAATAACACATGTATAAAAAATGTTTCTGCTTTATATGAAAAATGCACAACATGTAAGAAAAAGGATAGACATGTAATGAAAAAAAGAAAACAAAGAAATGCGGAAAACGGAGAAAGGAACAAAGAAAATAAAGTAAAAAGCAAGAAATAAACAAAGAAAGTTGAAGAAAACCAATAAAGGAACAAATAAAAACCAAGAAAAAGGCATTGTACCGGAAATATGGAAATTCACTTTGGCAAAAGGGAGCATATGCTCCCGCCATCGAAAAATATATTTCAAAATGTCAAAAAATTCCGAACGCAAATTTGACGTGCACATCTCAACATTGTATGTGCGCACGCCAAGTTTGATGACAAACTGACATTTTATACACCTTGTGTAAAAAAGACAAAAAAATGTCTCATGAAAAGCCTTTTTTTAACACTTTTTTTGTCTTTTTTTTTGCATGTGACACAACAGTTGTCGGTTTTCCACGAAACGAGTTTGCATGCATGTAGAATGTCGAGCACGCGAGAATCATTTTGTCAGAATTTTGTGGTATTTCAAAATATGTTTAAAACACATTTTGAAATCCAGGAGCATATGCTCCCATGTGCCAAAACGCCACTCTCCATGAAATATGATTATGTTTGTGGCAAAAAGAAAACTGATACTCAAATGTGTAGTCATTTGTTTTCCATGTAGAGCATACATGTTTTGATTGTTTGTATCTAATTTTATTTTTCGGGAAGATGTTTTGATTGTTTACATCTAATTTTATTTTTTTGTAACAGAAAAAAATTCAAATGTATAGTTAATTTTCTCATCCACACGAGGCAATTTTGTGAGCGTCCCTGAATTTTATACAGTTTTGTGTGTGTGTGTGTGTTGGGCTCGGCTCCCGTCCCCATGGCCATATGTTCATGTTCATGCTCATGCTCATGCTCATAGCCTGTGGCAATCGTTGACACGGTTGGTGGTGTGTGTGTGCAGGGCATGGTGGTCTTGGCTCCCGCTCGCCGCCGGCCACGCTTGTCGACAGATTGGTGCTGGAGTATTTCTATTCCTATCCTCTTCAAGCTAGCGTTCATCAGGTGCCGGTTGGAGGAACGATGTGAGAAGTGCAACGTGCTTCCTCGCCGCATCACTCGCCTGCCGAGTCCATACGCGGTTATTCTTATTTTTACATTTTGCAGGAACATACACGGGGTATTCTTCTGATTGAAATCAATCAGCGTGCTTGTGGGAACAACAGGGGTATTAGAACCGTCAACGCGGAATCAACTCTTTGGCTAGCGACCAGCCCTAGCCGCCGCCGAAGAGAGTCAACCCTTCCGGCGCTAGGTGGCTCCCTTCCGCCAGCAACCTCTTGGTCGTCCACGGCGAGGGGGTTGCCGGACCCGCGCGTGCGGGTCACTTTAGCTTTAGGTTTTCGGCCCCCTAGTAGTTTTGGTTTTTGAATCGTTTGATATCTTGGCTTCGGCGGCGGTGATGATGATGTTGAATAACAAAATTCTAAATTGTTGCTGGCAAGACGATAGTCTCTTTGGTCGGTGATGGATTTAGGAACCAGTCTATTGAAGCAGGGATGTCGCGGCGACGACATCCTTGTGGTGGACATGTGTCCTCGAGTTTCGCCGTTGCGACGACATCTGCTCCAACGTCGACGCGGAGTTTGGTAGGTAGTCGAGGAGTGGATGCAGATTTTTTTAAAAAGGAGGATGTACCCCCGGCCTCTGCATCTGGACGATGCATGCAGCCACTTTATTAATTATTCACAAAGACTTTATAAAGTAGTATATCGGTAAGCCTGGAGCCACCATCTTAGGAACACATGTCGCTACTCCTATCCCCTTGATGCAGGGGTGCCGAATGTCCGAGCCTAATACCAAACAGACATCACACCGAAATCTAACATCTAATGCCCGATGACCCATCCCAGCCATATATCGGGACAGGGTCACACACCGGTCTGATGCACTCATCGAGGCCGTCACCGTCGTCTTACACCGATCCATCTCCAGAGCAGGGACTGACGCACACCTCGCTAGCCTGCCGTCGATGCCACCATGGAGCCAGACAGCGCCACCGCCCTGCACTCGACCATCCATCCGCATCCGCGACGATATCCAGCTGCACCATCCCACCAATATTTGTCGTCATCGACGCGGTAGATACAACACCGCACGATATCCGTCGACGTTATCCAGTGGATGCAGATTGTAGTCTGCATCGGCGACATCTGGAAGATGAAACGTGTGCTGGGTTTGTGGTTGATGGATGTCAGGTATGGTTTCCTCATTCGGCATCTTAATCATGGTGTGGTGCTTGATTTGGAGTTCGATGGCATGTCCGGGTTGTTGCCCCAGTCTGATTCGTTCAAAGACAATGATTTCACTTGTAGTTAGCTACCTTGGAGGTCCGCAAAGCTGCATATTAGCGATGGAGCCGCGTTGAGTTCGGCTGAGGAGGTGATCCGTCATTTTTTCCTCTGGTGACTGTTGTGGTGGTGCCGGAGGCGGGTGACGAGCATAAGCTAAGAGACATGCAATATATATATATAGGGAAAATGCATCCTACTACCGGTGGTAGTTACACCCATTTCTCATATACTATCATGTGGTAGTATATACTCTCTTTTATTATTTTTAGTATGTTCACATACTATATCTAAGATACTCTAAAGTGAGTTATGTGAAAAAATTGCATGTGAGCCCATATTTTTATAATATTTGTGAAATACGTACATATTTGTACGTACAAAGGAGTATGCTCAAAATATACAACATACTACCTCAAAAATAGTATATATTACCTAAACATTCTTACATACTACATACTGTGCGTACATACTCTCCCATATGATAGATAATACCTAGAACGTATGAAACAAAAATGGGAGTAACTACACCCGGTAGTAGGAAAAAATTGTCATATATATATGACAAATGTTTCCTACAAGCAGTGGTAGTTACCATCACCTGGGTTTTGTATGTTGTATGTAGTGTCTATCAAAATCGAGAGTATGTACGTGTAGTATGTAGTATATAACAATGATTAGGTAGTATATATACTAATTTTTAGATAGTATATACAATGTTTTGAGTATGCTCTTTTTTACGTATAAATATGTATGTATTTCACAAATATAACAAAAACTATGGGCTCATATGCAATTTTTCATGTAACTTGTTTTAAAATATCTTACATATAGTATACAAATATATTTAAAATAATAAAATAGTATATATAGTACCATGATAGTATATGAGACATATGGGGTAACTACCACCGGGTGATAGTATTTGAGATATATAGGAGTAGGATTTTCTACAATAGCTTGCCACAGAACTAGTTACGGTTTTCAACGGTGTAAAAGTTCTCTAAAATCCTGAGAAAAATATCGAACAACCACACCTACAATATAACATGATCCAACGGATGGATTGAAAAAATATGACTGTATGTGTCCTGAAAAAAAAGAACAAATGTTTCAATATATATTGATCTTGCAGTGAGCTGAAATGCTTGTCTTTTTCACTGAGGACACATAAATACATATTTTCACAATTACATCGTTGGATCATCTTATTATATTAGAGTGAGGCTTTCCTGTTTATTTCATATTTTTTACTTATTTTTAAACCGTTAAATGTTTAGCAAGCCTTAACTAGTTCTGTGGCAAGCTATGATAGACACAGTTTTACCAATTTTCTACAATAGCTTGCCACAGAACTAGTTAAGGATTTCGACGGTGTAAAAATTCTTAAAAATCATGAAAAAAATACTGAACCAACACACATATAATACAACATGATCCAACGGAGGGATTAAGAAAATATGACTGCATGTGTCCTGGACAAAAAGAACAAATGTTTCAATATATATTGATCCTACAGTGAGCTGAAATGCTTGTTTTTTTGCTGAGTACACATAAATGCATATTTTCACAATCACACCGTTGGATCATCTTATTATACTAGAGTGAGGCTCCCCTATTTA
>NC_041383.1:677131974-677140258 GCF_002162155.2 Triticum dicoccoides | reverse complement strand
TTTTGAATTTCTGCTACGTTCCCCAACAGTGGCATCATGAGCTAGGTCTATTACGTAGATTCTTTGCACGAGTAGAACACAAAGTAGTTGTGGGCGTCGATATTGTTCAATATGCTTGCCGTTACTAGTCTTATCTTGATTCGGCGGCATCGTGGGATGAAGCGGCCCGGACCAACCTTACACGTACGCTTACGTGAGACCGGTTCCACCGACAAACATGCACTAGTTGCATAAGGTGGCTGGCGGGTGTCTGTCTCTCCCACTTTAGTCGGATCGGATTCGATGAAAAGGGTCCTTATGAAGGGTAAATAGAAATTGGCATATCACGTTGTGGTTCATGCGTAGGTAAGAAACGTTCTTGCTAGAAACCCATAGCAGCCACGTAAAACATGCAACAACAATTAGAGGACGTCTAACTTGTTTTTGCAGGGTATGCTATGTGAAGTGATATGGCCAAAGGATGTGATGAATGATATATGTGATGTATGAGATTGATCATGTTCTTGTAATAGGATTCACGACTTGCATGTCGATGAGTATGACAACCGGCAGGAGCCATAGGAGTTGTCTTTATTTTTTGTATGACCTGCGTGTCATTGAAGAACGCCATGTAAACTACTTTACTTTATTGCTAAACGCGTTAGTCATAGAAGTAGAAGTAGTCGTTGGCGTGACAACTTCATGAAGGCACGATGATGGAGATCATGGTGTCATGCCGGTGACAAGATGATCATGGAGCCCCGAAGATGAAGATCAAAGGAGCTATATGATATTGGCCATATCATGTCACTACTCTATTTGATTGCATGTGATGTTTATCATGTTTATGCATCTTGTTTGCTTAGAACGACGGTAGTAAATAAGATGATCCCTTACAAAATTTCAAGAAGTGTTCTCCCCTAACTGTGCACCGTTGCTACAGTTCGTCGTTTCGAAGCACCACGTGATGATCGGGTGTGATAGATCCTTACGTTCACATACAACGGGTGTAAGACAGTTTTACACAGCAAAAACACTTAGGGTTAACTTGACGAGCCTAGCATGTACAGACATGGCCTCGAAACACGGAGACCGAAAGGTCGAGCATGAGTCGTATAGTAGATACGATCAACATGAAGATGTTCACCGATGATGACTAGTCCGTCTCACGTGATGATCGGACACGGCCTAGTTTGACTCGGATCATGTAATCACTTAGATGACTAGAGGGATGTCTATCTGAGTGGGAGTTCATAAGATGAACTTAATTATCTTGAACATAGTCAAAAGACCCTTTGCAAATTATGTCGTAGCTCGCGCTATAGTTCTACTGTTTAGATATGTTCCTAGAGAAAATTATAGTTGAAAGTTGAAAGTAGCGATTATGCGGACAGTGGAAAGCTTATGTCCTTAATGCACTGCTCAATGTGCTGAACCCCAAACGTCGTTTGTGGATGTTTCGAACATCGAACATACACGTTTTGATAACTACGTGATAGTTCAGTTAAACGGTTTAGAATTGAGGCACCAAAGACGTTTTCGAAATGTCACGGAACATATGAGATGTTTCGAGGGCTGAAATTGGGATTTCAGGCTCGTGCCCACGTCAAGAGGTATAAGACCTCCGACGATTTTCTTAGCCTGCAAACTAAGGGAGAAAAGCTCAATCGTTGAGCTTGTGCTCAGATTGTCTGAATACAACAATCACTTGAATCAAGTGGGAGTTGATCTTCCAGATGAAATAGTGATAGTTTCTCCGAAGTCATTACCACCAAGCTGCTAGAGCTTCGTGATGAACTATAACATATCAGGGATAGATAAAATGATCCTTGAGGTATTCATGATGTTTGACACCGCGAAAGTAGAAATCAAGAAGGAGCATCAATTGTTGATGGTTGGTGAAACCACTAGTTTCAAGAAGGGCAAGGGAACAAAGGGATACTTCATGAAACGGCAATTCAGCTGCTGCTCAAGTGAAGAAACCCAAGGTTGAACCCAAACCCGAGACTAAGTGCTTCTGTAATAAGGGGAACAACCACTGGAGCAGCATTGCCCTAGATACTTGGTAGATGAGAAGGCTGGCAAGGTCGATAGAAGTATATTGGATATACATTATGTTAATGTGTACTTTACTAGTACTCCTAGTAGCACCAGGGTATTGGATACCGGTTCGGTTGCTAAGTGTTAGTAACTCGAAATAAAAGCTACGGAATAAAACGAAGACTAGCTAAAGGTGAGCTGACGATACGTGTTGGAAGTGTTTCCAAGTTTGATGTGATCTAACATCGCACGCTCCCTCTACCACCGAGATTGGTGTTTGCGTTGAGCATAGACATGATTGGATTCTGTCTATCGCAATATGGTTATTCATTTAAGGAGAATAATGGTTACTCTGTTTATTTGAATAATACCTTCAATGGTCTTACACCTAAAATGAATGGTTTATTGAATCTCGATCGTAGTGATACACATTTTCATGCCAAAAGATATAAGATAGTAATGATAGTACCACTTACTTGTGGAACTGCCATGTAAGTCATAATGGTATAAAACGCATGAAGAAGCTCCATGTTGATGGATCTTTGGACTCACTCGTTTTGAAAAGTTTGAGACATGCGAACCATGTCTATTGGTGTATATGCATGAAGAAACTCCATGCAAATGGATCGTTCGGACTCACTTGATTTTGAATCACTTGAGATATGCAAATCATACCACATGGGCAAGATGACTGAAAAGCCTCGGTTTCAGTAAGATGGAACAAGATAGCAACTTGTTGGAAGTAACACATTTTGATGTGTCCAATCCAATGAGTGCTGAGGCATGCAGTGAATATCGTTATGATCTCACTTCACAGATGATTCGAGTAGATGTTGAGAATATTTACTTGATGAAACACAAGTCTGAATTATTGAATGGTTCAAGTAATTTCAGAGTGAAGTAGAAGATCATTGTGACAAGAGGATATAATGTCTATGATATGATCATAGAGATAAATACCTGAGTTACGAGTTTTGGCACACAATTAAGACATTGTGGAAATTGTTTCGCAATTAATACCGCCTGGAACACCATAGTGTGATGGTGTGTCCGAACATCATAGTTGCACCCTATTGGATATGGTGCGTACCATGATGTCTCTTATCGAATTACCACTATTGTTCATGGTTTAGGCATTAGAGACAACCACATTCACTTTAAATAGGGCACCACGTAATTCCGATGAGATGACACCGTATGAATTATGGTTTAGAGAAACCTAAGTTGTCGTTTCTTAAAAGTTTGGGGCTGCGACGCTTATATGAAAAAGTTTCAGGTTGATAAGCTCGAACCCAAAGCGGATAAAATGCATCTTCATAGGAAACCCAAAACAGTTGGGTATACCTTCTAATTCAGATCCGAAAGCAATATGGATTGTTTCTTGAATCGGGTCCTTTCTCGAGGAAAGGTTTCTCTCGAAAGAGTTGAGTGGGAGGATGGTGGAGACTTGATGAGGTTATTGAACCGTCTCTTCAACTAGTGTGTGGCAGGGCACAGGAAGATTGTTCCTGTGGCACCTACACCAATTGAAGTGGAAGCTTATGATATTGATCATGAAACTTCGGATCAAGTCACTACCGAACCTCGTAGGACGACAAGAACACGTACTACTTCGGAGTGGTAAGGTGATCCTGTCTTGAAGGTCATGTTGCTAGACAACAATGAACCTATGAGCTATGGAGAAGCGATGGTGGGCCCAAATTCCGACAAATGGTTAGAAGCCATGAAATCCGAGATAGTATCCATATATCAGAACAAAGCATGGACTTTGATGGACTTGCCCGATGATTGGAAATCCATTGAGATAAATGGATCTTTAAGAAGAAGACGGACGTGGATGGTAATGTCACCGTCCATGAAGCTCGACTTGTGGCGAAAAGTTTTTCACAAGTTCAAGGAGTTGACTACGATGAGATTTTCTCATCCGTAGCGATGCTTAAAGTCCGTCGGATTCATGTTAGCATTAGCTGTATTTATGAAATCTGGCAGATGGATATCAAAACGAGTTTCCTTACCAGTTTTCGTGAGGAAAGGTTGTATATAATACAATCAGAAAGTTTTTGTCGATCCTAAGGATGCTAAAAGGTATGCTAGCTCCAGCGATCCTTCTAAGGACTGGAGTGAGCATCTCGGAGTTGGAATGTATGCTTTGATGATGATCAAAGATTTTGGGTTTGTACAAAGTTTATGAGAAACTTGTATTTCCAAAGAAGTGAGTGGGAGCACTATAGAATTTCTGATGAGTATATGTTGTTGACATATTGATGATCAGAAATGATGTAGAATTTCTAGAAAGCATATAGGGTTATTTGAAAGTTGTTTTTCAATAGAAAACCTGGATTAAGCTACTTGAACATTGAGCATCAAGATCTATAAGGATAGATCAAAATGCTTAATAATACTTTCAAATGAGCACATACCTTGACATGATCTTGAAGGTGTTCAAGATGGACCAGTCAAAGAAGGAGTTCTTGCCTGAGTTGTAAGGTATGAAGTTAAGACTTAAAGCTCGACCACGGCAGAATAGAGAGAAAGGACGAAGGTCGTCCCCTATGCTTAAGACGTAGGCTCTTCAGTATGCTATGCTGTGTACCGCACCTGAAGTGTGCCTCGCCATGAGTCAGTCAAGGGGTACAAGAGTGATCCAAGAATGGCTCACAGGACAGCGGTCAAAGTTATCCTTAGTAACTAGTGGACTAAGGAATTTTCTCGATTATGGAGGTGGTAAAAGAGTTCGTCGTAAAGGTTACGACGATGCAAGTTTGACACCTATCCGGATAGCTCTGAGTAGAGATACCGGATACATATAATGGAGCAACAATTTAGAATAGCTCCAAGTAGAACAGTTATTTGGAATAGCTCCAAATAGAGCGTGGTAGCTGCATCTAGGAGATGACATAGAGATTTGTAAAACACACACGGATCTGAAAGGTTCAGACCCGTTGACTAAAACCTCTCTCACAAGCAACATGATCAAACTTAAAACTCATTGAGTATTAATCACATAGTGATGTGAACTAGACTACTGATTCTAGTAAACTCTTGGGTGTTAGTCACATGGCGATGTGACCTGTGAGTGTTAATCACATGACAATGTGAACTAGATTATTGACTCTAGTGCAAGTGGGAGACTGTTGGAAATATGCCCTAGAGGCAATAATAAAAGTATTATTATTATATTTCCTTGTTCATGATAATTGTCTTTTATTCATGCTATAACTGTATTATCCGGAAATCGTAATACACGTGTGAATACATAGACCACAATATGTCCCTAGTGAGCCTCTAGTTGACTAGCTCGTTGTGATCAACAGATAGTCATGGTTTCCTGGCTATGGACATTGGATGTCATTGATAACGGGATCACATCATTAGGAGAATGATGTGATGGACAAGACCCAATCTTAAGACTAGCACAAAAGATCGAGTAGTTCATTTGCTAGAGCTTTGCGAATGTCAAGTATCTCTTCCTTTGACCATGAGATCGTATAACTCCTGGATACCGTAGGAGTGCTTTGGGTGTATCAAACGTCACAACGTAACTGGGTGACTATAAAGGTGCACTACAGGTATCTCTGAAAGTATCTATTGTTTTATGCGGATCGAGACTGGAATTTGTCACTCCGTGTAAACGGAGAGGTATCTCTGGGCCCACTCGGTAGGACATCATCATTTGCGCAAATGTGACCAAGGAGTTGATCACGGGATGATGTGTTACGGAACGAGTAAAGAGACTTGCCGGTAACGAGATTGAACAAGGTATTGGTATACCGACGATCGAATCTCGGGCAAGTAAAATACCGCTAGACAAAGGGAATTGTATACGGGATCGATTGAGTCCTTGACATCGTGGTTCATCCGATGAGATCATCGTGGAACATGTGGGAGCCATCATGGGTATCCAGATCCCGCTGTTGGTTATTGACCGGAGAACGTCTCGGTCATGTCTGCATGTCCCGAACCCGTAGGGTCTACACACTTAAGGTTCGATGACGCTAGGGTTATAAAGGAAGCTTGTATGTGGTTACCGAATGTTGTTCGGAGTCCCGGATGAGATCCCGGACGTCACGAGGAGTTCCGGAATGGTCCGGAGGTAAAGATTTATATATAGGAAGTCCTGTTTCGGCAATCGGGACAAGTTTCGGGGTCATCGGTATTGTACCGGGACCACCGGAAGGGTCCCGGGGGCCCACCGGGTGGGGCCACCTGCCCCGGGGGGCCACATGGGCTGTAGGGGGTGCACCTTGGCCTACATGGGCCAAGGGCACCAGCCCCTAGAGGCCCATGCGCCAAGATAAAGGAAAAAGGGGAGAGTCCTAAAGGGGGAAGGCACCTCCGAGGTGCCTTGGGGAGGATGGACTCCTCCCCATCCTTAGCCGCACCCCTTCCTTGGAGGAGGGGGCAAGGCTGCGCCCTCCCCCTCTCCCTTAGCCCTATATATAGTGGGGAAAAGGAGGAGCAATCATACCTAAGGCCTTTGGTTGCCTCCCTCTCCCTCCCGTGACACATCTCCTCTCCCGTAGGTGCTTGGCGAAGCCCTGCAGGGATTGCCACGCTCCTCCACCACCACCACGCCGTTGTGCTGCTGTTGGATGGATTCTTCCTCAACCTCTCCCTCTCTCCTTGCTGGATCAAGGCGTGGGAGACGTCACCGGGCTGTACGTGTGTTGAACGCGGAGGTGCCGTCCGTTCGGCACTTGATCATCGGTGATCTGAATCACGACGAGTACGACTCCATCAACCCCGTTCACTTGAACGCTTCCGCTTAGCGATCTACAAGGGTATGTAGATGCACTCTCCTTTCTACTCGTTGCTGGTCTCTCCATAGATAGATCTTGATGTTACGTAGGAAAATTTTTGAATTTCTGCTACGTTCGCCAACACTTATTTAGGGTTCCGCCATGTTTTGCAGTTTCTTTCTTTTGTTTAGTTGAATGTTTTTATACTGCTAGCTAGTTGCCTAGTTTGCCGGCCGAAAGAAGTTAAATTAGTTATTATATGAAATTCAACTAAAGTCAACATTTTTGACGACTAGTGGTACTAATAAATTCAACTAGAGCCATCATATGTCCACAAGTGCATTGTTTTTTGAATGAGAAATGATAATTTGGTGTAGTTGATTATCTTCTACTCAAAATTTCTTATGTTATAATGTTGTATGATAATGTTGTTAGGGTACTAATTGGTCTTTTCTGCTGCTTATCAGAGATGGAGGGAAGCCGCCACCGTAGACTCCGCTCTACCACACCGCAATATGAGTTGGATGCTTCCGAGTTCTTCAGTATCATACTTGGGACTTTAGTATCATTCATGACGCAGGTATATAAAAGGAGAGATCTCCCCTTCACCCATCTCATTATGATATCTGTTGTTTGCTACATCACTCATTGTCCCAAACTGCAGAGGCTGCCTGACACTTTTATGAACATGCTGGGTGAAGATCCGCCAAATAATGTGAAGCTGCGATAGGCCGGCAGTGGATTTTGCAGGCTGTGGGACGTGGAGTTGGTGATCAAGGAGGACCACATGTACTTGTGTCGTGGCTGGGAGAAGTTCTACCATGCCTACGACCTGCGGCTGGGGTACTTCCTTCTCTTCAGGTACGACGACGACGCCACCATGCTCATCGTGAAGGTGTTCAAGGCGACTATGTGTCGCATGCGCTACACCGACGACGATGATGCCAGTACGTTCTGCCTATTCTTATTCCTCTACATTTGGCTTTGTCTCACATCGATTGTTAACGGTCATTGTTGCATTTGGACAGGCAATGGGAGCAGCAGCAGCGACACTGGCTACAGCCAAAGCAACAGTGACACTGGCTACAGCCAAAGCAGCAGCGATTCTGGCTGTAGCAAAGACAACAAGGAGGATGATCCGGATTGGAGCGGGGAAGAAGAGGAGCAGAGTGGGCATCAGGCTGAGGATGACCTAGCGATGGTGGTGGCTGACCAAGGGCAAGAGATGGTGGTGGCTGACCATGGGCAAGAGTTGGTGGTGGCTGAGGATGACCTAGCGATGGTCGTGCATGTCCTGCCTGAAGATGGCCTCGCGATGGTGGTGGTGCCTGACAATGACCTCGCGCCGGTGGTGGCGACGGCGATCCCACAGCTGGGCGATATGACCACGCCAATTGTGGTAGAAGACTACATCCCACTGCCTCCACCGCCTCGCCGCTCTTGGCGCATCAGGCTGAGGAAGGAGAAGGAGAAGAACAATGAGAACTGAACTATGTCAAGTATGTCAGATCTCCAAAATGATATAT
>NC_041383.1:677104623-677131564 GCF_002162155.2 Triticum dicoccoides | reverse complement strand
CCCACTGGCACCGGCCACCGTGCCCTCCACCGCCACCTCCACATCCACCGTCGGCCGCCCAGAAGCGCTGCGTCGCTGGCTGCCCTGCCTAAGCGCGAGCCCTTCTCCTTCCCTCTTCCTCTGCCCGAACTCTGGCGATCGACGGATCTGAGGACCCCCTGCCCTCCCGCGCCTTCTCCATGGCCTCCTCCCCTGCCGGTGCCCGCGCTCGTCTAGCTCTACCTCATCGGAATCCGCGGCGAGCCCCAACCCCGATAGGGGCCTACCCACTTCCAGTGGCTCGGACCACCATGCCTCCGCCGTGAAACTAAAAAAAGATCCCGGCGAGATCCGGCCTGCCGCCCGCGCTGCCCAGGGTTCGTCCTCTCTATCCACGGCCAGACGAAGACCAGGGCGTCGGCCCCTTCCCCACCATCGACAGCGAGATCAAAAGACCGAGGCTGTGGCCACCACGCGCGTCCACAACAGCGAGATTCCACCTCCGGATGCACTGCAGCTCGGTTTGGTGGGCGCCACTGTCCTCCGACGGGCATGTGTGCAGTGCAGTCCAGCGGCGAGGGTCGCCATCTCCTCTCACACTTCCAGCAGCATCAGGGGGAGGATGGTGGAGAAATATTCTCCCAGGTACAATTTGTGTGATGTTCGTGCATTTGTGTGCAATTTTGGTGATGACCTTCATGCCGAGGTCCAATTTTTCATTGTTGTTATCCATTGACGGCGAGCAGTGCAGCTTCTATCATTGCAGGTCAGTTGGGCGTCGGTGCAGTAAGCAAGCACTTGAGAGGACGATTAGCATGCACTTCGGTTTCAGCCATGCGACATTGTAGTACAGATGCATGCGGCAGAAGGTTCGTTGATGCAGTTTACTTGGTGTTCGTAGGAGGTTCTCCAGCTGGCCCATGTAGTTTACCTGGTGTAGTTCGGCCGGTTGATGGTTGCGGTTAAAAGGAAAATTGTGTGGACTCCACTTTCTATGGGATGAAAAAATAAGTGCAAATGTGGTTCACTAATTACTTTCTCAGGGTTCAGTTAACTATATTTTGTGTGATGAGAGCCGCTCCGACGTTTGATGTAGTTAACTGAACCTTGAGAAAAGTTATATGGACTCGTTTGAAAACTGTTTACCAAAGAAGTTCATTTCGAATTGTGTTGTGGCTCATTTCTCTCGACCATGCGGTTCGCTTCTTCGCACGTGTACAACTCGCCAATGTGGAAATCCAAAACTCCAAACAGAAAAAAGAAAGAAGGAAATGAAGTGCAAAGATATGTTAAATGAAAAATGGTAGAGAAATGGCAAAAAAAGTAATGCCGTTCACTTGACCATTTGATGCAGTGCAAATGTGTTAAATGAAAAATGGTAGAGAAACAAAAAAAGTAATGCCGTTCACTTGACCATTTGATGCAGTGCGGGTTTCTCACTGAAGCAGTGCGGTCGGGTGTCTGATGTTGTTCATCTTGCAAGTGATCATTTGATGCAGTGCGGTTTTCTAACTGAAGTAGTGTGGTCCGGTGTCTGATGTTGTTCATCTTGTAAATTGCAAAAGAAAAAATGTTACTAAAACGACAAATAAAGTAATGTGGTTTACTTCTCCATGCCTTTGGGGTTCACTTACGCCCGATATGAAGTCCCCCCAAAAAAATTGCAATTCATTACCGTGATTTGGCTGGTGGAGAGTGCAGATTTTGTATGCTATAAAACTCCTCTGTTGTCCATTTGGTAAACACAAAACAAAAAAGATTTCAAAATGAAGCTCACTTCTATATTAGATGTAGTACACTCGGTCAGTCCCTGTGGTCCACTCGCTTGGTCAACGCGCGTAAAAAAATTAGTAAGTACGAAAAAAAAGGACAACAAAAACTCATGAGGTTCACTTTTGGTAGTATTGCGTTTCACTTTCGGGAGTGTTGCGGTCCACTCTCGTTCAAAAAAAAAGTTCAAAAAAAAGACAACAAAAACTTATGCGAGAAAGTTTACGTCCGACAAAAAAAATGATGCAGTGCACTTGAATGTCTGTTGCAGTGCGGTTTTCAGTTTGAAGCAGTGCGTTCTTCTGTCCCACGACGATTTTGGTGTCGCGAAAAAATAGTGTCCGCTTTTCACTAATTTTAAAACTGCTCTTAAACCGTAAACAATTAGAGAATGTGTTCTACATGAAAAAGTTCCATCTCATCGATATCTTTCCAACGGCATATCATTTGAATCATTTCGACAAGAGGTTTGTAAAAATTTCGTGAAAAACGGCCGCTACCTCCCGTCGTCAACAGCACGATTTTCAAAATTAACTAAAAACCGTAAGGAATCTCAAAAATATTCCAACATACGAAAGTTGCGCCTCATCCCTATCTTTCCAATGGCGTATCACACGCCTCGTTTCGACAAACGATTCATAAACTGAAGCGAAAACAGTACCAAAAATTTGAAAAAATTTGAAAAACAGAATTCCGCAATTTAGTAAATTTGAAACTGCTCTTAAACCGTAAGGAATTAGAGAAAAATTTATATATGAAAAAGATGCGCCTTAATGATATCTATCCAATGGCGTATCGTTTGCTTCATTTTGACGAGCAGTTTAGAAGAAATCACAAAAAAAACGCTCGCCGCCACTCGTCATGGGCCGCACCATTTTCAAAACTGCTCTTAAACCATGTGGAATCTCGAAAAGTGTTCAACATGTCAAAGTTGTGCCTAATCCATAGCTTTTCAATGGTATATTACACGCCTCATTCCGATAAACGGTTAAAAAATTAGAGCGAAAACAGTACCGAAAAAATAACGCGTGCAGTTTTTTTCGACGAGAAGTTCACTCGTGTGAGTACTGCAGCACACTTGGTTCCAAGAATGATGTGCATTTGCGTTCAGCGTGCAGTGCGAAAGTGGTGTGTAGAATAGTTATTCTGCTAATATTAGCAGAATAGACCGCCTGTGTATATATACTTAGCTTTGTTTTCTCCGAAATGACATTAGTTAGCTCTAATATGCTTATAGTTACCTATATTAGCTCTAGTATGCTTAGTTACATATGTTAGCTCTAATATGCTAAGTTATGTCTACTATGCTTAGTTTCCTATAGGTTAGCTCCAAAATTACTTATGTTAGCACAAAATGACCAAGTTTACATAATAAGCTTATAGTCGTCGTCGTCGTCTTCTTCTTCTTCTTCTTCTTCTTCTTCTTCTTCTTCTTCTTCTTCTTCTTCTTCTTCTTCTTATTCTTCTAGTATTCTTCTTCTTCTTCTTCACTTTCTTCTAGGTTAGCTCCATTTTATTTAAGTATGCTTACTTCTTATAGTCTTCTTCTTCTTCTTTATTTTCTTCTTCTTCTTCTTCTAACATCTTGTTTATCATTTTGCAGATTTGATTTAATTCACGGAAGCTTGCATGCATGGAGTGCTTATTTTCCATTTGTGCTTTTATTTTGTATTAATGAACTTGCATGGTTGGAACTTGTTATATATGGATGGATGGATAACAGTGTTGGATGAACAATGTGAAACTTTTGTAATATGTAAGGACGCATGGAACTATATATGTGTTGGTTATGTATGTATATATGATGAAACTTGTGTGTTGGATATGCTTGTTGTGTATATATGTATATCTGTGTATATTTATGAATTGCTATCAAATTGAATGAATTTAGTTAAAAACAGGGCTGTACAGGCTCTTTGCCGTTCGCTAGCTGACGGCAAAAAACTTTACCGTCAGCTAGCGAACGACAAACATTCCACATGGCAGATACCTGTGATTTCTGGGACTGGCATGTTTGAGCACTTTGTCGTCCTCTAGCGGACGGCAAAGACCTTAGCCTCTTTGCCGTCTGCTGGCTGACGGCAAAGCACGCCGTTAACCCCTAACGGCTCTCACCCCACCTCACTGCCATTCACAATCGTTGCCGTCTGCTGGCCACCAACGGCGGACGGCACAATCCTTTGCCGTCCGTTTCCAGGAAGCGGACGTCAAAGAAGGCCTTTGTTGGGACGTGTTCAGACGGACGGTTTGCCGCCTGCTGGTGGACGGCAAAGGAGTTTGCTATCCGTGATCCATGCCTTTGCTGTCCGCCATGGCGGACGGCAAAGAAGTGGATTCCAGTAGTGCTAACCATTCAACCATAGGTTGGTTCGCTGTAATGAAATTTAATCCATGTGTTTTTCCTTTTGTATATGGCGTCATCTTTCATAACTTGCCCATCTTCTATTTTCCTTGTCTATATATGCGCCAACTTACCAAACTTGCCCAATGCCCATCTTCTGTGCATTCCTTTTTAGATTTGGATGGAACCACGTTCGGCTAGCTAGCTAGCGATCTGTGTATGTTTGTTCTCTCGCTGCCTATGTATGAATTTTTCTTTAATATGTTTCATTTTGAATTTCAACTGGAGGAGAGGACTCCCACGCCCGAACTTCTGTATTTGAAAAAGGGGCGAACAATCCTTCTTTAAAATCTCAGACACCAATCTTTGTAGTAACAACGGATATAAAGGGATGACGGAAGGAGAACATAGAAATCTTCTTTCTATAATTACTGCAAAACAGTCTATGCGTCATAATGGGAGAAAAATATGAGGTTTTGGCGATGCATGAATGTGTGGTTATAGATGGTTTCTTTCGTCTCCAATCCTAGTTTGCCGAGGCGTTCATTTCACATCTGAATCGGCACTGGTATGAAGGAAAGACGGATGATGCACTATTGATTGAGATTACACCCTAAATAGCATCTTTAAAATGGTTAATAGGTAAAATAATGTCAGATTCAAACTCTACACATTTTTGTAATAAAATTCCATATATAACTTGTTAAATTTGAAGTTAGGGTTTAAAAGATATGGATAGTTTTTAAAAGCATTTGATATGTACCGCGGATTGGTTAATGCAAATATCAAGGGGGTTCCCACAAAAGAGAAGAACTGACTTAAAATTGGCTCATGGTTAATTGACAGAAATATTAGGGAATTTGCTACAAAAGTGAAAATCCAACTTAAAACTGAATGGTTGATTACCAGAAACACCAAGGGTTTGCTATAAAATACCAATTTCCTTTATTAATAAGTATATATATATTAGGTTTTCTGACCTTGTGTCCCCTCTTACCCCTTGACCTGGGTGACCCCGGGGGAAACACTAGCCGCCGAGTGAGCCCTTCCTCCCTCGCTGCCGCCAGCAACGCCTCCAAGTGAAGACCGGCTGATAGGGGCGGTGACAGGGCTTCTCCACCCTTCGCGCGTTTCGGCTGGCATGCGATGACCCGATCAAGTGAAGGCGCCGCACTAGCATAGGGCGTGGCGACGGGCACTCCTGGCGACGGCATGCAAATGGACAACATGGCTGCGTATTCGCGGCTCGCTGTGGTGGATGCGTGTTGTGCAAGATCTAGAGGAGCGTGCATCGCTAGTTTTAGGTCGGGTCCCTCTGGATTCATCACTTGGATGCCGGCGGCAACGCAAGATGGTGGCGTCCGTCGCGGGCTTCGGGTCAAATCCTCTTGGATCCAATGCATGGATGTTAGTGGCCCGATTTGGGAGCTCTGGCGTCCCGGTTGGGTTGTTGATTTTCTCCGGATGTCCTTCTTGATGTTCCTCATCAATGGAGTGTTGAGCCCCCATGACACTCTCATCTCAGTAGGTTTGAGTTGACGGCTCGATGTAGGATACAAAGCATACGGAGGTTTTTGGTATAGGATGGGGATCGGAGGAAACTTTGATCGGCTGGTTCGGTTCGATAGCGGTGACGTGTTTCGATGTCGTTACCCACCTTGGAGGCAAAGCCGAGGTCCCTCCTATCCACCCTCGACCCCCTCCTAGACGAAATTCCAAAATCTGTCTTGGATCGGGCGGTAGCGCCTTGCGTGTTGTACCCTCCATGGAGGTGCCGTCTTGGAAGGCTTGGGTGTTCAGGCAAGGGTTCCTATGGACGGTGGGCTCTGTGTGGCAAGGGCTACAATGGCGGCGATGGTGTGCAGGTTGGCAGGTGTAGCGGCATCGCATTGACCGGGTCGACGACGATGGATCTTGGTGGCATGGTGTAGCTGAGTCTCAGCGACAGATCCATCTGGATGGACGAGCGTAGGGCGGTGGCGTTATTTGACGTCATAGTGGCGTGACGAATGGCCGGCTTGGCAAGGATGATGCGAATCTCCTTCCCTGGAGACAGGAGATGGGTCAGTGGTTCGACGATGATGACGGCTTCTAAAACGTCTGCATGCAGTGTACATTTTAGGTTTGCTGCACCAGATGTAGGCTCCTGATACATCATGCATGTGGATCAGTGGGGAGTGAGGGCTGATACATCTCCATCGTATCTACTTTTCCAAACTCTTTTGCCCTTGCTTTTGACTCTAATTAGTATGATTTGAATGGAATTAACCCGGACGGATGCTGTTTCAGCACAGTTGACATGGTGTTGTTTTTGTGCAGAAAGCAAAGTTCTCGGATTGACGTGAAAATTTACGGAGAATTTTTGTGGAATAAATAAAAAATACTAGAGCAAAAAGATACTAGAGGGGGCCACCGATAGGCCACAAGCCCCGGGGGCGCGCCTCCCAGGCTTGTGGGGCCCCTAGACCGCCTCCGACCCTAATTTCAACTCTATATATACCTATTCACGAAGGAAAAAAATTAGAGAGAAGGATTCATTGCGTTTTACGGTACGGAGCCGCCGCCGCTTCCTGTTTTTCATCGGGAGGGCTGATCTGGAGTCCGTTTGGGGCTCCGGAAAGGGGAATCCGTCGTCATCGTCATCATCAACCTTCCTCCATCACCAATTTCATGATGCTCACCACCGGGAGTGAGTAATTCCTTCGTAGGCTTGCTGGACGGTGATGGGTTGGATGAGATTTATCATGTAATCGAGTTAGCTTTGTTAGGGCTTGGTCCCTAGTATCTACTATGTTCTGAGATTGATGTTGCTATGACTTTGCTGTGCTTAATGCTTGTCACTAGGGCCCGAGTGCCATGATTTCAGATCTGAACCTATTATGTTTTCATGAATATATGTGTGTTCTTGATCCTATCTTGCAAGTTGTAGACACCTATTACGTGTTATGATCCACATACCCCAAGGTGACAATAATTGGGATTCTTTCCGGTGATTACCGTAGTTTTAGGAGTTCATATATTCACTAAGTGCTAATGCTTTGTTCCGGTTTTCTATTAAAAGGAGGCTTTAATATCCCTTAGTTTTCTTATGGACCCCACTGCCACGGGAGGGTAGGACAAAAGATGTCATGCAAGTTCTTTTCCATAAGCACGTATGACTATATACGGAGTACATGCCTACATCACATTGATGAATTGGAGCTAGTTCTGTGTCTCCCTAGGTTATGACTTCTACATGATGAATATTATCCATCACTAATCCAATGCCTACGAGCTTTTCACATATTGATCTTTGCTAAGTTACTTCGTTGCTGCTACTGTTACAATCACTACAAAACTTCTACTGTTACTTTTGCCACCGTTACCATTACTTCTATACTCACTACTGCAGGATGCTACTAACGCGACACTACGATCAGAGACCCTTTCATGAAACTGTGTGTGATGCATTAATTGCAGACGGTGGTGTAAAAGAACCGTCAAAAAAGGTGCAGAACATTTGCAATGAATGATACATCAAACATGGTTCAGATTTTAGTTGCCTGTGTGATGAGGGGAATACGGTTGATCCGTATGAACTGTTTGCGATGAGATAGAACAACATAAACATGCAACCATATCAAGGTGTGTGCAATACACCACATGTAGTTCGCTCCGATGAACCGTTTGCATTGATTGAGGTGAACACAAACGATTCAGCGTAACAAGATGTGTGTGATACCCAACAAACAGGCCGGTAATCAGAATTGTGTGCGATCATTATAGACAGCCAACACGGTCCTTTTGTGTGAATTGTGTGCTTATCAGGGCACACAGTTCAACAAACCAACCCGTGGGCGATTATGTAAAAGATCTCTGTCGAATACACATTACTAACCGTGTGTGATGAGATTGACATGATAAACAAAGATATATACAGTCTGCTTAATTTAGTCCTTCTTGTTGTTGTTGTTGTTGTTGGATGGCCCGACGACATCGTCTTGGCAGGGATGCTTCTTGCCGCTGACCATTGGCTTTTCACCGCCGTCGCCGTCATCATCGTCGTTGCTGTCGTCGTCGTGCTCCTCCTCGTTCGTCCATTCCTCCTCCTCCTCATCGTCGTCCTCTTCTTCGTCCTCCGATGGCTCCTTGTCCGTCTGGTTGTCGTCTGACGACTCCGGAGGCGGCGTCCCTTCCATGAACCGGATGTGTAGGATCGAAAGTATGTCTAGAGGGAGGGGTGATTAGACTACTTGACCAAATAAAAATCTAGCCTTTTCCCAATTTTAGTTCACTACAAAAAAAAAGACACATCCGTGACATTTTGGGCCGAACGATTTTTTTTTCTGTCGTACATATGACACTTCTATGACGATAATTGTGACAAAACCCGATATCATCATAGATGTGGTGGGCTCCTACTTCTATGACAAAAAATCATGACAGAAAATGGGCTTTTCGTCCTGGGAGGGCCGGAGACGCAGCTGCATGATATTCTTTGGGCTGTCCATGACGGTAAAAACTGTGGTAGAAGCGAGGGGGAGGAAAATTTCGGGGAGTTCTCGGTTATGGTGGGAGGTCGGGGGCCGAGCGATGCGGGTTTCTCTCATACACGTACGCGCGTGTGTGCGAGGCGTTGGATCTAACTGAACCCGAGCGAGGCGTTGGGCTCTAACTAAACCCGAGTGATTGCACTGCAGGCTACGCGTTACTGAACCCGAGCGATCGATTGATGGCTGTTAACTGAACCCGATCGAGCGATTCCTTCGCTACTGCTGCTAACTGAAGCCGGTCGATTGGATGAACAATGAGCGTTGCGGGGGGTTTAGATGAACAGTGAGCGGTGGTGTTTGCCTCTGGATGAACAGGACCCCGTGGTGTGGGGGGCTAGATGAAGAGTAGACAGGTGCCCGTGGAGGGGTGGTTGAACAGGCCCCCATGGTGTGGAGGGATGGATGAACAGTAGACGGTGGAGGGGTGCCCGTGGAGGGGTGGTTGAACAGTAGCCGGTGGAGTAGCGCGCGTTGGAGGCTGGATGATCAGGAGCCCGTGGAGGCTGGAGGAGGTCGACGGTAGCCCGTGAAGGCTGGAGGAGGTCGACGGTGGAGATGAACAGTATCCCGTGGAGTCCCGTTTTGCGGTACGCCACACCCCTCCTGATGAATAGGACCCCCATTTCGACTGTAGGAGGTCCGTTTCATCCGTTTTGCGGTACGCCACACCCCTCCCGATCAACAGGGCCCCCGTTTCGACCGTAGCGCTCCAACACAAGTCCGTTTCATCCGTTTTGCGGTACGCCACACCCCTCCCGATCAACAGGACCCCTGTTTCGACCGTAGGAGGTCCGTTTCCTCCGTTTTGCGGTACGCTAGACCCCTTCCGATCAATAGGACCCCGTTCTGAACGTGGCCGGTCCAACACAAGGCCGTTTCCTCTATTGTGCGGTACGCCAGGCCTCGTTTCCATCGCCTGTTCCGTCCAAGCCCTCCGAGTGAACACGACGACGCATTCCATTCCGACTCAGCCGGTTGGCTCCCACGCGTTCCATTGCCTCCCGATGAACACGACGCATTCCGTTGCCTCCCCATGAACACGAGGCATTCCGTTGCCTCCCCATGAACACGACGCATTCCGCATGAACACGACACATTCCGTTACCTCCCCATGAACACGACTCATTCCGTTGCCTCCCCATGAACACGACGACGACGCTGTTTCTCCATTCTAACCCAGCCATCTACATGAGCCCCGGCCGTACGTATGCACGAGTAGGCATTCGAGACCCCGCCCGTATGTATGTACGCGGCCGTATTTTCTTTCTTGCACCCTGGTAGTTGTACATACATGTACATGCTACATGCGTGCCTCTACTACGACACGTGCGCACCTCTACTACGACACGTGCGCGCCTCTACATCGACCAGTATGTACGTACATGTTCGCGACCATAATGACAATGCTATGTACGCTTCCACCAGGTGGGTCCCGACTGTCAAGCACTTCCTTGCCTGCGAAGATGTAGCTGGTGGGTCCCAGCCGTCAGGGGGGTGAATCATTTTTTTGCCCGGACACACTTCCTTGTGTGCGAAGATGTAGCTGGTGGGTCCGAGCAATCAGGGGGGCGAATCGTTTTTTTGTCCGAACGCACTTTCTTGCGTGCGAAGATGTAGCTGGTGGGTCCCAGCAGTCGGGGGGGGGTGAATGTTTTTTTGCCCGGACGCACTTCTTTGCATGCGAAGATGTAGCTGGTGGGTCCCAACAGTCAGGGGGGAACGTTTTTTTGCAAAATACGGTGGCCCATCCGGTGGGTCCCCGCTGTCAGGTGGAGGAATCATTATTTCATGCGTAATAAGGAGGCACTTCCTTGCTGCGACCGTGGACCCAGCTGTCAGCCTCTCCACGTACAGTCCACGTCCGATGAAAGTCGTTCCTTGACCACGTTGACCATGCCGCACCGAGAGCACCACGGCGGTGGACGACGGCAAGGCCTAGGAAGGGGACGACTTGGAGCCAGGGAAGACGTAGAAGTGGATGCCCACGCGAAGAGGAGTACGAGGGTTCACTGGTTCGGCTGTAGTGTGAGGCTGCTGTCGCCGCAGAATAACAGGGGTTGTGGGTGAGTAGAGGGATGGCCTGGCCAGCGGTGGGAGTAGTAGGGGGCAGTGAGGCCTCCGCGGCATCACAGCCGGCCACGGGAGGCAGGAGCACGCAGCACGACCGATGCTGGTTTGGGCGGCTGGAGCAAGAAGACCAGAGGTTGAAGAAGCACTACGACCATTGGATGAACATCATACGGTAACAGGAGCTAGAATCGTTCATATTGACTAAGTTGACAAAGCCCTCCGTCCCCGTCAACTTGGTAGGCCCACAAGTCAGCCTCCAACTATGCCGGGTTCCAGCTGCCAGGGGGAGTATTCATTTTCTTGTGCGTAATAAGGAGGCACTTCCTTGCGTGCGAAGATAGCCGGTGGGTCCGACATGTCAGTGGGGGGCACGTTTTTTTCATGAAATACAGAGGCCCTTCCGGTGGGTCCCAGATGTCAGGTGGAGGAATCATTATTTTGCGCGTAATAAGGAGGCATTTCCTTGTGTGCGGTCGTGGACCCAGCTGTCAGACTCTCCACGCACAGTCTACTTCCGATGGTGTTGTTCGTTGACCACGCCGCGCCGAGCGCATCCAAGGTGGTGTACGACGGCGAGGCCCCGGATAGCAACAAGCCAGAGATGGGAAGACGCGGGAGTAGAGTCGCAGACAGAGAGGTGTACGAGGGTTAACTGGTTCTAGTGCGGTGTGGTTCGGCAGTCGGTGGAGAAGAACAGGAGGTGTGGAGGGGTGGAGGGATGGCCTGGCCAACGGTGGAGTAGCGCTTCATAGGGAAGCGTGCTAAGCAGAGCTGCTAGCAGCAGGAGGCGAGAGGTGGTCCCGGCGGCGCTGGAGGAAGAAGACGAGAGATTGAAGATGGATGCTGGTCGTTGGATGTAAATCCAATGGCTAACATGTCAGAATCATTTGTTGACTAAATTGACAACGACTTGCGTTGGCTTTGACCTAATGGCCCACATTTCAGCCTCCAAAAATGTGGCACGTATTCAACCCATTTTTCCAGAATTTACATTCTTTTTTTTGCGCAGTAGAATTTACAATCAATTTGATCTTTTTTTGAATTACAGCCATTAGCTGGGCTGGGTGAACAAATAATGTAGCGTTCATGCGGCCCATTTATTTTATTTCCTAAAAAATTACAGGCCATTTGCACTTTCTCGAAATACACGATTTTGCTGGGCTGATTCTAATTATAATGTTGGGTTGGGCCAGTAATGTTATCAAAAAATAAGAAGGGGCTAAGCATTTTGTTATAAATATATTTAAATAATAATTGATATTATTACATTCGTCCTTAAATCTTACCAAGCTTTTGTACACAATCACTAGGATTTTCGTGCCAAAACAATCCAGGATTTTATTTGTTAAGAAATCATTTTTATAAGTTAATAAGATGTGGGATATTGTTTTCTTACATATGTAAGTATCTGTTAATTATATGATGAAAATAAAAATATTATATAATAACATATAAAATAATTTAAATATATATAATATAGTTAGAAGGGAAACATAAGTTGGACCTGGCGTTCCTATTCTTATATAGAAAAAATAGAACAGACCTCTGCGTTTTCTTCAAAAAAATACATAAATTGGGCTACCAAAAATAAAACCTCGGATGGGAGGTCCATAGGCCTGTTCAAACAGGCCTATGGACCTCCCATCCGAGGTCGTGGGCTGCGCATGTTAAAAATGAAAGCCTAGACGGGGCAGCCCAAAACCACATCCAACACTTGCCAAAACTTCGTCCCTCGTTTTCTCTGTGTTTCGCACACTCGACATTGTGTGGGCATTTTGACTGTGCATCATATGAAGATGTGCTATGCATGAATGTTGACCAGCATGATGTTAACTGGCTAGTAGTTCCATTTTCGACCATAAAAAAACTTCCAACATGATGTTAACCCTGTTTGAAAAGGCCGTGTTAATATAAATGCTCTGCCTCTGAAAGTTGCAGTTTCTTATCTGAAACTGAACTTGCAGTTTCTTATCTGAAATTGAAACTTGCAGTTTCTTGTCCGAGAATCACATTGTCTGCACTTTTATACTCCTATGAAACTACATTTTTTTAAGTGCTAAAAATAGATCTCTAGAATTCATAAAATACTTCATATGCTCAATACTGCAAATCTGAAATTCAAAAGACATCCATATCCGAAAGTACTCTCAAAATACACAACACAAAACACAATTCACAACCTGCAAATACTGACAACCCTAAGCTCCTCCTGACAATTCACAACCTGCCCGACTATTGGGCTGGGGGGGGGGGGAGGGGGGCAGCCCCCTCCTATTCCTCGGTGGCGGACAGCCGCCCCGTGAGACGATGTGAACGGCGAGGGAGACGATGGCAGGGAAGCGTCATCGGGCCAACTGCTTTTCTCCTCTTGTAGTTGGGTTCGGTCAACGAAGACTCCACCTGCTCGCTCTGGCAGGACACCCTCACAAACGGCATCCTGTAGATGCTCGATCCTTCAATCTCTGGTGGATGCTCCATCTGGGATCAATACTCCCACCACCGCTCCCTCACGATCAGATTCGGTGAATCTGTTTGCTCCATGGCCCAGAGGCGCAGCTCTATGTACTCCGGCGTGACTCCCTCCGGGAGTATCGCTGCCTTTTCGATCTGTTACAAATATCTGCCCATGGATGTCGCCGTCGCCGCTAGTTGGTCCTTGTTGTCAAACCAAGACTGTATCTCCAACATCCTAGCTAGCTTCACAGGGTCGCCGTCTGTGATCCTCACGTATCAGTTGTACTCCTCCATCGATCTACTTCTCCATAGCACCTTCACTCGTCGGTGGTGGTTTTTGAATGGAAGAGGAGAGGAGCAGCGCTAGTTTTGGATTAGAACGGGAGAGGAGTGACGCTGGTTTTGGACTGGAACAGGAGAGGAGGGGCGGTGGTTTTGAAATGGAAGAGGAGAGGAGCGGCGCTGGATTTAGATTGGAACAGGAGAGGAGCGGCGGTGGTTTAAGAGGAGAAGAGCGGAAGAGCGGCAGTGGTCATATTTGTGAATTATATCATGCCGTCCTTTTTTTTGTATTTCTCATTGCTTTTGTCGACAATGTTTGTATATTCAACTGCTCTTCCTGTGCATCAGCCATTTGAATTGGTGATGGAGAAATCTGGAGTGAAAACAAGGTCTTCAGAGCAGACAATGCTACCTGCTAAAGCAGATGTCTTGCTGGTTACAAATAGCTCTTCAGAGGAGGATTCAGAGGCAGATGACCAGTCCTATTATCCCCCTGAGGTGTATGCTCAAACTTGGCAGGGTTATATTACTCATATAATGCATATGTTGTATTGCAATGCTTAGTTTTTACATCATATACAAAATATTGAATGCCATCTCCTTAGTTGACACATCATATATGTGATTGCCCTCTGCTCACTTCCTTAGTATATAAATCATATATTTGAATTATGTCATGCCGTGATGTTTACATAGACAGCATGTATCTGAATTATGGCATGCCAACCCATTTTCTAAAGAAATAATATAGTTATATCATCTCATCCTATTTACATACTCATCGTATTTTAAATTATGTCATTCTATCCGTGAATTATATCATGCCATCATGTTTCCATCGACGACATGTTTGTGATTTATGGCATGCCAACCACTTTAATAGACACATCGTATAGTTATATCATGTCATCCTGTTTACATAGTCATCATATTTTGAAGTATGTCATTCTATATTGTTTAGTTAGCCATCATACATGTGAAATTGAGTCATGCTATCCTGTTTAATTATCCATCATATATGTGAAATTATGTCCTGCTATTGTGTTTGCTTAGACAACATAAATGTGAATTATTTCATGCCTTGTTTTCTTCCCTACTATCCATTGCACCTGTCTATCTTACAATGTCTATACATTCAATTACTTTTCTTGCTTATCATCCATTTCAATTGGAGGGAGTGATGGCAGTATCTGTGGGAGTAAAAACACGGTCTTCAGAAAAGATCGTGCTACCTGTCGATGCAGATAGAACCACGGTTGTACTTGCCTAAGAACCAGCCCCACCACACATAACCCACACTCATGCAGATTGTAACCCTACCCAGTTGGACAGAGAACCAGCTACACCCCTTCTAACCTTAACCCCTACAGATAGACACCCAGTTCCCGTTGACACAGCACCGTCTCCACCACAGAGCACCCAAACACGAGCAGTTAGTAAGGCACCTGCAGTGCCCAAATCACGAGGACCACCACTCCGAACCCGAAGTCAACGCTTAAAGCAGAAGAAGAATTGTTCTCAGGTCAGGTTTCGTAGCTATGGTTCATACTACTTTGCTCTTGCATCACTGTATTTACTAATACCAACTAATTTCAAATTTGAAGGGTGCAATTGAAACTCCAATGGCGCAACAGGTATGTTTTAAACCTGTTTCTTCAATGTGTTTGGCTGTTTTCTGTTGTAACTTGCTCTATGTTGATTTCAGTTTCAATTGAATAAACAGTTATGTTCTCATGCCATGCACATTACAAGTGTTGTTATTGCTGTGTAGTTTCCCACACTTATATTCTGTCTATGCTGCTTTGTCTTAAATAGATATGATTCGAACTGTATCTATCTTGATTTGGCAACATAAACTAGAATGATATAGACCATACAGTGACCATACTACATAGATATATGTTTGTTTCATGCAGTTATCCTGTCCACCTTACTACTGAACTAGTTTACCAAAATGAGTTTCATATACTACATTGTAAACCTGAGATGTGTTTGTTTGTTTCTCTTTTAGAACGCAGATAAAATATTGGAGAAGAGTACACTGTTATGCAATGGTAAAGGAAGTAATGCAGAAAGGTTCAAGATAGTGAGACATCCCTGTTGGTCTCCAAGAAAGCTGATAAAAACTATATTCAAGACACTGAGACAACCCCAAAGTCCTGTCTTGATGTAGTGTTCGAGTTACTGGCTACCACTGCTGGCACCAGCTCTTCGAACTCGTTGCCTGAATCAGTTTGGCTTCTTGAGTCTCAACTTAAAGTTGAAAGACATCGATCAGATGTTATGTGACAGGAAGCCGAAGGACTGAGGAAGTCCCTGCAGAATTCAGATGGATACTTTCTGGTGCAACAGCAAGTGCTGGAGCACTTAAGCGCCAAACAAGAGAAAGTTAATAAGCTTGCTAAGCATCTTGCCAGCATTATGGGTACCCAGGATATTGTTTCTTGAGGTCTTCTGAAGTGGTTTCAGTTCTGGACTTGTTTTGCTGCGGCGTTTATATGTTGCTGTGTTCCCTATATTTGCACTGGTGGTGAACTTTGATGCCCAGTGGATGTAATATATGTAATAGCCATGATAGCCTAGCATAAGTTGCTTGCTTGTTTATTTCCTTGTTGTCTTGTTTATTTGTTTGCTTGTAGAGAGTGCAGTTCTTTTTCCGCGTTTTGCTAGTGGCTGCAATAACCTATTTTCTAAAACTAGGCCACAATAACCATGGGCTAATATTTACTGTAGTGACACTAGGCCTCCTACGAGCCATAGAAATAGTGGGCCTTCTACGGGCCGTAGAAACAGTATGCCTTCTACGGGCCATAGAAACAATGGGCCTTCTACGGGATGTATCATCAATGGGCCTTATACGGGCCGTATCATCAATGGGCCTTATACGGGCCATATGATCGATTGGCCAAACATGGGCCAATAATAGGCCGCATTATGGCCATAAACGGGCTAGAGTTGGAATCGTCCGTTCATGGGCCGACCATAACGGGCCATCGTTAATAGGCCGTATTTGATGACGCTATGAAAACGGCCCAATGTATTAACGGACCACAAACGGGCCGACTGTAACCACAGGCTGAATTTGGCCCACAAGCAGAAAATGACAGTAACGAGCCGTAAGTAAATGAATGCTGGAAATGAGCCCAAGAATAAATGGGCTCTGAGAAGGCCGAAAGATAACATGGGCTGGAAACGGCCCAACGGAATAACGGGCCGTTAATGGATATAAAGTGATACACTGTTCATTACGGGCTAGTTTCACCACGGGCCGTTAATGGGTGTAAAGTGATACACTGTTCATTACGGGCCAGTTTCACCGCGGGCCATTAATAGGCCAAGAGTTACGTAGGGCCTCATATGGGCCGAAAGACGTCATGGGCCAGAAGTGAAAATGGGCTGGAATCATATTGGATGGCCCAGATGACACTACTGGGCCTAATTTGGATAGGGCGTAACGGGCCTTGGGTTAGCGGGCTGTAAATGGGCTATATGCGAACAGGTCGTTAACAGGCCATTAACAGGCTTTCCATGAGCCGGCCCGCCACCTTTTGACCAAGTCAAATGGGCCGGCCTTTTCACAGGAATGTGCCTCTATTGGGCCGTGCCACGTGTCGACGTATCGTAGGCGACTTCTGTCCAATGAGTGGATGACATCTGTCCCAACGATGAGCCGACACGTGTTTCCTCCAGCCAATGATGATTTTACACGTGGAAAATCCCCATTGGTCAGGGCTGTTAACGGGTTATCGGATCCAAAACCCAACCCGATAGCTTAACGACATTCCGTTACGGTGGATGCCACGTGTCGGTCACCCTTGACGAAAGCACTTCTGTGATGCGCGATTTATCGTCATGGAAGTGGACACTTCCGTGATGATAATTTTGGTAATGTCATGGAACACTTCTACGACAGCACAGGTATGACTATCTTGATTCTGTCATAAAATTGTCATGGATGTACATGCATGACAAAAAATGCGACCTACTGTGAAAACACATATCATCACCGAAGTGTATTTTTTTTGTAGTGGTTCTTGGCAGATTTTAGCAACTTAGCACAAGTCAAGCAATCTTAACACGATTCAAGGAACCATGCAAAGAGTATATGAGCAGCGGAAAGTAAATCATGCAACTTGCAAGAATGTAAAGGGAAGGGTTTGGATAGTGCAAACGCAATAGGAGACACTGATGTTTTTGTCGTGGTTCCGATAGGTGGTGCTATCGTACATCCACGTTCATGGAGACTTCAACCCACGAAAGGTAACGGCTGAGCGAGTCCATGGAGGGCTCCACCCAGGAAGGGTCCACGAAGAAGCAACCTTGTTTATCCCACCATGGTCGTCGCCCACGAAGGACTTGCCTCACTAGGGTAGATCTTCACAAAGTAGGCGATCTCCTTGCCCTTACAAACTCCTTGGTTCAACTCCACAATCTTGTCGGAGGCTCCCAAGTGACACCTAGCCAATCTAGGAGACACCACTCTCTAAGAAGTAACAAATGGTGTGTTGATGATGAACTCCTTGCTCTTATGCTTCAAAAGATAGTCTCCCCAACACTCAACTCTCTCTCACAGGATTTGGATTTGGTGGAAAGAAGATTTGAGTGGAAAGCAACTTGGGGAAGGCTAGAGATCAAGATTCATATGGTAGAAATGGAATATCTTGACCTCAACACAAGTGTAGGTGGTTCTCTCTCAAAAAATGTATGTTGGAAGTGTAGGCACATTCTGATGGCTCTCTCCATGAATGAAGAGTGGGTGGACGGGTATATATAGTCTCCACACAAAATCTAACCGTTAAACACAACTTACCAATCTCAGTGGGACCGAATCGTGAAACTCGGTCGGACCGATTTAGCAAATAATGTGACCGTTAGGATTTTCGGTGGGACCGACATGCAACTCGGTAGGACCGATATGGTTAGGGTTAGGGCATAATGTAATCTCGGTAAGACCGATTACACAAACTCGGTGAGACTGATTTTGGTAATAAGCTAACCAGAGAGTTGGTCAGGCAGACTCGGTGGGACCGATTCGCTCATCTCGGTGAGACTGAAATGTTACGAAAGGGAAACAAAGAGTTTGCATTGCAGTCTCAGTGGGACCGATCGCTCATCTCGGTTGGACCGAAATGTTACGAAGGGAAATAGAGAGATTATAATCCCATCTCAGTGAGAATGAGATCCCTATCGGTGAGACCGATTTGCCTAGGGTTTGTGGCAGTGGCTATGACATCTGAACTCGGTGGCGCCGGATAGAAAGAATCGGTGGGGCCGAGTTGGACTTTTGGTTTAGGTCATATATGTGGATGTGAGAAAGTAGTTGAGGGCTTTGGAGCATATCACTAAGCATTTTGAGCAAGACATCCATTAAGCAACACCTTATCCCTCCTTGATAGTATTGGCTTTTCCTATAGACTCAATGTGATCTTGGATCACTAAAATAGAAAATGTAGAGTCTTGAGCTTTGAGCTTGAGCCAATCCTTTTGTCCTTAGCATTTTGAGGGATCCACTTTTCTCATCCATGCCATGCCAATCATTGAGCTTTCCTGAAATATTTATCTTGAAATGGCATTAGCTCAATGAGCTATATGCTGTTAGGAATTACCAAAACCACCCAGGGATAGTTGCACTTTTAATCTCCCCCTTTTTGGTAATTGATGACAACATATAGATCAAAGCTTCGATAAATGATAATAATATTGAAAAACATCATCGCTTTGAGAAGTATGTGAAAAGTAAGAGCTCCCCCTAAATTTGTTCATTATTTAAATTTGCTTTGGACTGCAAAATCACAATGAGTTAGGATCATGGGTTACTCTTCCATGTCACATACATCTTGGTGGAGCACTCAAAATGATAATAATTAAACACATGCACTCATCACCAAGGAAAGTGAATGATCATATGAGGAAATAATAGATAATACCATCCAACAAGCATTAATGTAGCATAGCATATGATCAAACACATGATCATCCAAGTATCTCACAAAAGGCATAAAGTAACAAGCACACAAATAACAAAGTTCAACCACCAAAAGAAACAAGAGAAATCAAAAGCAACACTCTCTCTCGAAGCCTGTGATCTATACATTTTTCTCCCCCTTTGGCAACAAGTTACCAAAAAGTTCATGAAAAAATGCATAGTGCTAAACGACTCTCAGGCTTGGTCTTCATGTGATGGTGTAGAGATGGCTCCAAGGACGAAGGCTTTTGTTGATGTAGCTGGAGCTGGTGGAGTAGGTGCTGGAGTTGGAGGCACTGAAGTTGTAGCTGGTGCAGATGATGTAGCTCTGGTGTCTGGAACAGGCACTGCAGCAGATCTCTGTCCTCTGGGCACTCTAGCAAATGCATCTGTAGTAGACTTGCCCTTCTTCTCCTCCACAACCTCCTGAAGTTGCTCAACTGCAGTTTTGATCTCAGTCACTTTGACATCAAGAGCATAAAACTTTTGCTCTATGATTCTCTCCAAGCTCTCCTGGTTTTGAGTCAGGGTGGCCAAGCCCTTCTCAATCCTCAAGGTGGAGGCAATCAAGTAGCCAAGCTGATCTTGCTTGCTCTTCAAGAAAATCCGAGATGCCTCTTCAGCAGTAGGCATCTTTGCAGCCTTCTCAGCCCTTGCCTTCTCCTTCTTCTCTTGTGCTTGCATAGATGATGGTTCATTTTCATCCATCACAACGGGGTTGTCCTCGAAATCAGGATAGATGGGCAGGTGCTCCTTGTCCAAAAGATATGTGCCAGTGCCCATCTTGGAGTTTATAAGTTCCTGAATGTGTGGGGCATACCCACAACTCCTCTTCTGACTAGCAACAGTCCTTTTGATTGTCTCCACAATCAGGCTCATGACTTTGAATTTCTGAGGCACATCAAATATATGTAGCAAGTTGATTTCATGGCCTCTGATCATCTTGTGATCACCTAACTTGGGCAGCAAAGTGTGCCTCAAGATCCAGTTGATAGTAGGCAATCCTGACAACAGATAATGTACATATCCAAACTTATGTGTCTCTAGAGCAGCATTTGGGATCTCTCTGTACATGTGAGCCATAGAGTTGTGGTATTTCTTCTTCTTGGCATAGACATCCAAGTCATCCACATTCTCTTTTGGAGCATTTATCAACTCAGACCATTCCTCAACTGTGGATTGGTACCTAGTACCCTCTGACATCCAAACTATCTTCCCATCTGGGTAGAAGTGAGCTGTGGAGTAAAACTGCATAATGAGCTCATCATTCCACTTGGTGAGGTTCTGGCCAACAAAGTCATCTACTCCACAAGCATTGAAGCTGTCATAAACTCCTGGATAGTGCTCTTCATTCTTCTTGATATAATCCCAGTCAACCCATCTCATGTCACATACTATGGGCTTCTTGTCAAGTAGCACTGTCTCATAGAAATCTTGTTGTTCCTTAGTGTGGAACCTATAGTCCACTGCAGTTCTTCTTCTGACAGCATAGGGATCAATCTGTCTCCAGAGTCTCAGACCTGCATCCTTCCTGAGCTTCATATCCTATGCAATTGGATGAGCATCAATATGATCTGGGATCTTGGGCTTCAACTTTCTCAAGACAAGTGAATCTTCATCTTCTTCTTCAGCAGCTTCAGGCACTGGGGCCTTGTTCTTCTCTTCAGCTGGAATGCTCCTGGTGTTCCTCGTAGGTGCAGACTTGGCTTTAGGAGCAGCAGCCTTGGGAGCATCTTTAGGCTTAGATGGAGCAGCCCTGATCTTATAGCATCGCTCATCAGCTTCTGAGCTTTAGGAGCTGGTGCAGTAACCTCTTCCTCTTCTTCTTCCATCATTGAGGGCTTTCCAACAACTCTGGCCATGGTCTTCTTGACCCTTTCTTTCCTTTTATTTTCAGCCACAACTTGTTCTTTGGGTTTAGATCCCAAAGTCTCTTGAGTGGATGCTCTGGCCTTTGACATAGGAACTCTCTTGGCAGGAACCTTTGTTGTCATTCCTGTCTTAGTGGTGGGAGCTGCGCCATATTCCTTTTTCAGCACCTTCTTTTTGGAAGTGGCCTCATCCTCAACAACCACATAGTCCTCATCTTCAGAATCTGAAGTCTTCTTCTTTCTGGCCCTGGTGGCTGCCTTGGGCAAATTGCTGGGTGTGCTCCTGCTACCCTCATCATAACTGCTAGAGGGACTAGTGCCCTAACTCATGTGAACTTGCTCTTCAGACTTGTTCTGACTGTCACTCTGATCTGACATGATGCAAACTCTGACAGCAAACCCTGTGAATAGATGTAGATGAGGTAGAGTAGATGAGCATCACAAAGCACAGAGGTTTTTTTTAAAAAACTTGAGTCAAAAACTTAGTTTTAGTTTTCCATAGAAAGCATTTCGGAGCTATCGATTTGTAAACTCGGTGATACCGAAGCAGCTTTTGGAACCTAAACTAGTGAATTTGGTCAGACCGAGTCACAGTTCGGTGGCACCGAGACTGCTAGGATTTCACAAAGAATTGAACTCGGTCACACCGATTTGCAATTCTCGGTCAGACCGAGAATCACATGTGCACTGGCCTGAGCCAAATCGGTGAGACCAACTTCTACGACTCGGTCGGTCCGAGATGAGTTCGGCGGAAACCTAACCTAAATTTTCAATCCAAAACTAATCTACGGAGTGATTTCGCTGGATAGAGTGATTTCAAACGTGGCAAGATTCATGGCAATGCAATGTGCTAGGAATCAGAGTTAGGAATAGCACAAATTTCAAATCCATACCCTAAATGCGGCGATGGATTTCCTACGGCGACAACGGCGGAGCAGAATCCCGTTGACGGTGGCGGAGACGAGCGGCTGGAGGTCGCTGGCGATGAGGAGGACAATCCGGAGACCCAAAGAGGCAGCAGGCTGTGCGCGGCTGAAGAGTTTCGGAAAAATTTCCAAATTTTGGCCCAGGGGTATATATAGCCTGACCCTGTCAGTGTGACCGAGTGGAACAACTTGGTGGCGCCGAGATGCATTACTGCAAGCAGTTACAGCAACTCGGTGTGACCGAAAAGTTCAAATCGGTTGCACCGAGATTGAAAACCTAGATCAACTTAGTGATCTCGGTGTGACCGAAAAGGTTGAATCGGTCAGACCGAAACGCACAAAGAGGTTTTGGAAGTTTAAGTCTATGATGAATCGGGGACTCCGAGTGCTCCTCACATAGAGTGGTTCGAATCTGACTTCATCAAACTTTGTGATATAGCATGAATAGAGTTTGAGACAAGAAAAGCATAGATAGCTAGAGAAGGTTCTTAGGCATTCTTGTCCATCCACTTGGCAAAAGAGAAAGAAACCAAACAATCAAAGCTACAAGTGGATGTCCTCGAATGAGTAAATTATGCAACCAACATGCTCACACAATAAAATGGCAAATGAAATATGTATAAAAGCATGCACAACCATTTCTAGCATCTATCAAGCAATTGGCGATGACTAGGTCATCTATATATGAGTATATTGACTTAGGAGTCAAATGAGTACATTTGATCATAGGTCATACTCATCGTTTAAGCACAAGTGGGGTTACCACTTTTACATAAAGCATTGTTGTGTTCACACCATTAGAGTTTCTTTGGCTCAATTCTTTGAGTAAAGCCCCCCCTAGATGTGAGATCCCCCCTAAGAGGGATGAACTAACCTTGGGTTTTGTCGATGATGACTTCATGTAGATGTTGAAGATGTGGATTCTCAATGTTGATGTAGATCATTTGGAGCAATCCATTGGAGTGAGTTGCACTTTCAATACCTACACAGGTTAGTCCCACAAGGAACACACAAGGATATCCATAGACATTGAGTGATGCACACACACAAGATGATGTCTATGAAAGCATTAGGTTACCTTGTCCCTTGTCTTACCAACAAGAGGGTTTGCGACTCCTTGAACTAGTGCAGGATGTGGAAGTTGATTGCACTTGTCCTTGCCAAAATGATAAGAGTGAAATATGTTGGCGGAGTCACCCTCAAGAACTCTCTAGTTCTTCTTCTTCGGGGTCCACATCATCTTGATGGGAATCCTTGGAGTTGTAGTTGTACTCGATGAAGTAGAACTTGATGAAGTCTTGGGAACCCACTTGACCAAGGCCTTAGGAGCTTCTTCAAATGCATCAATCTCCTCTTGAAGCTTATCCTTGCCTTTTTGCTTGTGGTCTTGTGGTGGAAGATCATCTTGAGCTTGTGTCCCTTTGAAAGAAGTAGGATCATACTTCTATTGTTGAGGAACAAACTTTGTCTTGGGGTATTGATCTTCTTCCCACTCAACTCCATTGGCATTGAACTTTCGTTCAAAACTAACACCTTGGTTCTTTCGGTGCCTTCCTTGCTTACGTACAATTTCCTCGAATTGCTTACTCCGGGCAAGGCTTTTGTAAACACCTTTCTCTATAATTCCCTTCAATAAGCTATTTTCTTTCTCAAGTGGAACTTGGCTAAGGGAATCATTAGTGGAATCAACAGAACTATTAGAAGCAACAACATTGGATTTATCATGATTAATGTTACCATTAGAGGAAGAATCTTTCTTGTTCTTGTTACTAGACTTGACTTGATGCATGTAAGTAGATAAGAGTAAATGCTTGGCAATGTAAGAAGAACTTTTCTTTCGAAGATCATCATTGATTTCTTTTAAAAACTCATGTTCTTGCTCAAGGTTGAGCTTTTCAAAGCGTAACTTCTCATGAGTCCTTAAAAGTTCTCGATGATCTGCCAAGATAGTTTCATGAGCTAACTTAAGAGTGCTTAGTTCTTTAGTTAGGAGCTCAATCTTCTCCTTATCATTGTTATTTGTTTTATCTTGATTAGCATGATTAATTGATGTTTCATCATAGTATTCATCACTAGAGTTGTCAACAAGTAAATCATCATCATCTAACAAGTCATCTTCATCACTATTGAAATCTACATACTCGGGGTGCGATACCTTTGGGCCTTTAGCCATGAAGCATCTTCCATGTCCTTAATTTGGTGAATCAAATATGTCGTAGGAGTTGGTTGACACAAGTGCTGGACCGGCAACACCTTCATCTTGAGTAGATTCAGAGTTGAAGTGATAGCTTCTCTCGGAGTGATTGTTGGAGTCGGAGCCGGATACCCATTCACCAACATGAGCTTGATGTCTTCGTTCTGTGTAGCTCCTTGATGACTTTTCCTTCCTTTCCGAATCCTTGCTTCTCCGGGATGTTCTTCGTTCATAACGATCATCTCTACTCCTTCTTTCTCTTGATGGTGATTCTTCTCTTCTACTTCTTCTTTTTGGAGAATCTTCTCTTCTTTTGTAGGGTGCCATACACTCATTGGAATAGTGTCCGGGTCTTCCACAATTGTAGCAATTATGCTCACGACTAGAAGATCTTTTGTCATTGTAGGACCTTGACTTGGAACTTCTTTCCTTGCTTCTACTCTTGTAGAACTTGTTCAAGTTCTTCACCATTAGGCTCAATTCTTCATTGAAGGTTTGTTTCTCACTTGATGATGTGGGAGCTTCACATGAGGCTTTGTAAGCACCACTTGACTTGTTGTGGAGCTCCTCCTTATCCTTGAGTGACATCTCATGATCAACAATTCTTCCAATGACTTCCGTTGGCTTGAGATCATTGTAATTGGGCATCATTTGGATCAACGTGCACACAGTGTCATATTTACCATCCAAAGCTCTTAGGATCTTCTTGATGATGAATTTGTCGGTCATCTCCTCACTTCCTAAGCCGACAATCTCATTTGTGATAAGAGCAAGCCTAGAGTACATTTCAGTGACACCTTCACCATCCTTCATTTTGAACTTGTCAAGTTGACTTTGAAGCACATCCAATTTGGATTCCTTGACGGAGTCGGTACCTTCATGCATATCAATCAAAGTATCCCAAATTTCCTTTGCATTCTCAAGACGACTGATTTTGTTGAATTCTTTGGGGCACAATCCGTTGAAGAGGATATCACAAGCTTGAGCGTTGTATTGCAGCAACTTCAACTCTTCCGTGGTAGCTTGGCAGTTCGGTTCTCTCCCATCAAAGAATTCACCTTGCAAGCCAATACACACAATAGCCCAAACGGCGGGGTTATGTCCAAGAATATGCATTTTCATCTTATGCTTCCAACTAGCAAAATTAGTACCATCAAAGTAAGGACCTCTATGGTGGTAATTTCCCTCGCTAGACGCCATACTCTCCTAGGTTGTGAAACCAAAGCTATGACTACCAAAATCTACGGAGATCAAAGCAAATGGATACCAAAGCTCTGATACCACTTGTAGGATCGAAAGTATGTCTAGAGGGGGGGGGGGTGATTAGACTACTTGACCAAATAAAAATCTAGCCTTTTCCCAATTTTAGTTCTTGGCAGATTTTAGCAACTAGCACAAGTCAAGCAATCTTAACACGATTCAAGCAAGCATGCAAAGAGTATATGACTAGCGGAAAGTAAAGCATGCAACTTGCAAGAATGTAAAGGGAAGGGTTTGGAGAGTGCAAACGCAATAGGAGACATGGATATTTTTGTTGTGGTTCCAATAGGTGGTGCTATCGTACATCCACGTTGATGGAGACTTCAACCCACGAAGGGTAACGGCTGCGCGAGTCCATAGAGGGCTCCACCCACGAAGGGTCCACGAAGAAGCAACCATGTCTATCCCACCATGGCCGTCGCCCACAAAGGACTTGCCTCACTAGGGTAGATCTTCACGAAGTAGGCGATCTCCTTGCCCTTACAAACTCCTTGGTTCAACTCCACAATCTTGTCGGAGGCTCCCAAGTGACACCTAGCCAATCTAGGAGACACCACTCTCCAAGAAGTAACAAATGGTGTGTTGATGATGAACTCCTTGATCTTGTGCTTGAAATGATAGTCTCCCCAACACTCAACTCTCTCTCACAGGATTTGGATTTGGTGGAAAGAAGGTTTGAGTGGAAAGCAACCTGGGGAAGGCTAGAGATCGAGATTCATATGGTAGAAATGGAATATCTTGACCTCAACACAAGTGTAGGTGGTTCTCTCTCAGAAAATGTATGTTGGAAGTGTAGGCACGTTCTGATGGCTCTCTCCATGAATGAAGAGTGGGTGGAGGGGTATATATACCGTCCACACAAAATCTAACTGTTACACACAACTTACCAATCTCGGTGGGACAGAATCGTGAAACTCGATCGAACCGATTTAGCAAATAATGTGACCGTTAGGATTTTCGGTGGGACCGACATGCAACTCGGTAGGACCGATATGGTTAGGGTTAGGGCATAACATAATCTCGGTGAGACCGATTACACAAACTCGGTGAGATCGATTTTGGTAATAAGCTAACCAGAGAGTTGGTTAGGCAAACTCGGTGGGACCGATTCACTCATCTTGGTGAGACAGAAATGTTATGAAAGGGAAACATAGAGTTTGCATTGCAGTCTCGGTGGGACCGATCGCTCATCTCGGTTGGACTGAAATGTTACGAAGGGAAACAAAGAGATTATAATCCCATCTCGGTGAGACCGAGATCCCTATTGGTGAGACCGATTTGCCTAGGGTTTGTGGCA
>NC_041383.1:677087812-677104293 GCF_002162155.2 Triticum dicoccoides | reverse complement strand
TTTAGGTCATATGTGGATGTGAGAAAGTAGTTGAGGGCTTTGGAGCATATCACTAAGCATTTTGAGCAAGAAAGCCATTAAGGCAACACCCCATCCCTCCTTGATAGTATTGGCTTTTCCTATAGACTCAATGTGATCTTGGATCACTAAAATAGAAAATGTAGAGTCTTGAGATTTGAGCTTGAGCCAATCCTTTTGTCCTTAGCATTTTGAGGGATCCACTTTTCTCATCCATGCCATGCCAATCATTGAGCTTTCCTGAAATATTTATCTTGAAATGGCATTAGCTCAATGAGCTATATGTTGTTAGGAATTACCAAAACCACCCAGGGATAGTTGCACTTTCAGGATATAATTGAGGTCTGGGATCGACGCCGGACTCATGGAAGACGAGAGGGATGATTCCGATGTTGACCTATCATCGGGCGCCAGACTGCTGGCCGAACTGTCGTCTCACTGTCGCTCGACATGGCTACAGAGTGTGTGCCAGTGTGTAGCGCGGCCTGCAAGGGACGATGAAGATGGTGGACACTTAAGAGGGGTATGCAGAGAAGAGGAAGTGCCAATCTAGCCGCTGTTATAATCAACCGCAATTATTTGTACCTAGTGGCTCCAAATTCCGGGGATTGCGCAGGACTTCTATTGGCTATTTGGCTTGTTTCCTGTTTCAGGACAAAAACAAGGAACGCATTTTGGGATTATGCACCGGTAACGGTACGAACGGAGTAGGACAGTTGTCAAGCAATACATGAGCTTTTCTTATTGATAAAGCCAGTAATAATCAAACTAGAAAGGAAAAGATAAAAGACAAAGAAATATATCTGCATGAATCTTCGCATAACATCAATGGCATAGGACATAGATGTGCATTACTTAGAGCACATCTAGATGTGCTTTAGCAATACTGTCAAACAAAACCCCTAATCATCATTGCCAACAGCGCATAGAACATGGCTAATGCGACAGCCACAACTACACATGCTAGTTCATTGTTGTCTCTTGCTTTCATCTGTTGCCTGTGATTGACTCTTTCTTGCTTCATTGTACTGATTGTACATTCCAGATCAGCCAGTTTCTTTTTCAGCTTTACTTTATCTTCTGCGAGATTGGTGATAACACTTCGAGCCCTGCCATGCCATTCTTCATCCAGCCAGGTAACAAAGGCACAAGCCTCATATCCATGCCAATGTTAAATAGTATTCAGGATGAGTGGTGACATTAACTTCAGTAAAATGATGAACTTGGCACTAACCTCTAATGAGCAACTGAGAAACCGCCTGCCAATGTTGAATCCTTCTGTGCATACATGTCGAGCAAGAGTGTGCCCGTGCACACAACTCAGCTTTTGTTACTTCTCGGTGGCGCAAAACTCGGAGTCGAACTCGTGTTGCGGGAGTCTGGAGTCATGCTCCAGATCCGGCGGCAGATCGCTTTCCTGGGGGGGGGGGTCATTCAGGACGGATTTAGCAAGGAGCTACTTTGGACATGCTAAAAAAGATCGGGATAGATTGGAACCTGACAAGACAATCCGGATCCGTAGTACACCTGCCTTCTAATGACCTTAGGCAAGCACTCGTCGGCGACCGCCGTTGTGGCGGTGATATGAGCAGGAGCAGCCGCATCGAAACCATTAGCACCACTTGTATGCATTCCCCCAATATTAGCTCCACGTGAGGGAATTTGGAGGCTATGTAGGGATTTGGGGGAAATGGGGAAACTATGGGGATAAGCTAACGGTTGGGAACTACTTATGACACTATATGTTGGAGTATACGACACATTGTTTATTCATGTCATTTGTGTTAGGTATTACAATGTCACACATGATCTCCGCACCAAACCGTGTGAGAAGACAATGTAGGTGAGACACGGTTGCCGTTACATAACCGTATGCGATGTACTATCCTGTACATATAATTGAGTTACAGTGATACCGTGTAAACAACCGCTTTGCGAATATCCGTAAAAAAATAGCCGGTCTGCATATAGAGATGGGGGGGCGGCCTACGCAGCGGCTACCGGAGAAGAGGTCAATCCTCGGTCGGTGGGCGGTGGCGGCGTCATAGGAGGTCAATCCTCGGTCTGAGGCAGGAGATAGGAGGAGATCAGCCGCCGAGGTCGGCGGTGGCGTGATTCGAGCACATCCATCATGGTCGATGGCGGTATAGTGGAGGTCGAACTTCAGGCGGCAGCCGCACTAAGCTTTGCTCCTCGACCCTGCTGTCCCGGTGTGCCGCCGCATCGCACTTCTCTATGTGCTGGGTGGAGGTCGCCGCATGGCTAATTAATTAAGGTATTCTTTTTGTGAGTGGCTTAATTAAGGTATTGAATTCCCAAGGGTAGTGTTGTACTAGTACTCAGCGTGTAAATTGACTGGCCATTAATTTTTGTCATTGCACATCTGGATAACAATATGGAGCACCCTCTGTAATTATGAAAATAAAGCCTTGTGATTTATGCATGCATCATTGGGCAGCAGTTAATCCGTGTATTAATGTTGTTTTTTTCCTTTTAATTACCATTCGTGTGGTGCAGATGGAACGATCTCAATGGATGAAGGATCGGAAAAACGCAGATTTTATCAGTGGCGTGACAAAGTTCATGAATTTGGCTAAAAGTACAAAGAGGAGAATTGGTGATGCGGATTACATCCTGTGTCCATGTACTGATTGTGCCAATACAGAGTCGCATGAAGTTGCAGATGTCCAGTGGCACTTAGTCTCTCGGGGTTTCATGGATGGATAGACACGTTGGATGAGACACGGTGAAGAGGAGGTCAGGGATGAAGATACCCAGGGCTGCGAGATACCAAACCCCGATCAGTGTCACATGGATGTTGAATCTAACATCAGGGCAGAGGCGTCAAGCTACCAATGGAACACCGGAAAGCCAAAACACCCACTGGAAAACCAAGACGCCGACGCAGATGACGACGATATTGATATGCCAGATTTTGCTACTATGATTGCAGATTTCGAGGGGCCAAAAAAGGATATGATTGGGTACAAGGATCTGCCAACCATTGATGCGGACTCCAAGAAATAATTGTATCCAGGTTGCAAAAAGAAATATTCCAGGTTGAGTGCCACCCTGGTGCTTCTCAGATTTAAAGCAGCAAACAGTCTATCAAACAAGGGCTTCACAGAGATGTTGTGTCTTTTTAAAGAAATTCTTCCGGAAGATAATGTGTTCCCCAGAAGCACGAATGAAGCGAAGAAAATTGTTTGCCCATTGGAACTTGAAGTACAGAAGATACATGCTTGTGTGAATGATTGCATAGTGTACCGTGGTGAGTACAAAGATTTGCGTGCATGTCCCGAATGCAAGCATGCACGATACAAGCGCAGGAGAGCAAATGACAAGTACAAATTGGACGATGAGATCAAGACAGGAATCCCATTCAAGGTTGTTTGGTACTTGCCTTTAATTCTAAGGTTGAGGCGTTTGTTTGCAAACCCTAGAGAGGCAAAGAGGTTGCAGTGGCATCATGATCGAATTGCGGATAAGTATATGAGGCACCTGAAAGATGGGTCTCAGTGGGAATTAATCGACAACAAGTTTGAAGACTTTGCCAAGGATCCTAGAAGTATAAGGCTCGGGGAGTGTACTGACGGGATGAATCCTTTTGGCGATATGAGCACCAATCACAACACATGGCCGGTGCTTCTGTGCATATATAACCTAGCTCCTTGGTTGTGTATGAAGAAAAAAATACATTATGATGTCAATGGTTATCCAAGGCCCGAAGCAACCTGGAAATGACATCGACATTTACTTTCAGCTGCTGGTAGAAGAACTACTGACAGTGTGGATAGATGCACCTGCTGTAAAATGTTATGATGCTTATAGAAAGGAGATGTTTGATCTACATGCGATGCTGGTGCACACCATTCAAGATATGCCGGCATTAGGCAACACATCGGGGCAGAAAACAAAGGGAGATGTAGGATGTGTCACATGCATGGATAGGACAGCTAGCAGAAGACTTCCCAAATCGCACAAAACTATGTATTTGCGTCATTGTAGGTTCTTACGGAAAAATCACCCATACCGAAAGATGAAAGCTGAATTTGATGGTATGACAGAGGTAGGTGTGGGACCAAGACCCTATGATGGGGAGGTGGACCACGATATTGCTAAAAAAATTAATGTTGTGCTTGGCAAGAATCACGCTTTGATGGTGAGACAAACACACAAGGGTCAAGTGTTTTAGAAGAAATCAGTGTTCTAGAAATTACCTTACTGGGAGATTCTACATGTACATCATTACATCGATGTCATGCACGTAGAGAAGAACGTATGTGAAAGCATCCTTGGTACTCTTCTCAAGATTAAAGGTAAAAGAAAGGATGGTGAGGGTTCACGGCTCGATATGCTTTCTGATCAATCAAAAGGCAAGAGTGAAGCAGAATATGATGACAAATTCATCAAAGCTCGCCAGAGTTATAATTTCAGTACAAAATAAGCAACACAGTTCTTCACCTATTTGTTGTCAGTTAAGACACCCTCTTCCTACTCCGCAAACATCAGAAGTCTCGTGGATGTGAGCTCAGGTAAAATTAAGTTGGGACACATGAAGTCACATGATTGCCACGTAATGTTGACACAAATCCTCCCGGTGGCCATTAGGAATCTGATGGACAAAGATATAAGGAACACACTCATTGAGCTATGTGATTTCTTCAACCAACTATGGCAGAAAGTTATAGATCCTGAAGAGCTGGATCATATGCAAGATGATATTGCAAGAATATTTTCCAACCTAGAGATGTTTTTCCCACCATAATTCTTTGATGTCATGGTCCATCTCACTGTGCACCTTGTCAACGAGATAAAGTATTGTGGTCCTATGTTTCTTCGCAACATGTATCCCTTTGAGCGGTTCATGGGAATACTGAAGCGCTTTTGTCGGAACCGAAACCATCTAGAGGCAAGCATCCTACAAGGTTATACCGCGGAGGAGGTGGTTGGATTTTGCACCGAATACATGAAACAACGACCTATAGGTTTGCCCCTCTCTCACCACGAGGGAAGGCTGAAAGGTAAGCCGGTCCATGCTGGCACGCAAATGGCTACACCCGGAGAATTGGTAGAGAAAGCCCATTTGACGGTACTGCTTAACAGCCTAGTTCTCAACGCTTATGCTGAAGAACACTTAGAGGATATATGCCAAAGCTTCTTACCAATGGTGCCTTCATCAAATGTGGAGATGAAGGAGCACACTAAGAACTACGCCGAATGGATGAAGAAGCGTTTGGCACAAGGATTCATCGATGACATTGCTACGTGGTTGGCACAAAAGCCATCACCTACGGTGTTGACGTACCAAGCGTATGAATGGATACACATTCTACACTAAGGAACATGATGAGAAGACTTCATATCAGAACAGCTCTGTTCGAATAGAATGCATGACTGTAGATGAAGTTGATAAAAGGGTATACTATGGAACCATCAAAGAGATTTGGGAGATTGACTATGTGAAAGTTAAGGTGGCATTATTCAGGTGCTCATGGATCCCTCTTGGTCAAGTAAAGGTTGATGATTACAAGAAGATCTGTGTTAACAGGACAACAATGGCATATCACGCGGACCCGTTCATTCTTGCCAGCGATGCTACCCAAATTTTCTTTGCGGAAGACCCTTTGTGTAAGAATTGCCATGTAGTGATGCATGGGAAGAGGAGGGTACTGGGTGTTGAGGATGTTGCCAATGATGACGAGTACGATGAATATGATGAGTTGCCAGCCAAGGGATCATGCACCCGTCTATCAGAGAAGCGTAAAATCATCAGAAAACCCAAGTTCATTCGGGGTCAACGTAATGATCCCAGTTCCCCCATGTACATGGGAATTAAGCCGTAAGACTGGTCTTTATGCCTACCCCACAACTTAATTTGTTCAATTTAGAACTGTCGCGTGTACTGAATTTGTGAGTTATGCCCGGTTTTCTGTTGATGTAAGAACCGTTAATATGTTGACCTGGATATGCTGTTAGCTGAGGCAATGAATATGAACTGTTTTTGTTGTTGTTATTATTATTATATCATAGAGGTAGCACACTCAATTGATCTCACTACAGTATGTGTGAAAAAATATGCAATCTGATTTGCGAATAGCACACCGTTCGTTGATGAAAGTCGTGCGCCGACCAAACCCCGCCCACGATCCGAGTCGTGCTTTCTGATTGGCCAGAACCCAAACCCCACGGATCGTACGTCTGCATCGTTGGGTGCTCCTAGATCGAATGGCGATCCTCATCCCTTTTGACAGCACATGCAGTTCCGGTTGTAATTTTATTTTTATGCACAAAATGCATGTTAAACTCAAAAATGGTCTTAAATATAGCTAACGATACCCGAAATGTGCCAGAAAATAAAACCCGTGGTATAATGGTGATTGCATACCGTAGAAATTTATATGAGGCCAAACGATGAAGTCACCGACCACTGGAGTTTGAATTGACAAGTATCCTTTTGGAAACCATGATCCTTCATGTGAGATGCTCCGGTTTGGAAGGAGCGATCATCAAAACTTGTGCCAAACTTTACCAATTTTTTTCCACGGGGTTGTGATAGCACGCCACAGGCACACATCGATTTTGATGATGTCCGGACTCCATATGAATTTCCTGTAATTAAAATACCAACTAGGCCTACACCAGTGGCTGCACCTTGCAGCCGACATGTTTGAAACTTCTCCCCGCTTCTCGAGCAGACAGATGAAAACTCGCAAATCGACACACAAATGATCTGTCCACCTTCTTTGCTAGGCTGGTCGTAATGGGATATCATAGCTAGCTAGTATCATGCATGCCAACTAGGCAATTTTGATGAGCTGTCATAGAATTAAATGAAGAAAGAGAGGGTTAAGTATCATATCATGAAACCGTATCATAATAAATGCTATGCTACTATGTGTCATGCATGACAATAAATAAAGTACTACATGGTAATAATCTCTATGATACTATATATATGCATTAGTGAGGTAGCTAGACTAGCTAGTATCATATATATATATATATATATATATAGGGTGGGTGAGGGAGTCCTGGACTAGGGGGTGTCCGGATAGCCGAACTATCATCATCAGGCGGACTCCAAGACTACGAAGATACAAGATTGAAGACTTCGTCCCGTGTCCGGATGGGACTTTCCTTGGCGTGGAAGGCAAGCTTGGCGATACGGATATGTAGATCTCCTACTATTGTAACCGACTCTGTGTAACCCTAGCCCTCTCCGGTGTCTATATGAACCGGATGGCTTTAGTCCGTAGGACGAACAACAATCAGACCATAGGCTAGCTTCTAGGGTTTAGCCTCCTTGATGTCGTGGTAGATCTACTCTTGTAACACACATCATCAATATTAATCAAGCAGGACCTAGGGTTTTACCTCCATCAAGAGGGCCCGAACCTGGGTAAAACATCGTGTCCCTTGTCTCCTGTTACCATCCGCCTAGACGCACAGTTCGGGACCCCCTACCCGAGATTCGCCGGTTTTGACACCGACATTGGTGCTTTCATTGAGAGTTCCTCTGTGTCGTCGCCGATAGACTCGATGGCTTCTTCGATCATCAACAACGACGCAGTCCGGGGTGAGACCTTCCTCCCCGGACAGATCTTCGTATTCAGCGGCTTTGCACTGCGGGTCAATTCACTTGGCCATCTGGAGCAGATCGAAAGCTACGCCCCTGGCCGTCAGGTCAGATTTGGAAGTTTGAACTTCACGCCTGACATCCGCGGGGACTTGATCTTCGATGGATTCGAGCCACAGCCGAGTGTGCCGCACTGTCACAACGGGCATGATTTAGATCTGCAGCCGGACAGAACCGTGGAGGCCGCACTCGAGCCCGCTCCGATCCTCAATTTGGAGCCGGCTGCGCAGATCGAGGACGGATGGCTAGACACCGCCTCGGGGGCTGCAACCTCTACGGCGATAGAGCCGAACACTGACCTTGTCCCTCATGAAGCTTGTGACTCCAAGGTGCCGGACTCCTTGCCGGACTCCGAACCTCCCGCGCCCCCTCCAATCGAATCCGATTGGGCGCCGGTCATGGAATTCACCGCAACGGACATCTTTCAACACTCACCTTTTGGCGACATCTTGAGTTCGCTAAAGTGTCTCTCGTTATCAGGAGAACCCTGGCCGGACTGCGGTCAGGACGGTTGGGATGCGGACGACAAAGAAATTCAAAGCCCACCCACCACCCGCTTGGTAGCCGCTGTCGACGATCTAACCGACATGCTAGACTACGACTCCGAAGACATCGACGGTATGGACGACGACGCCGGAGACGACCAAGAACCAGCGCCTACCAGGCACTGGAAAGCCACCTCATCATATGACATATACATGGTGGATTCCCAAAGGATGGGAATGGTGAAGCAACAGCGGAGGATGACCCCTCCAAGAAACAGCCCAAGCGCCGGCGTCAACGGCGCTGCTCTAAATCCCGCAACAGCAAGAATGAAGATTCCGGCACCAGAGATAATAACTCACTGGACTGTGCCGAAGACAACCCACTCCAGCAAGATTCAGCGCAGGAGGGCGGAGACGCCAGCCTCATGAGAGAGCGGCGGAAGAAGAGGTAGAGGACTATATGCCTCCCTCCGGAGACGAGGCAAGCCTCGACGATGACGAATTCGTCGTGCCTGAGGATCCTGTCGAACAAGAGCGTTTTAAACGCAGGCTTATGGCCACGGCAAACAGCCTCAAGAAAAAGCAGCAACATCTTAGAGCTGATCAAGATCTGCTAGCCGACAGATGGACTGAAGTCCTCGCGGCCGAAGAGCATGAGCTCGAACGCCCCTCCAAAAGTTACCCTAAACGCAAGCTGCTCCCCCGATTAGAGGAGGAGGCGTATGAACCTGCGTCACCAGCAGACAATACGGCTGACCGACCACCCCGTGGTCGCGACAGAGAGGCCTCTAGGCCCTTCACTAGAACCGTACCCCGGCATCGCTCGAAAAGCACAAAGCCACAGGGGAACGCTCCGGACTTGCGAGATATATTGGAGGATAAGGCAAGACAATCAAGATCGATCTATGGATCGCGTGGGCGCCCCATGATACGCGACGACAACCGTCGCGCCGGACATAGTAAGTCCGGCCGGGCCGAACAAAATAGACAAAGCTCTTTCGAGCTCCGTCGTGATATCGCCCAATACAGAGGCGCCACACACCCACTATGCTTCACAGACGAAGTAATGGATCATCAAATCCCCGAAGGGTTTAAACCCGTAAACATTGAATCCCACGATGGCACAACAGACCCCGCGGTTTGGATCAAAGACTATCTCCTTCACATCCACATGGCCCGCGGTGATGATCTTCACGCCATCAAATATCTCCCACTCAAGCTTAAAGGACCAGCCCGGCATTGGCTTAACAGCTTGCCAGCAGAGTCAATTGGGAGTTGGGAAGACCTAGAAGCCGCATTCCTCGACAACTTCCAAGGAACGTATGTGCGACCACCAGACGCTGATGACCTAAGCCACATAATTCAGCAGCCAGATGAATCGGCCAGACAATTCTGGACACGGTTCTTAACCAAGAAAAACCAAATCGTCGACTGTCCGGATGCGGAGGCCCTCGCAGCCTTCAAACATAACATCCGCGACGAGTGGCTTGCCCGGCACCTGGGACAAGAAAAGCCGAAATCCATGGCAGCCCTCACATCACTCATGACCCGCTTCTGCGCGGGTGAGGACAGCTGGCTAGCATGCAGCAATAACCTCAGCAAAAACTCTGGCAGTCCGGATTTCAAGGACCGTAATGGCAGGTCGCGTCGCAACAAAAACAAACGCCGCATTAACGGCGATAACTGTGAAGATACGACAGTCAATGCCAGATTCAGAGGCTCTAAACTCGGTCAGCGGAAAAAGCCATTCAAAAGAACTACTCCGGGTCCGTCCAATTTGGACCGAATACTCGACCGCTCGTGTCAGATACACGGCACCCCCCAAAAGCCAGCCAACCACACCAATAGGGACTGTTGGGTATTCAAGCAGGCAGGCAAGTTAATTGCCGAAAACAATGACAAGGGGCTGCATAGCGATGACGAGGAAGAGACCCGACCGCCGAACAATAGAGGACAGAAGGGTTTCCCCCCACAGGTGCGGACGGTGAACATGATATACGCAATGCACATACCCAAAAGGGAGCGGAAACGTGCACTCAGGGATGTGTACGCGATGGAGCCAGTTGCCCCGAAGTTCAATCCATGGTCCTCCTGCCCGATCACATTTGACCGAAGGGACCACCCCACCAGCATCCGCCATGGCGGATTCGCCGCATTGGTTCTAGACCCAATCGTCGATGGATTTCACCTCACCAGAGTCCTGATGGACGGCGGCAGCAGCTTGAACCTGCTTTATCAGGACACAGTGCGCAAAATGGGCATAGACCCCTCAAGGATTAAACCTACCAAGATGACCTTTAAAGGCGTCATACCAAGTGTAGAAGCCAATTATACAGGCTCAGTTACACTGGAAGTGGTCTTCGGATCCCCAGATAACTTCCGAAGCGAGGAGTTAATCTTCGACATAGTTCCGTTCCGCAGCGGCTATCATGCTCTGCTCGGACGTACCGTGTTCGCAAAGTTCAACGCGGTGCCGCACTACGCATACCTCAAGCTCAAAATGCCAGGCTCTCGAGGAGTCATAACGGTCAACGGAAACACTAAACGCTCTCTCCGAATGGAGGAACATACAGCGGCTCTCGCGGCAGAAGGACAATGCAGCCTCTTAAGGCAATTCTCGAGTCCGGCCGTTAAGTGACCGGACACGGCTAAACGCGCCCGGAGTAACATACAACAAGACCACCAGGCATGTTTCGAGCACACATAGCAGTGCGGCCCCAACCCCAGCCCCCGCAAAACGTCAAGACAGGTCCTTCGCGTACACCATTACGCTCTGAAGATACCATGGGTATGGGGAGAGGGGCACGACCACGATAGGCCCAGAATACGGCTTAACCACTCCAGGGGCTCCCAAGTGTGTCATTCTTTTTTTTTTCTTTTTTTTTACCCACAGGACTCCGTTCGTCAGAGGCCCTGTCCGGCAGTAGACCTGCCGAACTCACGATGCAACAGCCAGGGAAGGAGAAAGGCTACAACAAATATCCAGGTGGTCTCCATTACAAGCATTAAATCTGTTTTATGCACCATTCCGCAGCCTACCCCTGGAGGGGGACATGTTTAACAGTCCCATCCCTTGCTTATCGCACCATTTGTATCGTTCTGCACTTATAACAGTTTTTCTTAAATAAGTAATGCAGCACCTTTTTGCTTCCAATTGCATTTCTCTCTTATACATATGTTCATTTGTGACATGTCGCATCCGTATGTTTTGGTACGGCTAAATACACCGGGGGCTTATGTTTCCCGCATCATGGTGTGATAAGTCCGAACACTTTCACAAGTGCGGCACCCCGAACTTATAGCATTATATGCATCGGCTCCGAATCATGTCTTGGGTCAATAGTTGGGTTTGCCCGGCTCCCATGTTTTGGTACCTTACGTTCCGTTGTATCGGCTAAGGTAGCACTGGGAGAACCACTGCGATTGCGCCCCGGTTGAGCTGGGCGAGCTCCTCAGTGGAGAAAACTAAAACTGACCGTCATGATGAGGCGAGAGCTGGTCGCTGTTCGAGAGGTTTTTTGCGAGTCCTTAAAGACTTATGCCGCTTAGAGCGAGGAGCCGACTCTGTCCAGCCCAGGCGTGGATAGCGCCCCAAATTCGTCCTTCGGAAGACTAGGGGCTTCGCCGAAATTTAAAATTATAGAATTCTATGGCTAAGTGAGAGTGTTCAAGCATTATAAGTCCGGTTGCCTTGTTCGTTGTGTTGTGCGCCTCCCTAGATGGACCCAAATATGGGAACAAGAGTGCTCAAATTTATCCCGAACACCCCAGCACTCGTGGCATGGGGGCTGAAGCCGACGACTTGCCATCTCTCAGATTTGATAAACAACCGCACATAAGGTAATATTTTAAATTAACGAGCGTTGCTTAGCGCATATGAACTAAGTTTTCAGCGCACAGGATAACAAAATGCGAGTCTACTCAAATATTACATCTTTGGAGCACTCACCCGCAATAGTGCGGGCGCCCTTCAGCACACTCTTATAATACATCTCGGGCGTGCGATGCTCCTTGCCCTGCGGTGGCGGGTCCGTCACAAGCTTCTGGGCATCCATCTTGCCCCAATGCACCTTTGCGCGGGCAAGGGCCCGACGGGCACCTTCAATACAGGCGGAGTGCTTGATGACTTCAACCCACGGGCACGCATCCACCAGCCGCCGCACCAGGCCGAAGTAGCTCCCAGGCAGGGCCTCCTTAGGCCACAGCCGAACTATGAGGCCCTTCATGGCCTGTTCGGCCGCCTTGTGGAGCTCGACCAGCTGCTTCAGCTGGTCGCTAAGGGGCACCGGATGTCCGGTCTCAGCATACTGAGACCAGAAGACCTTCTCCATCGAGCTCCCCTCCTCGGCCCGGTAGAACGCGGCAGCATCGGACACGCTGCGAGGAAGATCTGCGAACGCTCCTGGAGAGCTCCGAATTCTGGTAAGCAACAGGTAATTAACACTCACATGCTTACTTTGCATGAAAAATGCCTTACCCGCTGCTATTTTCTTTAACGCCTCGATTTCTTGAGAGGCCTTGTAGGCTTCGGCCTTAGCTGCTTTGGCACTCTCAAGAGCAGTTGCAAGCTCAGACTCTCGAGTCTTCGAGTCACGCTCCAGGCTCTCATGTTTTTTCATGAGATCCTGGAGCTCTTGCTGTACCTCCGCCACCCGCGCCTCATGCTTCTCTCGCTCGGTGCGCTCCGCGGCCGCATTGCATTCGGCCGCGGCCACCGCCTCTTTCTGGGTCGCCACCTCGTTAGTGGCCCCTGCAATACCCACGTTATCCTTGTCATTCTTTTTGCAACCAAAATCCTTTTCTGTAAGGTACTATTTTAATAAGGTGTTACTCACCTTCTTTGTCCTCGAGCTGCTTCTTGGCACGGCCGAGCTCATTCTCGGACCGCTCGAAGCTTTCCTTCAAAGTATTGACCTTCGCAGTCAGTGCGGCAGAGGTCAGCAGCGCAGCCTGCAATCCCATATTGACATATTTTTATGACTCCTGCGTATATCTTCTTAGATCCTCAATCCGGATTTTCTTTTCGAACACCGAACCGAGCATCAGGGGCTACTGTCTATGTGGTACTGTTTTACATATATCAAAATTCTTACCTCAAAGCCTGTTAGAAGGCTGCTGCAGGCTTCGGTCAGCCCGCTCTTGGCGAGCTGCACCTTCTGAATCACCGCACTCATAACAGTGCGGTGTTCCTCTTTGATGGAGGCGCCATTGAGCGCCTCCAGCAAGCTATCCAGTGCCTTCGGTTGGACGGAGGCTGCCGGCGTCACGGTCTTGCCCTTCTTACAAAGGGGCCGCCCGCCGGACTCCGGAGCCACTATGGGATCCGGAGCCGAGTCCGGTGCAAAGTCCGGGAGGTTGTCCTGCGACTCCTCCGGAGCCTCCTCCTCCTAGCAGGTCCCTTCCCGGGATCCCACCTCGGCATCGTCCGTGTCATGGGGGGTGGAGGCGGTCAGAAGAGAATCCATATCCGACGCACCTAAGGACCCGCTCGACGAAGCGGGAAGATCATCCTTGGGCGGACTGCAGGGTTGTATGCGGCATTAGAAAGACATTGTGTGGCAAAAAAGAAAAACCACGAAGTTATTCGGGAGTCCGGATACTCACGATCTCGCCAGGGGCTTGGTCCTTGGAGGCCAGTCCTCGTCGTCGTCACTAGCGTTGGCAGAGCAGTCCGGGGGAAGAGTTTTTCCCTTCTTGGACCCTTCGGCCTCCCTCGTTGGGGAGGCCTTCCTTTTCTTCTCTCCCCCCACTGGGGGAGAGGCTTTCTTCTTCTCCACCTCACCTTGGTGAGAGGAGTCGTCCTCGGAGTCGTCATCCGATAGCACCTGAAAACGGGAACTCTTCCGAGTCCCCTGGCCTTCTTCTTGGCCTTCTTCTCCGGCACCACGTGGGGTGCCGGAGCCAGCAGCCCCGTTAGGCGGGCGTCCACTGGGTCCTCTGGCAATGGGGCCGGACAGATAGTCTGCTCGGCCTTCGCCAGCCAGCCATGTCAAAGGGAAGGGAGTTTAGATCCCGTATAGAGTCAAACTATGGAAAACAAGCGTCCCGTAAAGGACAAAATCGCTTACCTCGTCAGCCGGACGCTGCGAGCTGAATCCGTGATCTTCGGTAGCGGATGCGAGAGCCTCGGCGCCCTTGAATAGCACCTTCCAGACGTCTTCGTACGTAGTGTCGAAGAGCCCGCTCAAAGTCTGGTGCTGCGCCGGATCGAACTCCCACATGTTGAAGCCCCGTCGTTGGCACGGGAGAATCCGGCGGATGAGCATGGCCTGGACCATGTTGACGAGCTTGAGCTTCTTGTCCACCAGCTTTTGGACGCAGGCTTGGAGTCCGGTCAGCTCCTCCGAATCACCCCAAGTCCGGCCGCTCTCTTTCCAGGAGGTGAGCCGTGTGGGGATGCCGGATCTAAATTCGGGGGCCGCTGCCCATTCAGGGTCACGCGGCTCAGTGATGTAGAACCACCCCGATTGCCATCCCTTGATGGTTTCCACAAAAGTGCCCTTAAGCCAAGTAACGTTGGACATCCGGCCCACCATGGCGCCTCCGCACTCCGCTTGGCTGCCTTTCACAACCTTCGGCTTGACACTGAAGGTCTTGAGCCACAAGCCGAAGTGGGGCTGGATGCAGAGGAAGGCCTCACACACGACGATAAACGCCGAGATGTTGAGAATGAAATTCGGGGCCAGATCGTGGAAATTCAGGCCGTAGTAGAACATGAGCCCCTGGACAAAGGGATGGATTGGGAAGCCCAGTCCGCGAAGGAAATGGGTAAGAAATACTACCCTCTCATGGGGCCTGGGGGTGGGGATGAGCTCTCCCTCGTCAGGGAGCCGATGCGCAATATTGCTGGACAAATATCCGGCGCTGCGCAGCTTCTGGATGTGGCCCTCCGTAACGGAGGAGGCCATCCACTTGCCTCCCACTCCGGACATAGTTGGAGGAGGTTGAGGTGAGATGTGCGGGATTGGGCGCTGGAGCTCGAGTTCGCAGGGATGGATAAGCCAAGGAGGAAGAAGGCGTAGGTAAAAGGGTTGGATCTTTATCCCCTTATATGGGCGGACAAAAACATGTGTCCCCACCGGCCTGATAAAACTCGCTTATCCCCCAAGCGCCGCAATCAATGGCGCGGTTGGGTTACCCACGTCCGTATTGATGGAAATCCCAGGATAAAGGGAACACGATCTCTGCTTCGACAAGACGTGCCAAGGAAACCGCTTCGCTAAATGCGCTGAGGTGGTACAATAAAAACAATTCGAGTAAAGGCTTGGTAGCGGCGTGACGACACGCCACGAAATACGTCAGCAGATTGAACTTGTGTAAATATTATTCTCTCTACGGTGGTATGTGGAAATTATTTTGCAGAGCCGGACACTATCCTGGTGTTCACGATCTTCTATAAATTATTCGGAGGAGGAACCCGCCTTGCAATGCCGAAGACAATATGCGCGCCGGACTCATCGTCATTGAAGCCTGGTTTAGGGGCTACTAAGGGAGTCGTGGACTAGGGGGTGTCCGGATAGCCGAACTATCATCATCGGCCGGACTCCAAGACTATGAAGATACAAGATTGAAGACTTCGTCCCGTGTCCGAATGAGACTTTCCTTGGCGTGGAAGGCAAGCTTGGCGATACGGATATGTAGATCTCCTACTATTGTAACCGACTCTGTGTAACCCTAGCCCTCTCTGGTGTCTATATAAACCGGATGGCTTTAGTCCGTAGGACGAACAACAATCAGACCATAGGCTAGCTTCTAGGCTTTAGCCTCCTTGATCTCATGGTAGATCTAATCTTGTAACACACATCATCAATATTAATCAAGCAGGACGTAGGGTTTTACTTCCATCAAGAGGGCCCGAACCTGGGTAAAACATCGTGTCCCTTGTCTCCTGTTACCATCCGCCTAGACACACAGTTCGGGACCCCCTACCCGAGATCCGCCGGTTTTGACATCGACAGTGGGTCTATTCTAATAACACCCCCTAAGACCTTATTCTGCTAACACCCTAGTCTTATTCTGCTAACAGCTTCGAGCTGCAACGCAACAACGAACCGAACCGAACCCACAGCCCACCCCATCCCACAACTGGATCGAACCGAACCGCACCACCCCACCGTATCCTCTCGTCACCACCCACTCCCCTCTCTCTCCCCGTGCTCCTCCCTCCGCTCCACACAATTCCCCCTCCGAACCCGCCGCCGCACCACCACATCCCGGCACCCCCACCCCGCCGCCGGACCACCACCTTCCCTGCTTCTCCCGCGCCGCCGCTGCACCACCACCTCCCCTGCTTCTCCCGCGTTGCCACCGCACCACCATCCTATAGCCAACGGCCCGAC
>NC_041383.1:677051293-677087657 GCF_002162155.2 Triticum dicoccoides | reverse complement strand
GTTGGCCGCGCCCCCACCACATTGCGCTGGCCGCCCAGTCGGCCGCGCCCCACACCACAACCAGCCAGCCTAGCCCCCCACCACATCCCACCGTCCGCACAGCAACAGAGCTGGCCGCCGCGCTCCCCTCCCAACAGACCCTCGCTGTTTCAGATCTGGCCGCCCCCTTGCCAACCACCGTCTCACCGGATCGGCCCCTTCGCCGTCCACCGGCAGCTGCCTGGCTTTGGATCTGCACGTCGCCATACTGGGGGTGTCCTCTCTGTTCCTAGGTCGAGGGCCATCTGGCTTCAAGGGGGTCGCCGGCGACTCTTCCCTCTCCTCCCCGTTCGTCCACCTCCTCCCGTTCATCCCTGGCCACTACAGCGAGCCACCGCACCCTTCCCATTGCATGTCGAGGACGCCCCCTGTGGTGGCCGCCACGACCACCCCTCCACGACGCACGTGCAGTACGCCTCCCGACGGCGTGCAGCCGGCCATCCACGGAATCCGGCGAACTAGGGGGGGGAGTTAGGGGAAACTCTTGCCTCCCCGTTCCTCCACCACCTCCTGATCTAGTGCTGCTCCTTAGTCCCCGACGCAGCTACCTCCTCTTCTCTCGCGTGGATCCACTAGAAACACGCCTAATCTAAGATCAGCCATCTCTTCCTTCACTGCTGACATCTTGCAGTTCACTAATCTGATGCGTGGTGTTTGATTTTGTTTCAGGCTTGCAGTTTACCAGTTTCCGCTAGGAGGACCACGATGACTCTTGATGCAGTCCTCAACCCTCACACCGGTGGTCACTGCTGCACGACTTTCTTTGCTGTGGTTCGTATGAATTACAGTGCAATTTGGAGCATGTGAGCACGCAGTGCAAAATGGTGAATTTTGTGTTTGATGAGTTTATGTATAAAAATTACAGGGGCTAAATCTGAATGAAGTTTGTGTGGAGACATGTGTTTAGAAAATGCAGTTTGGAGTATCGGCACATGCAGTGCAAATGCTGCTTTTTGTGTTTGTGGATTTTTTTGTATAAAGATTACATGGACTCATTTTGATTTGCAGCGAAACATGGTGATGTTCAGACATGAGCATGCAGTTTGGACCATGTGGACATGCAGTGCAAAAATGGTGTTTTTCGTGTTTGATGATTTTATGTATAGAAGTTATATGGACTCGTTTGAATATTGTTTACAAATGAAGTTCATTTTGAATTGTGTTGCGGCTCATTTCCCTTGACCATGTGGTTCGCTTCTTCGCACATTTACAACTCGCCAATGTGGAAACCCAAAACTCCAAACAGAAAAAAGAAGGAAATGCAGTGCAAAGATGTGTTAAAAGAAAAATGATAGTGAAACAACAACAAAAGTAATGTTGTTCACTTAACCATTTGAAGCAGTGTGGTTGGCTGTCTGATGTTGTTCATCTTGTAAGTGCAAAGAAAAATTGTTACCAAAACGACAAAAAAAGGTAATGCGGTTCACTTATTCATACTTTTGCTTTTCACTTACACCCGACAAGAAGTCCGGTCCACTTAGTCATCTGAGAAAAATTTACATGTAAATAAAAGAAATCATGAAGTTCTCTTGCCCGTCTAATGTAGTGTGGCATTTGTCCGATGAAGTGCGGTTTTCAATCGGATGAAGTACGCACGTCGATTTGGGTGTCGCGAAAAACAGTGTCCGCATTTCGATAAATTTAAAACTACTCTTAAACCGTAAAGATTTAGAGAGAGTGTTCTACATGAAATAGTTGCGCCTCGTCGATACCTTTCCAACGGCGTATCGTTTGAATCATTCCGAGCAGCAATTTGTAAAAAATTCGCGAAAAATAGCAGCTGCCACTTGTCGTCCGCCACATGATTTTCAAAATTAACTTAAAACCGCAAGGAATCTCAAAAACATTACAACATATGAAAGTTGCGCCTCGTCCTTAGATTTTCAACGATATATTACACGCCTCGTTTCGACAAATGTTTAAAAACTGGAGTGAAAATAGTACCGAAAATTTGAAAAAAAATTGAAAAACAGAATGCCGCGATTTAGTAAATTCGAAACTGCTAATAAACCGTAAGAAATTAGAGAAAAATTTATATATGAAAAAGATGCGCCTCAACGATATCTATCCAACGGCGTATCGTTTGCTTCATTCCGACAAGCGGTTTAGAAGAAATCGCGAAAAAACGCTTGCTGCCACTCGTCATGGGCCGCACCATTTTCAAAACTGCCCTTAAACCGTGTGGAATCTCGAAAAGTGTTCAACATGTAGAAGTTGCGCCTAATCCACACGCCTCATTCCGATAAACGGTTAAAAAATTAGAGCGAAAACAGTACCGAAAAAATAACACGTGCAGTTTTTTCCGATGAGAAGTTCACTCGTGTGAGTACTGCAGCACACTTGGTTCAAAGAATGACGTGCACTTGCGTTCAGCGTGCAGTGCGGAAGTGGTGTGCAGAATAGTTATTGTGCTAATATTAGCAGAATAGACCGTCTATATATATATGCATGATACTAATATATATATGATCGATACTACCTCTGTAATGCGTGCATAGTATCATAAGTTAGTATCTTAAGTCCCCTTATTAATTGCCATGCATGACACAAAGTAGTACAATATTTAATATGATATGGTATCATGATATGATACCCACACCCTCTCTTTCCTCATTTAACTGTGTGCCACATCATCCAAAAAGTCTAGTTGGCATGCATGATACCGCTTGATACTCCCATTACGACCAGCCTCAGGGTGGCCATAGTGGGGGTATCATAGCCGGTATATATCATGCACTCGAGAGTAGCAAATATGATGATGTGGCAAAGAAGCAGTAACATAGATGCCGTAACATGTATATAATATAAATGCTATACTACTTTGTGTCATGCATAGTCATAAATACGGTCATCTATGATATATATATATATATATATATATATATATATATATATATATATATATATATATATATACTACTCTATGATACGATATACATGGGCTATAAAGGTACATACATAGTATCAATATAGTATCATATGCATGATACTATAGTATATGATACTTCCCCACTATACAAGGCTGGCCAAAGTGGTGGTATCATAGCCGACGATATCATGCACTCGGAAAATATAGCAAGTATGCTGATGTGGGGCAAAGAATTAAATATAGTGAGGGTTAGAGTAACATATGCAATTTCCTCTTCGAATAAACCTTGTAATTGTAAAAAAGTGAGTTTTTTAGTGCTGGGCCTAGCAAAAGAGAAATTGCCGTATACTAGGACCTCCAACTTCTTAAGAGGTTTATCTAAAAGATCCGCGATATAACTAGGAAGACCTTTCAAATACCAGACAGGAGTCACATGACATGCGACTTTGATGTATCCCATTTGATATCTTCGTATCCGAGAATCCACAAATTCTACCCCGCATTTTTGGCAAAATAGGTAGATACCGCATGTTAAATGCGATACTAATTTGTGTCATGCATGACAATAAATATGATCTATGATACTATATATACTCTATGTATTATACTATGCGCTATAACTAAAGGTAGTATCATACACTATAGTATCATATAGCTAGTATATGACACTCTCCACTATGAGTATCCTAAGTATAGCCAAACTAAAACACCCACATGTATTATAGTAGGGTTTTTGACTTTATATGCACTAAAATGCAAGGTAAGTGCAAAGAATGACTTAAACATAGCAGACGACCTGAAATGGGCCGGAAAATCAAACCAAGGGTATATCCGCGATTGTTTACCATGCTTTTTTTTGAGTCGGAATGATGTAGCTAGTAACTGACGATTTGTAGTCCGAAGTACCGTGTATCCTTTTGGAAATTATGATCCTTCTTGTGAGATGCTCCGGTAAGGAAGGTGCGAGCATCAAAACTTGTGCCAAACATTACCAAATTGTTTCCATGCGATCGTGAGAGCACGCCACAGTGGCACAATGATTTTTGTTATTTTCCGGACTCTATATGCATTTCCTGAAATTAAAATACCAACAAGGCCTACTCCTCTGGCCACACCCTGTGATCGAACTGTTTGAAGTTTTTTCCCATTTCTCCCACAATGAATGAAAACTCGCAAAGCGACACACAAATGATCTTGGTAACACACACGTGTAGTTGCGATTATATAAATATGAACATAAAGATATATATATATATATATATATATATATATATAAATTAAATGAGATCTCTTTTATTTTTGCATATTCAAAGTTTGAGATTGCTAGCGAGGCCTGCCGCCTGGTAAAATGTACTAGAAAATCGAACCATAGGGTACAATCGTGATTTCTTACCGTGGAAAAAAATTGGAGGCGAAACGATGAACTCATGTTTTCGTCCAAACAAAAATTTGTTGTTAGTTAATGTAAATGTTTTCAAATAGCAGACGGTTCACTCACGAAAGCTGTGTGTCCACTAAACCATGGCCGATGCCCCCCCCCTCTGCCACGCGCGTGATCTGAGTCGTGCCTTCTGATTGGCCATAACCCGAACCCCACGGATCGTACGTCTGCACCGTCGGATTCTCCTTGATCGAACGGCGATCCTCATCCCTTTCGACAACACATGCAGTTCCGTTTGTGATTTTATTTATATCCACAAATTGCACATTAAATTCAAAAAATGTCTTAAATATAGCAAAAGATACCTGAAATGCGTTTGAAAATCAAACCTGTGGTACAATGGTGAATGCGAACCGTGGAAATTTTTATGAGGTCAAATGATGAAGTCACCGACCACTGGAGTTTGAATTGACACATATCCTTTTGGAAACCATGGTCCTTCATGTGAGATGCTTCGGTTTGGAAGGAACGATCATCAAAAGCTATGCCAAACTTTGCCAAAAAAATTCCCGGAGTCGTGAGAGCACGCCACGGGCACACTCCGATTTTGATGAAGTGTGGGCTCCATCTGAATTCCTAGTAATTAAAATACCATCTAGGCCTATGCCGGTGGCCGCACGTCGCGGCCGAAATGATTGAAACTTCTCCCAGACAATGGATGAAAACTCCCAAAGCAACACACAAATGATTTGTACACCTTCTTTGCTAACTAACACCCAGATGTGTAGTTGTAGAACAGTTTTGAATTTAATTATATGCACTAAATGGAAGGTAAGTGGAAAAAATGACTTGAATATAGCAATGAGACCTGAAATGGGCCAGAAAATCAAACCTAGGGTATATACATGATTGTTTACCATGAAAATAATTCAGAGCAGAATGATGCAGTCAGTGACAACTGGAGTCCGAAGTGTCGCGTCTCCTTTTGGAAACTATGATCCTTCTTGTGAGATGCTCCGATTTGGAAGGTGTGAGCATCAAAACTCGTGCCATCTTTACCAAAAAATTCCATGTGATCCTAAGAACACGGCACGGTGACACACCGATTTTTGTTATTTACGGACTCTATATGCATTTCCTGTAATTAGAATACCAACATGGCATATGCCTCTGGCCGCACCCTACGGCCGAACTGTTTGATTTTTTTCCCGATTCTCAAACAACGAAAACTCCCAAAGCGACACACAAATGATCTCGCTAGCTAGCTAGCACCCACGTGTAGTTGCGACTATGTAGAAAACAACTCAAATATAGCAAATGATACCTCAAATGCACAAGAAAATTGAACCATAGGGTACAATGGTGATTTCTTACCGTGGAAAAAAAATTGGAGGCAAAATGATGAACTCTTGTTTTCATTCAAATGAAAATATGATGTTAGTTCATGTAAATGTTTTCAAATAGCACACGGTTCACTCACAAAAGCCGTGTGCCTACCAAACCATGGCCGATGCCCCCCTTGCTGCGCGCGCGATCTGAGTCGTGCGTTCTGATTGGCCAGAAACCAAACCCCACGGATCATACGTCTGCACCGTTGGATCCTCCCAGATCGAACAGCAATCCTCATCCCTTTCGACAAGAAATGCAGTCCGGCTAGGAATTGATTTATATGCCAAAATGCATGGTAAATGCCAAAAAATATCTTACATATAGCACACGAGACCTGAAATGCGCGAGCAAATCAAACCCGTGGTATAATGGTGATTCCTTAATGTGGGAAAATTTTAGAGGCGAAACGATGAACTCGCGTCTTCATTTCAAAACTAGTACGTCTTCATTTCAAACGAAATTATTCCCTTTGTGCACACGAGAACTTAGAGGCAACCGTTTGCATAGGCCTTTCCGCGCGGCGACCGGGGATATTTTCCACCCTTTTCACCTAGGCCGCCAACACCCCCCATGGCCCGCCCGCGTTTCACTCAACTAGTCCACCCAATATCCATCGCCAGCTCCCCCTCCAATAGAACCACAGCAGAACCCTCTTTGGCGCCGGCGTGCTCACCCCGGCCGTGTGCCCTCTCTTCGGTGTCAAGCCTACCTCCACTGTCGTTCCCAACACGCGGCTGCCCGCGCCTCACCGTCTTTGTTTGCTCACCAGCCACCCTCGAGCATATCGGTGTTGTAACCCTCGCCTCTCCTATGGTCCGGTCGAGTTTGCATTAAGAAGCCTGCTAGTTACTGCTCTCCATCGCGGTGAGGCATATTTCCTTTCAATCCCTCTTCCTATTTCATTCCGTATGTTCCCAAATTGGCTATAAAATAACAGAGAGTGTATATATGTTCATTATCTACCTTCCTAACTAGTACATATAAGCTGTATTTTTTCTAATAAGTTACTACCGATTTACAGATCGCGGGCACCCGAGTCACACAAACTTAACAAATTAGCCGCACATTTTCTAAATTATTGCATGATATGTTTAGAAAGCTTGATACCAAGTTGTTAGTTTTATGCTTACCCTCCTTTCCTGAGTTTCATATCTGTTCTCTGTAGATGCCGAATAGCAGCGATAACACTCATGCTTCAGGCGATATATCTTCATCTGATTCTGACAACCCTAGGTCTTCAGCAGATGGTGAGGGATCAAGTAATCTTGAACAGGATAAAGCTGCAGCAATTACCCTTCCGGTCAGGACAGGGAGGAACGCTCCAAGAAAGCCCACACACCAGCCTAATGGTGTATATGAAGTAACCAAGATCGATTTAAAGTCTTGGGCTCCAACTAAACTAGATAAAGCACGCACGAGGTTCAGGAGTGTGTATGGATTTGTTGGCAGGGCAAGGTTCAACATTTTTCTGCCTGGGTTTCAGAAGGCTGATATAGAAACACACGGATAGTCCGGGAGATCATGGATCACTTGTACGTTCCAGAACAGTGGAGAATTCAGGTGGAACATGCTGCACTGAAGAAGGCTAGGGATGCTTGGAGAAACTAGAAGCACGTGCTGTACAAGAAGTACTTGATTGAAGGCAAGGACCAAATCCCTGCATACCCCCAAATTACAAAGGCAAACTAGGCAGAATTCAAAAGGGTCAGGGCAACTAAAGAGTTTGTTGAGAAGATTTTCAAGCAATCGGAACTTTAGAAGAGAAACACACACCCCCACTGTTTGGGTGTGGCAGGATACTATGGCATGAAACTGATATGGGACCAAGAGGACAAAGAAGCAGTAGTGGTGGGTGGGAAACCGACCTTTAGTGAAATCAGAGGCGAATGCGCCAGAGACTACTTGCGGGCATGTGCAAGGAGGCGTGATGATGGGACTTATTACTTTAAAAACTCACATGAGGAATAACTGTATCAAGTGATGTTAGAGGCTTCCAAGATCCCTGGAAGGTTCTACAGGAACTCAGGGCCATATGACATTCTGTCCGTTGCTCTGAAACAAGAGAGCCCCCTGGCCGTGCAAGGGGTATAGGTGTTAATGTCCCGCACAAGAGGGCTTTCACACTCAGCAAAGAAGAGAGGTTCAACATGAAAAAAGCGAGGAGTGAAATGAAGCAGAATGCATTGTTTGAAAGGTTGAGGAAGGAAATGTATCCGGTTGTTCGAAAGGATATTGAGGAGTCAATGATGATTGGGAAGACTCTAACATTGACAGATAGCTAGCAAATGGGAGGGGAGGCGGGCATGGAGGGTGCTGCTTATTGCGCGACAACACCGCACAAGAGTACCTATGCATCAGCTGACCCCAGCGACATTGAGACTGCAACTGCTCGTGATGATGCTATATCTGATCTATCTAGAATGAAAGACAGACTAAAGGGCGTGCTTACACATTATGAAGGTACATTAGAACGTGCAATAGCCTGGGTTTGCCCACCCTCCTTGGAAGATGGCCTATTGTTGGACAATATGCCATTGAAGCCGGGCTGTGTGAAGTGCTACGTGACTGAAGTAAAGCCTGGATTCAATGAATTTGCCCTCAAGAATGTCCTAGGAGACTTTGATGAGCAAAGGACCTTGGGAGAAACAGTGTTACATCACATCCAATGGCCATGAAAGGAAATAGAGTTCACCGATGGGATCCCTGAAGCCCCCAGCAAGAGCAACCAATGTTGCCCCTCAACCGGTGACGCTCTCCTTGCCACAACAGCTCTCGCGTGCTTCCCCCAAAGAACCTAATACTCGTAATCCGACGACTGATGCATCAACCTGTGATCAGCCGGCCCGACCTTATGGCGTACATGCCATGTCATCCTCCACCCCAAAGCAGCCAGTGGCAAGGCCTACAATGCCTGAAGATGCACCACCGCTTCAGATGACGGCCACTGAAGCAGCAAGGGGAGACCCAACCGCAGCACACGCTCAGCAGATCAACCTGGTGGAATGGACTGCTAAGCAGTCCGATGCTTCAGAACCACCTGCTAAGCAGTCTGTAGGTCCAAAACCTACTGCTCATTAGTTGAAAGTGCAACTATCCCTGGGTGGTTTTGGTAATGGTTTACAACATATAGCTCATTGAACTAATGCCATTTCAAGATAAATATTTCAGGAAAGTTCAATGATTGGCATGATGGATTAGAAATGTGACCCCTCAAAATGCTAAAGACAAAGGATTGGCTCAAGCTCAAAGCTCAAGACTCTACATTTTCTATTTTAGTGATTGTCGGTGTCAAAACCGGCGGATCTCGGGTAGGGGGTCCCGAACTGTGCGTCTAGGCGGATGGTAACAGGAGACGAGGGACACGATGTTTTTACCCAGGTTCGGGCCCTCTCGGTGGAGGTAAAACCCTACTCCTGCTTGATTAATATTGATGGTATGGGTATTACAAGAGTTGATCTACCACGAGATCAGAGAGGCTAAACCCTAGAAGCTAGCCTATGGTATGATTGTTGTTCGTCCTACGGACTAAAACTCTCTGGTTTATATAGACACCGGAGAGGGCTAGGGTTACACAGAGTCGGTTACAATGGGAGGAGATCTTCATATCGTATCACCAAGCTTGCCTTTCACGCCAAGGAAAGTCCCTATCCGGACATGGGATGGAGTCTTCAATCTTGTATCTTCATAGTCCAGGAGTCCGGCCAAAGGTCATAGTCCGGCCATCCGGACACCCCCTAATCCAGGACTCCCTCAGTAGCCCCCGAACCAGGCTTCAATGATGACGAGTCCGGTGCGCAAATTGTCTTTGGCATTGCAAGGCGGGTTCTTCTCCAGCTTCATATACTTGTAGAATAGTGTCCGGCTTCTGATAAATGTTGCGCTCCTTGGCTTCCACGCCCAATAAAGGCCATTTTCCACGTGTCGAATGAATGTGAAAAGCCAGGGTATTTTTGCATTGTCCCCCCTAGCGACTCAAATAAGCTATCTATAAAAAGAAACGGGGATCTAGATCTGAACCACACCATCTCCCCTTCGCAAGCTTTCATCGGAGCACTTCTGACCCATAAATCCATTCCATCATGGACAGCCGACGCGGCTCCTCCTCTCGCGCTCCCAGCTCCAAGCCTGGGGATTGGGAGAGATGCTACGTCCTGCATAGTGAACTCATAGTGCTTCAATCCAAGGGGCTCCTTCCCCCAGCATATATGGTCCCAGTTCGAGCCGGGATCGCCACTTATAGTGGCGGAGAGCAAGCAGAGAGCATCCCCCATCACTCTCGAGGAGAGCGGGTATGCCTAGTCCCTTATTTAATAAGAGGAATCGGATTTCCAATTCATCCGTTTCTCCGAGGGTTGCTGGAGTTCTACGGCCACCAGCTACACCACCTCACGCCTGCCTCTATTCTGCACATTGCGGGTTTCGTGGCCCTCTGCGAACTGTTTTTGGGCGTTGAGGCCCATTTTGCGCTGTGGAAGAGGTTGTTCTGCCTCGTGCCCTGTTCTCAGGAGGGGTCTATTTATCAAGTGGGCGGAGCCGAACTATGGCGCATCGCTGGGACCGGATATCTGTCTGGTACCCCAAAGAGGACGTCTGTGGACTAGCCCTCGGAGTGGTTCTATATAGATGACGTCCCCCTGCCGGACCCTGTACGGATCGGCCTCCCTGAGTTCAATAATGCTCCGTTAAAGAAGAGCCTGAGCTGGCGCCCGCGGAACCCTCAGAGGGAAACTGACAGGGACGTCCTTTACCTAGTGAGCCGGATAAGGTTGTTGGCTCATTCCGGACTGACCATGATCAAGGTCATGGCCATATGCATTACGCGAGGGATGCAGCCGCTTCAATACAGAGGCCACCCCATGTGGGATTTCAACGGGGAGGACGACGCCACCCGGTGTGGTCGTAAGGGGCCAGATTCGGCCGCCACTTTAACGAGAATTTTATCCGCTTTGTACAAGGGAGAAGAAGAAGAATTCCCCCGTGCCAACCCGGAGGGCGGATTCTCCATGCAAAATCCTCCAAATTGGGTAAGCGAACAATTTCACTTACCTACCCGCTTTCGAAATTCCTGTAATTGAGTATTCAGTATGGTGATATTAACGCACGAGCTACGCCAGACGGTGAAGGAGATCAACCGCCCTCCCTCACAGCCCGAGGACCCAGAACGGTCCCTCGATCCGGATTCCCAAGAGGATCCGGACTTATGTGTGGAGTTAATTGATGGGGTGTTTCATCAATTGAGTAAGGACAACACCTTAGTGGCCATTATAGCCGACTATCCCGGATTACTTCTAGCCTCAAAGGTAACCGAGACCGAAGTCCTGGTACTTTGAAGGAGATCCATCCATGCCTTATTTTTAATGCTGTAAACCAATAGTGTTTTTTCTTGCAGGGGAAATCCCTGAGGCGGAGCACCGGGCCCGCGGTGGGCAGCCAACAAGGGCCGCTAAAGCCAGGCGGGCAAAAAAGAAGTGCGGACCAGATCGAGACTCCGGTGCAACGGTACGGCGTGCGAATTTCACGCCTAGGGTCTATGCCCTCAAGTCATTCTAACGCCCATGTTTTCCTTAGGAAGAAGAGAGCCCGCCGGACTATATCCACCGGCCAGACTTCAAGGCCGGGTCCGGAAGCGGAGGCGAACACGGGGCGTGCGTCGGGCGTTCCTCCGACAGAGGATGCAGACGGGCTATCTGCCACCAATTCAGAGGTGGAGAGCGCCATGAACCACAGGCATCGCCGGACTGTTCTTCAGGACGCATGATTTTCCCCAAAGGCGTTAAACGCCTTTAATACAGGAGATGCGTACCTCCGTGCCGCTCAAAATAGTCTAGCCAAGGCCACGGAGCAGTATGTAAAAGACATGCGGGTGATTAAATCTGATAGTTATATATGTCAGTAGCCCCCGAGACTTGAAATAGTTAAGATAACTGTTTTAAGGATCATATGTTATGCAGGGTCTTACAGAGAAGAACACGCAACTGTCTCAGGAGTTGGCGGAGTGCAAGGCCCAACTCAAGGCCGCACTGGCCGTTTTAGCGATTGGCAAGGAGACCCCCTCAGGTAATGTATGCTCCCAAAAATAATTCCATTGCGAAGTGCGGCATGTGTGCAATGCTGACGATAACAATGCAGATGAAGCCGGAGTAAATCCGGACAAGCAACAACTCCTATGCCAACTAAAGGCTGGTGAGAGCGTGCTGACAAGGGTGAGGCAAGAGAAGAACAAACTTCAAGACGCCAATACCCAGCTGGGCGAGGAACTAAAGGATGTTCATATCCAACTGTCTGCCTCCGTAAAGGAGAATCAACGACTTCGATGCGGCATTTTTAGTAAGTGCTTGAGCGAATTCTTGAAAAAAAATCAGCGAAGAAGTCGATTGACAGAGCTATGTCTGTAGGTCTACTGACGGGTCGTCCTGCGGAGGAAATGCCCGGTTCAACGGGGGACCTTCTTCTCGAGTTGTTGCAACTGCACGAACGAGTTCGGCAGGCAATGCGGGGCGTCGTCCAGGCTATGTGGCCATCCCTTTCTGCGCCCGAAGGCCTTGGGGAGCTTGCAAAGAAGCTGGAGGGAGTACGGCAGCGCTTTCGGTTGTGGAAGATATCGGCCTACCGTCAAGGTGCCAGGGAGGCCTGGGCCATGGTGAAGACTCGGTACTCAAAGGCTGATCCAAACCACATGGCCGAGGTCGGCCCTATGGGTCCTGACGGAAAGGAGATCCCTGTCAGCTTAGTATATGGCCAGGTAGAGCTGGCTGCAAAGTATTCCCAACAAGACTATAAATTAGACCGCCTGTTGGATGGTATTGAAGAAGAGTATACCAAGTCGGATTGACTCTGTAATTTAAAATGACATAAAAAATGCCTTCTAGCCGGATTGTAGACCATTTTTCATTGCGGACCTTTTCGCTTCGACCTCCGGACCCTATAGTCCGGAGTGTGTCCGAATACCCTCTCGATTATGTAAGAATCGGGGCATGCATGGAGACAAGGCGTAGGGGTCATAATTGCTTTAGCAGACAAGTGCCCAACTAGTTATGTTATATTACATGGTTAGTAAGAAACATCTTCCAGGGAGAATAGTTCCGTTAGGGGTTCCTTTCCCTGGGAGGCATGCCCTAAAGTGCATGTCTGGACTGCTAAAAAGAGCAGAAAAGCATCCGGGGGCAGATAAATAAACAAGAAAAATCATCTTTTAGTTCAGCGACCGAATATTCCCTTAAGAACGCTAGCTTTCGGCTTCACCCAGTCTGAGGTACACATCCGGCTGACCCGGCAGTAACAATCGCAGAGGTGCTCCCTTTACCACCTAGCCGAACGAACGGGAACGTAGGGGTAAGCACAGGAGCCAGGCAACCCAGCTTGGCCAAAACTTAAGTCATATCGATGCATATAATGGTGTATAAAAGGTTCATGCGAAAGTGTCACACATGTTTTGGGCATGAGGCCCACTTAGATAAACTTCTGATAAAGAAGCCCCCAGGTAGGATGAGCGTGGGTGGCGCGTCAAGTATGTGCGAACAATGCGCAAGCAAGCCCCTATGGGCTTGGGAGAAGAAAAAAGGGGAGGGAGAAGGAGAGAAATGCCAGACAGCTTAATGTGAAAAAATAAAAAGGGAACAGAGGAAGGAGACGAACACGGAGTCCGGCGCTAGGCGTAGAATCTTCGTAGGCGTGCTGCGTTCCATGGGTTCGGCTCGAGTCGGTTGTCCGATGCGTTTCGCAGACGGTATGCTCCGCCAGTCAGTACTTGGTCGATTATGAAGGGACCCTCCCATTTGGGCTTTAGTTTGTCCTTTTTCTTCTCCGGCGGGCATAGAACTAGTTCGCCAACGTTGTAAGTTTTGGCCCGTACTTCTCTGCTTTGATATCTTCGAGTCTGCTGTTGATAGAATGCGGAACGAGCTTTTGCCACGTCGCGCTCCTCCTCCAATGCGTCCAAGCTGTCCTGCCGATCGAGCTCGGCTTCTCTTTCTTTGTACATGCGCACTCGAGGTGAGTCATGTATTATGTCGCAGGGCAGAACTGCTTCTGCGCCGTATACCATAAAAAATGGTGTGAATCCGGTAGTGCGATTCGGCGTGGTCCGCAGCCCCCAGAGTACGGAGTCAAGCTCCTCTACCCAGTGCGTGTTTGAGTCATTGAGGGATCACACTAGTGTGGGTTTGATGCCGCTCATAATAAGATCATTGGCTCGTTCTACTTGACCGTTAGTTTGTGGGTGATAGACTGAAGCATAGTCGAGCTTGATGCCCATGTTTTTGCACCAGAGTTTAACTTCATCGGCCGTAAAGTTTGTGCCGTTGTCAGTTATGATGCTGTGGGGGATGCCGTAACGGTGTACAACCCCGGATATGAAGTCTATCACCGGTCCGGATTCGGCCCTCTTTACAGGCTTGGTCTCTATCCATTTGGTGAATTTGTCCACCATAACCAGTAGATATTTTTCTTGTGGGTTCCTCCTTTAAGGGGTCCAACCATGTCAAGCCCCCAGACCGCAAAAGGCTAGGTAATGGGTATGGTTTGTAGGGCGGTAGGCGGCATGTGGCTTTGATTAGCGAATAATTGGCAACCGACGCATCACTGCACTAAATCCTGAGCGTCTGCCCAGGCTGTCGGCCAATAAAATCCGGTACGGAAGGCCTTGCTTACGAGGGCCCGGGCTGCGGCGTGGTGCCCGCCGAGTCCGGCATGAATTTCAGCCAGAAGGTTTCGCCCTTCCTCTTCGGGGATACACCTTTGAAGGACTCCGGTTGTGCTTTTCTTATAAAGATCTCCCTCGTGGACTTTGTAGGCTTTAGATCGCCGCACTATGCAGCGGGCTTCGTTTTGGTCCTCGGGAAGTTCCTGCCTAGTTAGGTAGGCTAGGAATGGTTATGTCCACGGGGCAATGACTGCCATTATTGTCCAGGCTGACGGTGTTGTTTCGGTGGCGGAGCCACCAACTGTGTCAGAGTTTTCGGTGAGAGGCAGCGTGGTTATGTCCGGGCTATTGTTTCCGAACTCTCCCTCCCATGATACTGACGGCTTGAACAGACTCTCAAGGAAGATGTTGGGAGGGACGGCATCGCGCTTGGCGCCGATGCGTGCCAACACGTCTGTTGCCTGGTTGTTCTCCCGGGCTATGTGATGAAATTCGAGCCCCTCAAACCGAGCTGACATTTTTAAGACGGCATTGCGATAAGCTGCCATTTTCAGATCCTTGGCGTCAAAGTCTCCATTTATTTGGGATGCCGCGAGGTTTGAATCCCTGCGGACCTCTAGGCGCTGAATGCCCATGGAGACTGCCATCCGAAGACCATGTAGAAGGGCCTCGTATTCGGCTGCGTTGTTGGAATCCGTGTACATTATCTGAAGTACGTATTGTACTGTATCTCCGGTTGGGGACGTCAGAACGATGCCAGCCCCCAGGCCAGCCAACATTTTGGAGCCGTCGAAGTGCATGATCCAATTGGAGTATGCGCCGTACTCTTTAGGGAGCTCGACTTCAGTCCATTCGGCGATGAAGTCGGCCAAAACCTGCGACTTAATAGCTCGCCTTGGCTTGTATGTTATGTCGAATGGGAGGATCTCGATGGCCCATTTGTCAATCCGGCCCGTTGCGTCGCGGTTGTTTATAATATCATTAAGGGGTACTTCGGATGCCACTGTTATTGAACACTCTTGAAAATAGTGTCGCAGCTTCCGGGATGCCATGAACACCGCGTATGCTATCTTTTGATAATGCGGGTACCATGACTTGCATGGAGTTAGGACAGTGGACACGTAGTAAACTGGTTTTTGGAGAGGGAACTTGTGTCCGTCCGTTTCTCGTTCGACGACGAGCACCGCGCTTACAACTTGATGGGTTGCCGCGATGTATAATAGCATTGGTTCGCCCATGTTGGGCGCAACCAGGACCGGATTTGTTGCCAGTATGGCTTTGATTTCTTCGAGTCCGACCGTGGCGGCCTCCATCCACTCGAAGTGTTCGGTGCGCCGCATGAGGCGATAAAGGGGTAATGCCTTTTCTCCCAAGCGGGAGATAAAGCGGCTTAGAGCCGCCACGCATCCTGCCAATTTTTGTATTTGTTTGAGGTCTTTTGGGGTATCCAATTGTGACAGAGCTCGGATCTTGGCTGGGTTTGCTTCAATTCCTCTACCGGATACGATGAAGCCCAAGAGCTTTCTGGCTGGTACGCCGAAAACGCATTTTTCCGGGTTGAGCTTGATGTCATATGTTAGGAGATCGTCAAACGTGAGCCTCAAGTCGTCTACTAGAGTATCGACGTGTTTGGTTTTGACGACCACGTCATCTATGTATGCTTCAACTGTTTTGCTGATCTGGTTGGCCAGACATGTCTGAATCATGCGCTGATATGTTGCGCCGGCGTTTTTGAGCCCGAAGGGCATCATGTTAAAGCAGAATGGGCCGTATGGGGTGATGAATGTCGTTGCGGCTTGGTCTGATTCTGCCATCTTGATTTGGTGGTAGCCAGAGTATGCATCTAGGAAACACAATGAGTCATGTCCTGCAGTGGTGTCGATGATTTAATCAATTCGGGGGAGTGGGAAGGGATCCTTTGGGCAGGCCTTATTTAGGTCTTTGAAATCGACACATAGGCGCCAGGATTTGTCATTCTTTGGTACCATCACCGGGTTTGCTAGCCAGTCCGGATGTTTTATATCTCTGATGAATCCGGCTTCCAGCAGTTTTGCTAGCTCCTCTCCCATGGCTTGTCTCTTGGGCTCGGAGAAACGCCGCAGAGCCTACCTAACGGGCTTAAACCCTTTTAGGATGTTCAGGCTGTGCTCAGCCAACCTGCGTGGGATTCCTGGCATATCTGAAGGGTGCCAGGCGAAAATGTCCAAATTTTCTCGCAGGAATTCTCTGAGTGCGGCGTCTACATCGGGTTTTAGTTGTGCCCCGATGGAGGCCGTTTTTGTGGGGTCCGTTGGATGGACTTGGAATTTGACTATTTCATCCGCTGGTTTGAAAGAGGTGGACTTGGATCTCTTATCTAGTATCACATCGTCCCTGTCCATCATGGAGCGCAACGCAGTTAGTTCCTCGGCCGCTAGGGCTTCGGGTAATGCCTCCGGGCCAGTGCGACTGTCTTGTTTTCGGCGCAGAGCACTATGTCCGGATCACTTGCAAGAGTGATGATTCCGTTGGGTCCGGTCATTTTGAGCTTCATGTACCCATAATGGGGTATGGCTTGAAAAATTGTAAATGCTTCTCGCCCTAGCAGAGCGTGGTATCCGCTGCTGAATGGGGCCACTTGAAATGTGACCTCCTCGGATCTGTAATTATCCGGCGTGCCGAACACCACATCTAGTGTGATTTTCCTTGAACAGCACGCTTCCCGGCTTGGTATTATTCCTCTAAAGGTTGTGTTGCTTTGCTCAATGCGACTCCAGTCTATTTCCATTTTTCGCAGGGTTTCCTCGTAGATGAGGTTAAGTTTGCTGCCGCCATCCATGAGTACCTTTGTAAGTCGGAAACCGTCCACTATCGGACCGAGGACCAATGCGGCTGGTGCTCGGGCTGTCCGGAATTTAGGTTCGTCATTGGCATTAAAAGTAATAGCCGTGTCACTCCATGGGTTTATTGTTGCTACTTGGTAGACTTCGGTAAGGTTGCGGAGGGTTCGTTTCCTCGCATTTTTTGATGCGTAGGTCTTGAAGACTGTCGACACCGTACTGGCGTTTCTGGGGTGGTGTTCTTCGGATTCTGGAGTTAGAAGCTCCTTGCCACTTCTGGCCACCTGCCGGAGTATCCAACACGCTCTAAGGATGTGAGTTGGTGTGACTTCCCTTGAACTATGAATTTTACAGGGTCCATTGAGCCATCCCTCCAGTACGGTCCCATACCCTATAGAGGGTTTTTGTTTTTTGATGTTTGGCTCAGGTGCCTGGCGATAATGTGCCCTTTTGTTTCGGACTCGTGTTGAATTCAGGGTCGGATTGTCTCAGAATTTATTTTCGGTTTTCCGAACGCTTTCTATCGCACAGTACTTTCGTACTATGGATGTCAAGTCAGAGAAGCGTGTAATTTCGCGGCGACTTATGGCATTGAGGATTCCGATGTCCGTGCAGTTGTTACAGAAGAATGAAATTGCTTCTTCCTCACGGCAGTCCCTTATCCTGTTCATAACCAGGAGGAATTTGGCCCAATAGTGGTGTACTGTTTCCCCCGGTACTTGCCGTATTTGGGATAAATCCCTTATAGTTGGGTGGGCGGGTGGATTTAAATCCGGAACCCTGCCCGATAAAAGATTCAGGGGCCAAGAAGTTTCCGAATTCGGAAGCTTGCTTTCTTGGACATTATTCAATGAATCAGGCCTGCTGCCTGACTTTAGGTTCACGACTTGGGCAACATCCTCCCCTCCGTGGGTATACGGCTTGGAGGGGTCGGGAATCCGGACACATCTGGTCCTTAGAGCGGGCGAAGATGCACCGCATTGTTCTTCCACCACTTCAACGTGGTGGGTGACCTGGGGAGAGTCGATCTCTCTCTGGTCGGGTTTAAGCCCGATCTGGCCGTAATCTGTAGCGACTCCCAGGGCGGCAATGCGATCCAGGAGCTCATTCAAGGAAGAGAGCTCCATCGGATCTAACTGCTCGGCGAGTTTCGAGCTGATGTGAAGATTGCTTTCGATGGCCTGAGAGATCATCATCGGTGCGGCGGCCGAACAGGCGGTTATCAAGAACCTACCTAGCCAGAGAGTTTGACCGACAGCCAAAGCTCCTTTAGTGACAACGCTGTCTTTAAAGACGGGGTGCGGCATCCTTCCTGATGGTGACGACACAGAGGAACTCTCAATGAAAGCACCAATGTCGGTGTCAAAACCGACGGATCTCGTGTAGGGGGTCCCGAACTGTGCGTCTAGGCGGATGGTAACAGGAGACGAGGGACACGATGTTTTTACCTAGGTTCGGGCCCTCTCGGTGGAGGTAAAACCCTACTCCTGCTTGATTAATATTGATGGTATGGGTATTACAAGTGTTGATCTACCACGAGATCAGAGAGGCTAAACCCTAGAAGCTAGCCTATGGTATGATTTTTGTTCATCCTACGGACTAAAACTCTCCGGTTTATATAGACACCGGAGAGGGCTAGGGTTACACAGAGTCGGTTACAATGGGAGGAGATCTTCATATCGTATCGCCAAGCTTGCCTTCCACGCTAAGGAAAGTCCCTATCCGGACACGGGACGGAGTCTTCAATCTTGTATCTTCATAGTCCAGGAGTCCGGCCAAAGGTCATAGTCCGGCCATCCGGACACCCCTAATCCAGGACTCCCTCAGTGATCCAAGATCACATTGAGTCTATAGGAAAGCCAATACTATTAAAAGGGGATGAGGTGCTGCATAATGGCTTGCTTGCTCAAAATGATTAGTGATATGCTCCAAATCCCTCAACCACTTTCTCATATCCACATTTGTCCCAAACCAAAAGTCAAACTCGGCCCCACCGATTTGATCCATCCGGCGCCACCGAGTTCATTTGACATAGCCACTGCCAGAAACCCTAGTCACTTCGGTCTCACAGATAGGGATCTCGGTCTCACCGAGATGGGGTTGCAAACTCTTTGTTTCCCTTCGTAACGTTTCGGTCTAACCGAGATGAGCGATCGGTCCCACCGAGTCTGCAATGCAAACTCCCTGTTTCCTTTTCGTAATGCTTCGGTCCCACCGAGACGAGCAAATCGGTCCCACCGAGTTTGCCTGACCAACTCTCTGGTTAGCTTATTACCAAAGTCGGTCCAACCGAGTTTGTGTAATCGGTCAAACCGAGATTACGTTATGCCCTAACCCTAATGATGTCGGTCCCACCAAGTTGACATGTCGGTCCCATCGAAATTGTCTAACGGTTAAATTATGTACTGAATCGGTCCGACCGAGTTTTTTGATTCGGTCCATCGAGTTTGGTATATTCTGTATAACAGTTAGATTTTGTGTGGAGGCTATATATACCCCTCCACCCTCTCCTCATTCGTGGGGAAAGCCATCAGAACGTGCCTACACTTCCAGCATTCATTTTCTGAGAGAGAGCTACCTACTCATGTGTTGAGACCAAGATATTCCATTCCTACCATATGAATCTTGATCTCTAGCCTTTCCCAAGTTGCTTTCCACTCAAATCAGCTTTCCACCAAATCAAATCCTATGAGAGTGAGTTGAGTGTTGGGGAGACTATAATTTGACGCACAAGAGCAAGGAGTTCATCATCAACACACCATCTATTACCTTTTGGAGAGTGGTGTCTCCTAGATAGGTTAGGTGTCACTTGGGAGCCTCCGACACGATTGTGGAGTTGAACCAAGGAGTATGTAAGGGCAAGGAGATCGCCTACTTGATGAAGATCTACCCTAGTGAGGCAAGTCCTTCGTGGGCGATGGTCATGGTGGGATAGACAAGGTTGCTTCTTCAAGGACCCTTCGTGGGTGGAGACCTCCGTGGACTCACGCAGCCATTACCCTTCGTGGGTTGAAGTCTCCATCAACGTGGATGTACAATAGCACCACCTATCGGAACCACACCAAAAACATTCATGTCTCCTATTGTGTTTGCATACTCCAAACCCATCCCTTTACATTCTTGCAAGTTACATGCTTTACTTTCCGCTGCTCATATACTCTTTGCATACTTGCTTGAATTGTGTTAAGATTGCTCAACTTGTGCTAAGTTGTTAAAATCTGCAAAGAACTAAAATGGGGAAAAGGTTAAGTTTTTATTTGGTCAACTAGTCTAATCACCCCCCTCTAGACATACTTTCGATCCTACATCAATTCGTCGGTCCGCAGTCGTGTGATCAGCATACCAATGCGTCAGCACTTCCTGCTCAGCAAACCAACACGTTGGCACGACCTCCTCAGCACACCGACAAGTTGGCACCACCTGCGCAAAAATTCGACATAGCTTCAACACATCGTCAGCAGTCTGATGCCTCTGCTCCTACAGCCCAGCAGTCTGTCATAGCAGCACTGCCAGCTTAGCGGTCCGACATAGATGAACCGTCTGCTAAGTAGTCCGTCCATGCTTCACCGTCTGCCTGGCAGTCTACCTTGTAGCCAACCAGACGTTCTATAGAAATGCTTCAAGTACCAAGAAGGAAGTGGCCAAAAAGGTTACACCCGCAAAGAAGCGCGACAAGAGAGTGAAGAGGAAAGAGAACAATTGCCTCTTGCTTAAAGAAATCATCGCCCAGAACCAAATTAATAGCAGGTTGTTCGAATTGGGGAGTGATATTATTTTTGACATCATGGATGATGAAGAAGTAAATTTTTTGCTTGCTAAAAGTAAAGCAGACGTACTTGAAGCACACAATTACGTCCATGGCCAGCCATTTCCTATTGGTGAATACTTTGATGAGTGCAGCTCCAATTGTCGCGAGTTACATGAATATTGCATGGATCAAATGTCAGCGGGTCTTCATGGTTTGCTAGTCCACTACAACAGAGATCATTTCCGACACGATGCTGGTTCCATCAATGTGAGTTTTGAGGACTTACATCTCTTCTTCAACTTCAACGAGCTCGATGCCACTCTTGTTAGATGCCTGATTTTGTAAGTACTTAACAAACTCTGATCAACTTCTCCATACAAGGCTGTAAATGATAAACAACTGACTACATTTTATTCCTCTCAGGGGATTTAACGCACAAAGAAGAAAAAGGGAGACTGTATATTTCATAGATCCTGAATTAGCAAATGGCACAACATTACATGGTAAGGACATATGGGACTGGGCCGTTAACACGGTCGTCCATCTTTTCGAAAATACGTCCCATGCAGAATTATTTATCTGGCCATATCACGAACTGTAAGTCAAGTAAACAACCACGCATACACTGATTGTCTTTCATATTTCGACATAATTCGTAAGTTCATGGCTTTCTTAATATGTAGCCATCACTGGATATTGGTATTCATTGTTCCAAACAAGAACACAATTTACTACATCGATTTTCTTAGAGAGTCAACAAACGCTTAGGATCTGACGCATCTTCAACAATTCATGGATAGGTATTGAATTCTATGATGTTGAAATTAATTTGCATTCATGTCTAGTTCAATAATTGATGTTGTCAATATTCATCTTCATTTGCAGTGTGGAAAACTAAACCAGGAAACCTGTTCAAGAGGGAACTACCTCTGCATCACGAGATCCGGTAACACACCGAAATCCGTTATTTTCAGAAAATTTACCCAACAATCTGCAAATACATTTTCTTACGCTAGTCAAATGTTCAAGCTTCTAAATAAACCTCTTTCTATTTTTTCCAAAGAAAAAATAATACATCTAACACCGGTTAGGTTGTTCCTAACAGGACAAATACATGACTAATTCTGTACAAAAAAATTTAGTGTCCTTAGCAAGAAGCAGGGACCAACCTTTGTGGGTACTATGTTTGCAGACACATGACCTTCATCTACAAATCTGCTAATAGTTGTGACAATCCTCGTGAATTAGTACCAGCAAGTCTATCTTAATTAGTATCTTCTACTCCACTCATATGGCACATTCTGATCTTAAAAATACTACAGCTCATCTTAGAACCGAGGACCCCTGAACCGCTCCCGTCTGGTGAATTGCTGATGGTTCGGAGATTTATCAGCAACTTCTTCTTGAATCACTACATTAATCCCACTGGTGATAATGAAGATTTCAGCATGCCTTCTCCTGAAACATTGAGTAAGAGTTAGCCGCTAAACATATACGCATGGATCCATTGTTTTCCATCTGATGAGGTCTTCATATTTTGTACACTATGATTAATTATGTAACGCATATATGTGTAGACAAATCATTGGAATTTAGCTACCATATGTTCAATTGCAATTGTTGCGAAATCTGATGAATGTCATCCTGTGGACACTATTTGTTCAATTGAATATTGTGGCGAATTTGCTTTTTGCATGCCGATTCAAAATGGGATATTTTTGTTTATTTGTTCAATTGAATATTATGGCGAATTTTCTTTTTGCGTGCCGATTTAAAATGGGATATTTTTGTTTATTTGTTCAATTGAATATTGTGGAGAATTTTCTTTTTGCGTGCCGATTCAAAATGGGATATTTTTGTTTATTTGTTCAATTGAATATTGTGGCGAATTTGCTTTTTGCATGCCGATTCAAAATGAGATATTTTTTATTTAACCTGGCAATTGCTCCGCACACGGTTCAACTAAATGAGTGTGTGCGATCCACATCGAAAAGTATATGTCAATCATAGCGGAACCGTCGGTGATACACAACAGATCGCAAATGATTTGCAGCGCTACTACATGTGCGTAGGCTCTCCCGAACTGTTTATGATATCAAGTTATCGCACACAAGAACTCGGAGTAAACCGTGCCCAATGTAAAATACAATCCCAGTCATAATTTTTTCAGGAAACATGTGGGATCCCAAACGAAAAGCACACGACACTCTTGCCACAACCATCGGGGATACGCAACAAATCACAAACGGTCTGCAGCACTTGCATGTGTGCGAAGGGGCTCCTGAACCGTTTGTGATAGAACATTATCGCAGGCGGTAAAATGTTGGGAAACATGTGCGATGGAGTCTTGCATGACAGACGGGTTCCACAAAAAACTCGTGTGTGATGGGGCACATATAGCACACAGTTCATATGTTGGCCCGTGTGCCTTACATATTATTTCCCAAACGGTTCATTACGACACACCGTTTGGTTTCACTGCGTCATTAGAAACGTTTAATCATCGATCCCACACGTGCGAAAGAATTTAGTGTGTGCTGCATAGCACACGATTACATTTTGCAAGGCCTCTGGATCACTGCTCCATATCCCTGACGGTTTCTGGGTCGTGTGGGAAGGACCCCGCTATCGCCCACACTCACTTGGCGACTATCGGTGTCAAAACCGACAGATCTCGGGTAGGGGGCCCAAGCTGTGCGTTTGAGGATCAATAGTAATAATGGAGAAGGGACACAGTGTTTACCCAGGTTCGGGCCCTCTTAATGGAGGTAAAACCCTACTCCTGCTTGATTATGTTCGAGGGTATATGGGTTACAGGAGTTTATCTACCACGAGATCAATTCGGCTAACCCTAGATAGCTAGCCTAGCAATGTTATGATCCTGCCTCCGATCTACCCCACCGGTTTATATAGACACAGCAGGGGCTTACGGTTGTACAAAGTCAGTTTTATAGAAAGGAATAACATATCCGGACACCTATACTTGCCATCCACGCATGTGAGAGTCCCCACCGGACATGAGGGATAATCTTCCATCTTGTATCTTGATGGCCCATCAGGCCGGCCCACATCAATATACCGGATGCCTGATGACCCCCTAATCCAGGACTCCCACAGTAGCCCCTGAACCAGTCTTCAAGGCTGATATATTCGGCGCTCAGATTGTCTTCGTCATTGCAAGGCGGGTTCCATAGAGAATGCACACCGGCCTTCCTCTATAAAAAGAATTGTATCTGACCCTTCTCAACAAACACAACCCTGAGCCGCGAAAGAATTGTGTCTTTTATTGACAACTTTTTCCACGAAGTGTCAGACTTGACCTCTCGGCATTTCGAACTATTTTCACACCCTGCGTTCTGTGTTTCGAGGTCGCACCTCATTGTCACGTCTCGTCAAAAACAGAGATTGTGGCCACTTAATACGGGATTGCATGTCAATGATATCTGGGTAATCCAATTGACTGCGGCGCACACCCACATCGGGAACAGACGAGCTTTCAAGGCTAGGGAGGCGGGCGCTTGGTATTCACGGCTTATATAAACGGGGTAAGATTCATCTTTCCCATCCCACGCCTTCTTCCTTTCTCCACCTTCCTATCTTCGAGCTCCAGCCAGCCTCCCCAATCATGTCCGTATCTGGACTTCAAGGCAAGTGGGCAGCCTCCTCCGTGAGGGAGAAGGACATCAAGGAGCTCCAGGATGCGGGGTACCTAAGTACGGACATTGTGTACAGGATCCCTGCCAAGAAGCAAGTCATCCGCACCCCGGAGCCCAGCGAAAGGGTGGTATTTATCCCCCACTTCCTCTGCGGACTAGGGTTTCCAGTTCACCCTTTTGTCCGCGGCCTCATGTTCTATTACGGGCTAGATTTCCATGATCTATCCCCAAACTCATTCCTTCACATTCGGCATTTATCATCGTGAGCGAGGCGCTCCTCCGCATCCCCCCCCCCCACTTCGGCCTCCGGCTCAAAGTCTTCAACGTGAAGCCAAAGGTGGTGGACGGGGAGCACACAGACTGCCGAGGTGCAATGGTGAGAAAGCTTCCCAACGTCACCTGGCCCAAAGGGGCTTTTGTGGAGACTGTGAAAATATGGCAGCAGGAGTGGTTCTACATCACCGAACCTCGCGACGCCAACTTGGCGGCCACTCTTGAATTTAGATCCTCCCCCAATGCGGCTAGCGCCGTGGATCAACAAGGGCTTGGACTGGGGGTTAGCGGACAAGGTAACGATGCTGCAAAGCGCATCAAAAACATCATTAAGAGGGACACCGACCTCCCCGATGTGGTTTAGGTGATGCTATTCCGCCGGATCCCTCCCTGCCAGCACCGGCCTCTCCACATGTGGGAGTTTAATCTGGAAGGGCCACGGACCCTACAATGATTCTTCGACACAACACACGAAGATATCTGGAGGCTGCTTTTTAAGGCCCAGAAGCAGAAGTCATGGCCGGAGACGACTGACAACATCGGCCTCGACTGCGCTCACCAAGCCACTCCGGTAAGTTTTTAGTTTCCAAACATAACTCAGTCCGGACATCACATGGGTGTATTAAGGCTCTCATATTTGAAACAGGGCTGGACGAAGAAGGCGGAGTGGATTAATGTCCGGCTCCACTGCCCGAAAGCCCCGCTAATCCTCTGCTGACGAGGATGCTGGTTCCTGCACCGTACCAGGCGCCACAAATGAAGACCAAGAAGAAGGGCAAGGAGGCCAAAGAGGTCCCTTGGACACTATGTCCGAGGAATCCGAAGCCCTCTCCTCCCATGAGGGAGATGAAGACAAAAAGGAGTAGGAGCAGGAAGAGAACAACTCTCCCCCTAAGGGGAGTGAGGGAGTCCTGGATCAGGGGGTCCTCGGACAGCCGGACTATATACTTTGGCCGGACTGTTGGACTATGAAGATACAAGATTGAAGAGTTCGTCCCGTGTCCGGGTGGGACTCTCCTTTGCGTGGAAGGCAATCTTGGCAATTCGGATATGTAGATATCCTTCTCTGTAACCGACTCCATGTAACCCTAGCCCCCTTCGGTGTCTATATAAACCGGAGGGTTTAGTCCGTAGGACAACAACAATCATAATCATAGGCTAGCTTCTAGGGTTTAGCCTCTACGATCTCGTGGTAGATCAACTCTTGTAATAATCATATCATAAAGATCAATCAAGCAGGAAGTAGGGTATTACCAACATCGAGAGGGCTCGAAGCTGGGTAAACATCGTGTCCCCCGCCTCCTGTTACCATTAGCCTTAGACGCACAGTTCGGGAACCCCTACCTGAGATACGCTGATTTTGACACCGACATTGGTGCTTTCATTGAGAGTTCCACTGTGTCGTCACGGTAAAGGCTTGATGGCTCCTTCAATCAGCTACAACGGTGCAGTGCAGGGTGAAGTTTTCCTCCCTGGACAGATCTTCGTATTCGGCAGCTTCGTACTACGGGCCAACTCGCTTGGCCACCTGGAGCAGATCGATAGCTACGCCCCTGGCCATCAGGTCAGGTTTGGAAGCTTGAACTACACCACCGACATCCACGGAGACTTAATCTTTGACAGATTCGAGCCCATGTGAGGTGCACCGAACAGCCACGACGAGCATGACTTAGATCTGCCATCAGACGGTGTTCGGGAGATCGCATCTGCGGCTGCCCCGACCCTTAATCTGGAGCAGATCGTGCCATCCGAGGATGGGTGGATGGACCCTGCCACGGAGGCCGCACACTCATCAGCGATAGAGCCGAACACAGACTCCACCTCCAAAGAGATCTGTGTCATCGGACCCTCGGACTCGTCTCCGGCCATAGGTTCTGAACCACGCGCATCCATGCCTATCAAATCTGATTGGGCACCGATCATGGAGTTTACCTCTGCTAATATCTTTCAGCACTCACCCTTGGGCGACATGCTAAATTCATTGAAATTTCTCTCCCTGTCAGGAGACTCTTGGCCAAACTATGTCCGACTTGAATGGGAAGCGGACGACGAAGAAATTCGTTTCCCACCCACCACCCACTTAATAGCCATTGTCGATGACTTAACCGACGTGCTTGATTTAGACTCCGAAGACATCGATGGTATGGACGACGATGCCGGAGAGGAACAAGAACCACCGCCTGCAGGGCGCTGGACAACCACCTCATCATATAATATATATATATGGTGGACACCCCCAAAGAAAGCCATCGCGACGAGGCAATGGAGAATAACCCCCCTGAGAAGCAATCTAAGCACCGGCGTAATAGACGCCGCCCTAAGCCCCGCCATAGCAAAAATAGCGATACCGGTACAAGAGATGATAGCAATCCGGATGATGCCGAAGACAAAAACAATCCCGCCTAGCTAGACTTAGAGCAGGCCAAACGGGAGGATGGGCAAGTTAGCCCCCATGAATAGGCAACGGATGGAGACTTGGAGGATGATAATTACATGCCCCTCTCCAAAGACGAAGTGAGCCTGGGCGATGAAGAATTCATCGCGCTTGAGGATCCCGTCGAGCAGGAGCGCTTCAAGCGCCGGCTTAGAGCCACTACAAAAATCCTAAAGAAGAAGCAGCGGCAGCTTCAAGCTGATCAAGATCTGCTAACTGATAGATGGACTGAGGTCCTGGCAGCCGAGGAATACGGACTCGAGCGCCCAAACAAAAGTTACCCAAAGCGCAAGTTGCTACCTCAACTCGAGGAGGAGGTATTAAAGCCCACACTACAAGCGCACGATGCGGCTGACCGGCCACCTCGTGGCCGAGACAAAGCGGCGTATCAGCCCGAACACCAGCCCGCACCCCCTTGCCAAACAAGCAAAAAAAAGGCTCGGGCCTCCACACATGACCTGCGAGACAAATTGGAAAACAAAGCAGGACAGTCTTGATTGATCTACGGATCACGGGGGCGCGCCCCAACGCGAGACGACGATCGTCATGCCGGATATACCAAATACAAATCCGACGGAGCCGAATACAATAGACCAGACTCATTCGAGTTGTGTCGTGATATAGCCCGGCATAGAGGCGCCGCACACCCCCTATGCTTCACTAACGAAGTAATGGATCATGAATTCCCAGAAGGGTTTAAACCCGTGAATATTGAATCATACGATGGTACAACAGACCCCGCAGTATGGATTGAAGATTTCCTTCTCCACATTCACATGGCCCGCGGCGATGATCTACACGCCATCAAGTACCTCCCACTAAAACTCAAGGGACCGGCTCGGCATTGGCTGAACAGCTTGCAGGCAAACTCCATCGGCAGTTGGGAGAACCTGGAAGACGCATTCCTTGACAACTTCTAGGGCACTTATGTACGACCTCCGGATGCTGATAACTTAAGTCACATAACCCAACAACCCAGAGAGTCCGCCAGGAAATTCTGGACTCGGTTCCTAACTAAAAAGAACCAAATTGTCGACTGTCCGGATGCTGAAGCCCTAGCGGCCTTTAAGCACAACATCCGCGATGAATGGCTCACTCGACACCTCGGCCAAGACAAGCCGAAGTCCATGGCAGCCCTCACGACACTCATGACCCGCTTTTGCGCGGGCGAGGATAGATGGCTGGCTTGCAGCCACAGCACATCAAGAAATCCTGACACTTCAGATGCCAGAGATAGCAACGGCAAGCCTCAACGCAACAGACACAAGCGTTGCAAAAATGGCGACAACACCGAAGACACGACAGTCAATGATGGATTCAGTGGCTCTAAGTCCGGTTAGCGGAAAAAGCCTTTCAAAAGAACAATCCGGGCCCGTCCAGTCTGGACCGCATACTCGATCGCTCGTGTCAAATTCACGCCACCCCCGATAAACCAGCCAACCACACCAACAGAGAATACTGGGTGTTCAAACAGGCTGGCAAGTTGAATGCTGAAAACAAGGAAAAGGGGCTGCATAGCGATGGCGACAAGGAGCCCCGGCCGCCGAACACAGGAGGACAGAAGAAATTTCCTCCCCAGGTGAAAACAGTGAACATGATATACACAACCCATATTCCCAAGCGGGAACGGAAGCATGCACTAAGGGACGTCTATGCGATGGAGCCAGTCGCCCCAAAATTCAACCTATGGTCTTCTTGTCCGATCACTTTCGATCGCAGGGACCATCCTACCAGTATCTGTCATGGCGGTTCGACGCATTGGTCCTCGACCCCATCATTGAAGGATTCCACCTCACACGAGTCCTTATGGATGGTGGCAGCAACCTGAACCTGCTTTATCAGGACACAATGCGCAAAATGGGCATCGATCCCTCAAGGATCAAACCCACCAAAACCACCTTTAAAGGTGTCATACTAGGTGTAGAGGCCTGTTGTATGGGCTCAATCACACTGGAAGTAGTCTTCGGATCTCTAGAGAACTTCTGAAGCGAGGAGTTAATCTTCGATATTGTCCCCTTCCGTAGTGGTTATCATGCACTACTGGGACGAACCGCATTTGCTCGATTCAATGCGGTACCACACTATGCATACCTCAAGCTCAAGATGCCAGGACCTCACGGGGTTATAACAGTCAATGGAAACACAGAACGCTCCCTTCGTACAGAGGAGCACACTGCGGCCCTCGCAGCAGAAGTACAGAGCAGCCTTCTTAGGCAGACCACTAACTCGGCAATAAAGCCTCCGAACACCATCAAGCGAGTCCGGAGTACCCTGCAACAGGATCGTCCGGCACGACCAGAGCTCGCCTAGCAATTCGGCCTCCGTCCTAGTCCCAGTCAAGCGGTGAAATTTGTGCCGCGCATACATAATTACGCACTTAAAATACCATGGTCTTAGGCGGAGGCACAGCTACAATACGTCCCATAACGCGGCTCAACCGCCCCAGGACCCGTATACCTTCGCACCTTTCTTTCTTTCAGGTCCCTATTTTCTGGAGGATCTGCTGATAGTCCAATTACCGGACCCAACACGGGACAGAGACACCAATGAGGCAAGGAGCTCGGTCGTACAAGGGAATTCCCAGGTGGTCTCTGATAATGATCGCTATACCTGTTTTACATACCCATACGCAGCTCAGTCTTGGTTAGGACATGTCAAATAGTCCTACTCTGCTTATCACACTACTTGTATACATACGCCTTGACATATCATTCAAATAACAATGGAAAATAATGTACAGCGTCAGCTTATTATTACATTTATTTATCCTTTTTTACTTATATATTTATTTATTAAAAATTGCATCCGTACATTCTAGTACATTCAGTTTGCCAGGGGCTTTTGTGTACCCCATAACACAGCAAGAAAAAGTCCGAACACTTTCGACAGTGCGGCACCCTGAAATTATAGCACAATATGCATCAGCTCCGAATCATGTCTTGGGTCAATAGTTGGGTTTGCCTGACTCCCATGTTTTGGTACCTTACGTTCTGCTATATCGGCTAAGGTAGCGTAGGGAGAACTACTACGATTGTGTCCCAGTTCTTCCGGACGAGCACCTCAGTAGAGAAAGCCGAAAACTGGCTGTCATGATGTGGCGAGAGCTGGTCGCTATTTGAGAGGTCTCAAAATCCTTCAAGATTTTTTCGCTTTGGGCGAGGAATCGGCCTTGTCCGATTTAGGCGTGTATAGTGCCCCAAGTTCGGCCTTCCAAATACCAGGGGCTACGCCGAAATTTAAAATTATAGACTTCTATGGCTAAGTGAGAGTGATAAAGCTATATAGTCCGATTGCCTTGTTCGTTGCACTAAACACCTCCTTAAAGGACCAAAAAAAATGGATAAACAGTGTTTAGATTTATCCCGAACACCCCAGTACTAGTTACGGGGCCAGAAGCCGATGACTGGCCAACTCTTAGATTTTATAAACGGCCGCACAGAAGGTAATATTTTAAATCAATAAGCGTTATGTAACGCACATGAACTTGTTTTCATATTATAGGATCAGATGAGTATATTCATTCAAATATTACATCCTTCGCACATTCCTACGCCACAAGGCGGGCACCCTTCATAAAACCATCATAATACTTCTCGGGGTTGCGGTGCTCCTTGCCCTTCGGCGGCCCCTCGGTCACCAGCTTCTCGGCGTCCATTTTCTCCCAGTGCACTTTCGCGCGGGCGAAGGCCCGGCGAGCACCTTCAATACAGACTAATCACTATATGGCTTCAAGCCTCGAGCAGGCATTCACAAGCCGCTTCACCAGGCCAAAGTAGCTGCTAGGCAGGGGCTCGGCAGGCCACATCCGGACTATGAGGTCCTTCATGGCTAGTTCGGCCGCCATGTGCAGTTTGACCAGTTGCTTCAGCTAGTCACTAAAGGTCATCGGCTGTTCGGCCCCAATATACTACGACCAGAACAACTTCTCTGTCGAGTTCCCTTCTTCAGCTCGGTAGAACTCTGCGGCATCAGATATGCTGCACGGCAGATCTGCGAATGCTCCTAGAGAGCTCCAAATTCGGGTAAGTAATAGGAAAGCATCCTTCACATGCTTGCTTTGCATAATGAAAGCCTTACCCACCGCAATCTTCTTGGCCGCCTGCACCTCCTGGAGGGCCTTTTGGGCTTCGACCTTGGCATCTTGTGCGCTCTGGAGGGCCTTCACAAGCTCGGACTCTTGTGTCTTAGAGTCACGCTCCAGGGACTCATATTTCTTGAAGAAATCCCGAAGCTCTTGCTGGACCTTGTTGACGGGCCTCTTGCTTCTCGCGCTTGGTGTGCTCCTTGGCCACTTTGTCTTCGGCCTCGGTCAGCGCCTTTTTAAGGGCCGCCACTTCAGTCGTGGCCCCTATTAAAGTTCATGACGTTTTTGTGAGCTCAAACCATTGTTTTATCAATATACAAACAGGGTACTATGTACCTTTGTTCTCCTCGAGTTGCCTCTTCACGAGGCCGAGCTCTCCCTCGGCCTGCTCTAGGTCTTGCTTCAGTCCGGAGACCTCCGTAGTGCGAGCGGTAGTGGCCAGCAGCGACGCCTGCTTATTCACATAGACATATTCTTATTAGACTCATGTGGATGTTTTTTGATCCTCTGTTCGGCCTTTCTCCGAACACCAAACAGAGCATCAGGGGCTACTGTCTATGCTATGATATTTTCTAATAATTTGATTACTTACCTCAAAGCCTGTTAGGAGGCTAGCGCAGGCTTCGGTCAATCCGCTTTTGGCGGACCGAACCTTCTCAATCACCACACTCATAATGGCGCGGTGCTCTCCGTCAATGGAAGCGCCGCGAAGCACTTCCACCAAGTTTTCCGATGCCTTTGGTTGGACAGAGGTCATCGGCACGGGCGGCTCACCCCCCTTAGAGGGAGACTGCCTGCCCGAATCCGGAACTACTGCGGGTTCCGGTACAGTATCCGGCTGGGGGCCAGACTTGTTGTGGCCCCCGTTCTCAGCATCCATGCGAGTCTTCCCTCCCATGTGCCCAGCGTCGGAGATTTCGCCTTGGGGCATCTCTAGAATGGTCTCCCCCTGGTCTGGTATCCTTTGAGACAACACCTCGGTGTCGTCTGCGGGCCGGGGGGAGGTGGACGTCGGGATTGACTCGTTGTTCATCACCGACTGGCCCAAAGACCCATGCAAGGAGGATACGTCGATATGGGCTTTGGCCGGACTGCACAAGTATGATTGGCATGATAAGGAGCAATAAAGCAAAACATACCGGAAGTATTATAGTGTCCGGATACTTACGACTTCGCCAGGGGTTGTCCCTGGGCAACCACTCCTCGTTGTTGTAGGCGGCTGTGGTGGAGTGGTCCGGAGGGAGGGTCTTTCCCTTCTTGGACCCTTCGACCTCCCCAGATGGGGCGGCCTTCCTTTTATTCTCCTCCCGGTTGGGGGAGGGATTTCCTCTTCCTCCTCCTCGTTTTTGTTGGAGGAGCACGCCTTGGTGTCTTCGGACGATGAGTCCGATACAACCTTGCGCCGGAGACCTTTCCTGGTCCTCGTGGCCTTCTTCTCCGGCACCTCATAGGGTGCCGGGAACAACATCTCAGTTAAGAGAGGCGATGCTGATCTTCAGGTAGTGGAGCCGGATAGTCAATCCGCTCCGCTATCGCTACCCAGTCCTATTAAATTGGCATGGAGGTTTAGATTCCTCCCATGAATATACTGGGGAAAAGCACATCTTGCAAAATATAAAAACATACCGGATTGGCCGGGCGCTTTGCACTGAGTCCGCAATCTTTGGCTATGGGCGGTGGTACCTCGGTGTCCTTGAACAACACCTTCCAGACGTCTTCATGCATCGTATCGAAGAGCTCTCGCAGCATCTGGTGTTCGGCCGGGTCGAACTCCCACAAATTGTAAGCCCGTCTCTAACACGGGAGATCTGGCGGAAGAGCATGACCTGGACCATGTTGACAAGCTTGATTTTCTTGCTTATCATATTTTTGATACAGGTCTAGAGTTCGGTCAGCTCCACCGACGAGCCCCAGGCTAAGTCCTTCGTTTTCCAGGAGGTGAGACGCATGGGGATCCTGGATCGAAATTTGGGGGCCGCTGCCCAGTTGTTGTCGTGCAGCTCGGTGATGTAGAACCACCCCGATTGCCACCCCTTCACGGTCTCCACATAGGAGCCTTCGGGCCAGGTGACATTGGGCATCTTGCCCACCATGGCGCCTCCGCACTCCGCTTGCTGGCCGACCACCACCTTCGGCTTCACATTGAAGGTCTTCAGCCATAGGCCGAAGTGGGGCGTAATGCGGAGGAAGGCCTCGCACACGACGATAAATGCCGATATATGTTGAGGATGAAATTGGGGGCCAAATCATGGAAGTCCAACCCGTAGTAAAACATAATCCCGTGGACAAATGGGTGGAGGGGGAATCCCAATCCGCGGATAAAGTGAGCAAGGAATACCACCCTCTCGTGGGGTTCCGGAGTAGGGACGATCTGCCCTGCGTCTAGGAGCCGGTGCGCGATGTCCGCGGCGACGTATCCGGCTTCCCAGAGCTTCGTAATGTCCTCCTCCGTAACGGAGGAGACCATCCACTTGCCTCCCGCTCCGGACATGTTTGTAATAGCTTTACGGAGAAGGTGAGAACTTGGGCGTTGGGGCTCGAGCGTGTGAGAATGGATGAGCAGGGGAAGAAGAAGGCGTGGGTGAAAAATAGGAATCCTTATGTCTTTATAAAGGCGGTAGAAACTATGCGCCTCCCCACTTGCCCCGTAAAATCGCTTATTCCCCAAGCGCCGCGATTGATGGCGCGGTTGGGTTACCCACACCCATATTGATGAGAATCCCGTAATAAGAGGACACGATCTCTGCTCTGACAAGACGTGCCAAGGAAACCGCCTCGCAATATGTGCAGCTGCTGGTTGAGAAAAATGGTTCGAATAATGACCGGGCTGCGGCGTGATGTCACGCTATGAAAAGTTGTCAGCAGATTAGATTTGTGGAATATTATGCTCTCTATGGTGGTATGTGGAATTTGTTTTGTAGAGCCAGACACGATCCTCGTGTTCAAGATCTTCTATGGAGTATTCAGAGAAGGAACCCGCCTTGCAATGCCGAAGACAATCTGCACGCCGGACTCATTGTCATTGAAGCCTGGTTCAGGGGCTACTGAGGGAGTCCTGGATTAGGGGGTCCTCGGATAGCCGGACTATATACTTTGGCCGGACTGTTGGACTATGAAGATACAAGATTGAAGACTTCATCCCGTGTCCGGTGGGACTCTCCTTTGCGTGGAAGGCGAGCTTGGCAATTCAGATAAGTAGATCTCCTTCTCTGTAACCGACTCTGTGTAACGCTAGCCCCCTCCGATGTCTATATAAACTGGAGGGTTTAGTCCATAGGACAACAACAATCATAATCATAGGCTAGCTTCTAGGGTTTAGCCTCTATGATCTCGTGGTAGATCAACTCTTGTAATACTCATATCATCAAGATCGATCAAGCAGGTAGTAGGGTATTACCTCCATCGAGAGGGCCCGAACCTGGGTAAACATCGTGTCCCCCGCCTCCTGTTACCATCAGCCTTAGACGCACAGTTCGGGACCCCCTACCCGAGATCCACCGGTTTTGACACCAATAGGGAGGAGGAAGAAAAGGGCGGCTTCCGCAGACCCAGAAGCGGAGGCGTCCAAAAGGGGGAGAGTATCTCTCATGGACGACTCGGACTCGAATGCCGAAGTCATCCCCAAGCACCGCCCCAGGTTGAAGCCCCCAGCCAAATCATGAGTATCTTCAGATGCCTTACATACATTAGTGTTCATATTTTTTTAACATATCGTATTGCGTGTTTCAGCCCGGCCCGCAATCTCCCTCAAATATCGTCTCCGGGAAATTCGTTGCAGCCAGGGATGGTGGAGAGTGAGACGCTTCCGCGGGCTTCCCCGCCCATTGCTCCGGACAACACCAAAGTCGTGTCCCAAAGAGCCTCTCCAGGTCATGAAGAGGTGCAGGAGGCCATCAGGACGACGCTAGAGGGTAATACCTCGGCTACCGAAGACATGGGGGGCCAACGCCCATGGAGACTGAGGACGGGGGCCATGACCAATCTGGCCCCCAGCCGCACACTATTCTAGAAACCAGCGAGCGACCCCCTTTGAAGGAGGGGGGAGCATCGACCCCACCAGCGACCTCCATGGATCCAGAGGCGCCGGATAATTTGATGGAAGATCTTTGTCGTGCTTCCATTGTGGAGGAGCACCGCACCCATATGGGTGTGATGGCTGAGAAGATTTAGTCCGCCAAAAGCGGGCTGAACGAAGCCTTTACCAGCATGTTAACGTGCTTTGAGGTATGCGATGTAATTTTCTAACCGAGTTCAATAGAGAGATATACCTATGTGTAAATAGTAGCCCTTGAGACTCTATCCGGTTTCGAAGGAGCCGGACAAAGGATCACATAGTATTCGGCAGAGGTGACATTCTATTATTGTAATGCCCCGGATTCGTTGCGCCAGGTGTCTGCCAATTATTCGTTGTCATTGCCATGTCATTTGCTTGTGTGTTTCATTTTGCCATGTCATCATCTACATTTCATATCATGTCATCATGTGCATTGCATTGCATACGTGTTCGTCTCATGCATCCGAGCATTTTCCCCGTTGTCCATTTTGCAATCCGGCGCTCCTATGTCCTCCGGCGTTCCCCTTTTGTCTCCTGTTGTGAGCGGGTGTTAAACTTTCTCGGAATGGCCCGAGGCTTGCCAAGTGGCCTTGGTATACCACCGGTAGACCGCCTGTCAAGTTTCGTGCCATTTGGAGGTCGTTTGGTAATCCAACGGTTAACCGAGTTAGCCCTAAAGCCTCCTTCTCTTTGCAGCCCAACACCCTTCCAAAGTGGCCAAAAACCCATCTACCTCCCCTCCATGCTCTCGGTCGTTCGATCACGATCGTGTGGGCGAAAACCGTGCTCCATTTGGACTCTCCTAGCTCCCAGAAATCTATTTATAGCCCCCTCCCCCAAAATTCGCGGTCTATTCCCCCCGAAACCCTAGCTTCGTCCTCATCCCGCAGCCGGACACGTCCGGATCCCGCCGGACATGTCCGCCCGTCGGCCCCGTCCAACCGCTTTCCGTCACGTGGGCTCACCGCCGCCGGCCC
>NC_041383.1:677048006-677050920 GCF_002162155.2 Triticum dicoccoides | reverse complement strand
CCGCGGCCTCCGCCCCGCCGCCCGGTGCCTCCCTGGCCCAGATCCAGCCGGATTCAGGGAAGGAGACCCCGGATCCGTCCATCCCCGGCCTCCTCCCGGCCTCTCCCTCGTCCTCCGGCCACCCTGGCCCCAACTCCGGCGAGACTCTGGCGAGATCCGCCGCGGTTGACTTTTCCCCAAGGTCCAAAATTCTGCTAAGTCCCGAGTTATTTTACATTATCATGGCATGTTCGACGCATCATATCTCTGCATCCGTAGCTCCGTTTTGTGTGTGTAATATGTCAAATTGTTCGTCTCAAAGAGTACATCACTTCGTTCCATTGCATCATATTCATTTGGGGTCATCTTGATGCCTGAATCATCGTTGTAAGAGTGCTTCATAATATTTTCTGCTGTCTGTTAACAGAACGAGCCCTTTTGTCATTTTTGCCATGATTGATGTGTGCATCCTATGAGGTTGATGTCTACATGTGTTTTGGTCTGTGACATGTCTTCTTTACAGAGGTTCCTACCATGTATTTTTGTGATCAATGTGGTGACTAGCACAAGCATGCAAACTAGGCATCGTGATGTTGCTGATTTTAGTCCCTGTTTTGCTGTTATTTTGATGCCATGTAAACTTGATGCTACAGAGAGATCCATGCATATTTTGAGATACTTCAGTAAGGGTGTTTTGAACATGTGGTTATTGTCTATCCGTTCATGCCCTTTGTTGCAATTATGGAGTGGTCTAGCATGTCATTTTCGTGCTCTACTTTTGCTTCAAAATGTTTCCTGGCAGATTGTTTACATTTATTCAATTTGGCCAAGCTTGCTATAGTTGATCCTTGCATGCTATGGACTTGTTCTTGTCTTGGTTTGTTTCATAAACATGTCTTATTGATGATGCTATGCTTATCTTGTCATGCAATGACTTGTGGTGAGCGTATCGAGCTTGTTAAGTAGTGTACATGAAGTTGCTGTTTTGCTAGGCTGAATCTGTTATTTCGCAATGCTATGTAAACATGTTGCTACTAATCATTCTATGCATAATCTGGAGATGTTCTATAAACATGTTTTGATCTACATGTCATCCTCTATCCATCCATGCCCCTGGTTGCATTTATAGGTTGCTGTAGCTTGTTGTAAGCTTGCTCTAAAGTTGCTTCATAATGTTGTTGTCAGCCTGTTAACATTAAGTTCAGTTGTTTCCATGTGTTTTGCTAGTGTTCCATGAACCCTATGACCTTACTATTGCCATGCTTAGCTTCATCTACATGCCTTCTTACTGTTGGGTGCCTTGCCATGCCATGTAATGCTCTGTAGAGAGTTGCACAAGCTCATTTACATGCCTTCATAATTCTGTTCCTGCCATGTTTGAATCTGTATTATAACTTGCTATGTTTACGTGGGTGCCATCATATTTTCTGATCCCTTTTGGCTTATGGTCAGTAAGGGACTTTGGATCTATGCAATTAGTAGATTCATGCCATGCCTTTGTTTGCCAAGATAAGTTCCTGTAACATGTTGTTTGATAGCTCTAAACATTGCATGGTGATGTTATTTTCTGCAAAGTCTGAAATTGTTATAACTTGCAATCTTACCATGTGTGTTTGAGTATGTTCTAGTGATTTATGGAGATAGCTCAGAGTTCATGTTTTGTTATGCTTTACCTGTACATCATGTCCATGCCTTTTGTTTTCATGTTGAGATGCCGTAGCATGTTGTTTTGATACTCGCAATATGCCTAGTTGCTGTTTTGGACATCTTGTCCTTTAAACTTGTTTCATGTGTGTGTGTTGAACCGTTGCTCCGTTTTGTGTGTGCTCTATATGAAACTTGCTTGATTTTGCATGTAGTTCCATATTATCATGTTACATCCATGTTTTGAGGTGTTTGCTTGATGTTTGTGTGCATTTTGCATCAATGCCATGTTCAACTTGTTTTGCTCATATCTTCTAGGCCGTAGCTCCGAATTAAATGATCTTTATATGTAACTTGACTAGAATCTCATGTAGATCATCTTTGTGCATCTTAACTTGCTGTTTAACAACTTGAACATAAGGTTTATTCAGATCTGGACCAATTTCGAAATATGCATATGAGGACTTACCGGAATTGTTATATGTTGTTCCCGGCGTCATTTAAACTTGCCTTGATGTGTTGTTCTTGTTTGCATCATCTCTTGCCATGAGTAGCTTCATGTAGCCTTGTCATGCATTATGCTTGTTGTGCATCATGTCATGTTCATGTGTGGTGTGTTTACCATGTTGTGTGCTTCTTCTGGTTAGTTCCTGTTTCGGTGCGATCGTGAGGATTCGTTCGTCTACGCTTGGTTCGTCTTCGTGGCTTCATCTTCTTCATGGGCTCGTTCTTCTTCCTTGCGGGATTTCAGGCAAGATGACCGCTACCCTGGATCTCACTACTATCATTGCTATGCTAGTTGCTTCGTTCTATCGCTATGCTGCGTTACCTATCTTTTGCTCATCAAGCCATCCCAAATTGCCATGAACCTCTAACCTTTGACACCTTTCCTATGCAAACCGTTGTTTGGCTATGTTACCGCTTTTGCTCAGCCCCTCTTATAGCGTTGCTAGTTGCGGGTGAAGTTGAAGATTTCTCCATGGTGGACAGGATTTTGGTTGGGATATCACAATATCTCTTCTATTATTAATGCATCTATATACTTGGTAAAGGGTGGAAGCCTCGGCCTTTTGCCTAGTGTTTTGTTCCACTCTTGCCGCCCTAGTTTCTGTCATACCAGTATTATGTTCCCGGATTTTGCGTTCCTTATGCGGTCGGGTGATTTATGGGACCCCCTTGACAGTTCGCTTTGAATAAAACTCCTCCAGCAAGGCCCAACCTTGGTTTTACCATTTGCCTCACCTAGCCCTTTTTCCCTTGAGAGTCGCGCTCTCGAGGGTCATCTTTATTT
>NC_041383.1:677043448-677047541 GCF_002162155.2 Triticum dicoccoides | reverse complement strand
GTGAGTGTTGGTCCAACCTGTCAACCGCCGGTGGCCACCAGGGGCAACTCTGGGCTGGCCTACCGGAAGTTTGGACAATCCGGTGTGCCCTGAGAACGAGATATGTGCAGCTCCTATCGGGATTTGTCGGCACATCCGGGCGGCTTTGCTGGTCTTGTTTTACCATTGTCGAAATGTCTTGTAAACCGGGATTCCGAGTCTGATCGGGTCTTCCTGGGAGAAGGTCTATTCCTTCGTTGATCACGAGAGCTTGTCATGGGCTAAGTTGGGACACCCCTGCAGGGTATAATCTTTCGAAAGCCGTGCCTACGGTTATAGGCAGATGGGAATTTGTTAATGTCCGGTTGTAGATAACTTGACACCAGATCCGAATTAAAACGCATCAACCGCGTGTGTAGCCGTGATGGTCTCTTCTCGGCGGAGTCCGGGAAGTGAACACAGTCTTTGGGTTATGTTTGACGTAAGTAGGAGTTCAGGATCACTTCTTGATCATTACTAGTTGACGACCGTTCCACTTGTTCTCTTCTCGCTCTTATTTGCGTATGTTAGCCACCATCTATGCTTAGTCGCTGCTGCAGCCTCACCACTTTACCCCTTCCTTTCCGTTTAAGCTTTGCTAGTCTTGATACCCATGGTAATGGGATTGTTGAGTCCTCATGGCTCACAGATTACTACAACAACAGTTGCAGGTACAGGTTATGCGATGATCATGACGCGAGAGCGATGGTTGCTTGCGTTGAGTTCTTCTTCTGCTTCGATCAGGGGATAGGTTCCAGGTCGGCAGCCTGGGCTAGCAGGGTGGATGTCATTTGAGTTTCTGTTTGTGTTCATCCGTAGTCGGATGTTGCTCTTTTGTATTGTGATGTTGTATTCGTGTGGCATAGTATGCCTCTTGTATGTATCCCCATCTATTATGTAATGTTGATGTAATGATATCCACCTTGCAAAAGCGTTTCAATATGCGGGTCTATCCTTGGTGGGACCTTCGAGTTCCTTTTGGATAGGGTCACATATTGGGCGTGACAAGTTGGTCTCAGAGCCTCGACCGACCTTAGGAGCCCCCCTTGATTGATCGTGTAGTTTGGCCGTTGTTGAGTCTAGAAGAAAATTGTTTTTGGAGTCTAGTTATATCGGAGAGTAGGAATTCTTTTTACTCCTCTGCCCCTTCGTCGCTCTGGTCAGGAATCTTGACGTAGGTGTTTTGAATTACTTCTCTTCCCCTTCAAATTTTTTCTTTAGGTTCACGCAGTTGGTTTTCCGATCGTTGTTCCTCAGCTCTTTTCATCCGGGGCATTTCTCGTCAAGTCGACTCGAGCCTCTTCATCTTTGCCAAGTTCAATCTTCAGTTGGTTTCTTTTCCCACCCACCCTTCTTCTTCTCGAAACCAGAATCCGTAATCGAGTATCCATCCTACTCGTGCGAAGCCTTTGCTTTCTTTCCTCAATGATTTCAACCGGTGTTTTTCTCTTCAAGTTATTCGTCGGTTTCCCCTTCCAAGTTACCTTTGTTTTCCCGCCCTCCCACCCTTTTCTTCCCGGAGCCTGAGTCTCTTTCGAGCATTAATTTCATTCGTGTGGAGCCTCTTCAGTCTTTCCTCAATTATTTCAACCGGTGAATTCTCGTCTCGTTCGTCATTCTTTATCGCTTTTCTTTTCCGGTGCACTCAATTCATGTTTTTTCGGTGTTGATCGTATTCTTTTTCTTGGCTCAAGTGTCTTCCCTACTCGTTCGTCTCTCGCCTGCTTATCATTCCGGAGTTCGGAAGTCATCTCAGGAGATTCGTCTGTGTTCTAATTAATTCGAGGTTGTCACCTCATTCAAATATTTCAATTGTTCCGGTGCTTCATCTATCTCTTCAACAATCCTTTTCAACGGTGTTATCTCTTCAGTGGGCCCTAACCCACAGGTCTTTTCCCAAGATCTTTCCTGACTCTTCTAATTTCCCCGGAGTGATTCTCAATTCTTTTCAAGTCTGACGTAAGAATGAATTTCATCAGTCAGATGCTTTTCCAAGTTCGATTTCAAATCATTTTCATTGTTGGCTCAACCCCTTCGTTTTTCATTCTTCCGGAGTACCTCAGTAATTTTGGTGATGTTTCTCGTCGTCATTTGAAGACTGAAGAAGAGTTTTCCTTCGCAATCTTGCCCGTTCTCTCGAATATTCGTGATTCTAGCTCTTGTCATCCTCTCGAATTATTCCAATAGTCAGATATTCTTTTCTTACCGATCCGGAGTATGTCAGGAGTTGTTTTCCATTTCTTTTCACCGGAGGCCATCATTCCAGTTATCGTTATCCAATTATCCCGGTGCTTCGTTCAAGTGTTCTTTAACCAGCTCATGATCTCTTTGTCCTTTTGCATCTAAATCCCCTCAGGCATATTTGATCGTCTAATTATTCCCGGTGATTCATTCTCTTTCATCAGTCATTTTCGAATTCTTACGGTGGTTCGTTCAAGATTCTTTTTCCTTGATTATCATTCAATCCATTCGTTCTTTCAATCCTACCGGTGGTTCATGAAGACTTTCTCAAGTTTTGCGCCATATTCTTCTCAATCCTTTTCAAGAAGAATAAGTAGTATGAAAAATCTGGTTGTCATTAATTAAATTCGATGAAGGATAAGCATACAATAAATCTTATTATTATTTCATCCAAGTGAGTAATCCTTTTCTTCGGAGTTTGTTCTTAATGAATAAATTCTAGTTCCAAGTGTCTTCATCTTTTTTTTCTGGAGTCCAAATTTTCCTCGGTCATTTCGTCGGATCCTCCATCTAAATCGTTGCAAGGCTTTAATCTTATTCTTTCATTCTTCATTCTATCTCATCATCCTTTTTGTCAACGGAGTTCTTCACGGTGGTTCTTCATGATTTAATCTTTTCTTCAAGAGTTCATCAAGATTTTGTTGCTGGAATTCAAGTATCTTTTCTTCTCACATCTCGAAGTGTAATTAATTCTCCATATTCTTTTGAAGTGGAGTTTTGCATTTCTACGTTCTTCTAAGCTATCCAATCATTTCCGTTTGTGGCCGGTTATCACCTCATGATCTTGAGATGTTACCTATAAGACCACAACAAGCTTATTCTTTCGTCCTTGATTTTATCAACAACCCCATTCAGTCCTTCCTGCTAAGTTCTTTCCATTCTATGTCATTCTCCCGGAGGCATTGCATACTCATCTCGTCAAGTGCCATCCCATCTTGTGAAGCTCGTGTTCTATTCTTTCCTTGTTTTAGCCGGAGTGCTGCCTAAATTTTTTCAGTCTTATTCGTTTCTTAACTCATTCTAACCGAAGTGGTTACATAGTCTATCTGATTCAGTGAGCTTTCGATTCTCGTCATTCTCATCGTTCCTCTGTTCTTCTCGAGTGCTCTCGATTCTTGGCTTCTTCTCTTCAGTTCTTGTTTCACCTCATCCCCTTTTTCCTTTCCGACTCAGTCCTAAGATCTCGGGACGAGATCTCTTGTTAGTGGAGGAGTGTTGTAACGCCCCGGATTCGTTGCTCCAGGTGTCTGCCAGTTATTCGTTGTCATTGCCATGTCATTTGCTTGCGTGTTTCATTTTGCCATGTCATCATCTGCATTTCATATCATGTCATCATGTGCATTGCATTGCATACGTGTTTGTCTCATGCATCCGAGCATTTTCCCCATTGTCTGTTTTGCAATCCGGTGCTCCTATGTCCTCCGGCGTTCCCCTTTTGTCTCCTGTTGTGAGCGGGTGCTAAACTTTCTCGGAATGGCTCGAGGCTTGCCAAGTGGCCTTGGTATACCACCGGTAGACCGCCTGTCAAGTTTCGTGCCATTTGGAGGTCGTTTGGTACTCCAACGGTTAACCGAGTTAGCCCGAAAGCCTCCTTCTCTTTGCAGCCCAACACCCTTCTAAAGTGGCCCAAAACCCATCTAACTCCCCTCCATGCTCTCGGTCATTCGATCACGATCGTGTGGGCGAAAACCGTGCTCCATTTGGACTCTCCTAGCTCCCAGAAATCTATTTATAGCCCCCTCCCCCGAAATTCGCGGTCTATTCCCCCCGAAACCCTAGCTTCGTCCTCATCCCGCAGCCGGACACGTCCGTATCCCGCCGGACATGTCCGCCC
>NC_041383.1:676987438-677042968 GCF_002162155.2 Triticum dicoccoides | reverse complement strand
CGCCCGAGCTCGCCGCCGTGCCGGTGCGCCGCCGCGGCCTCCGCCCCGCCGCCCGGTGCCTCCCCGGCCCAGATCCGGCCGGATTCGGGGAAGGAGACCCCGGATCCGTCCATCCCCGGCCTCTCCCTCGTCCTCCAGCCACCCTGGCCCCAACTCCGGCGAGATCCGCCGCGGTTGACTTTTCCCCGAGGTCCAAAATTCTGCTAAGTCCCGAGTTATTTTACATTATCATGGCATGTTCGACGCATCATATCTCTGCATCCGTAGCTCCGTTTTGTGCGTGTAATATGTAAAATTGTTCGTCTCAACGAGTACATCATTTCATTCCATTGCATCATATTCATTTGAGGTCATCTTGATGCGTGAATCGTCGATGTAAGAGTGCTTCATAATGTTTTCTGCTGTCTGTTAACAGAACGAGCTCTTTTGTCATTTTTGCCATGATTGATGTGTGCATCCTCTGAGGTTGATGTCTACATGTGTTTTGATTTATGCTATGTCTTCTTTACAGAGATGCTTAACATGTATTTTTGTGATCAATGTGGTGACTAGCACAAGCATGCAAACTAGGCATCGTGATGTTGCTGATTTTAGTCCATGTTCTGCTGTTATTTTGATGCCATGTAAACTTGATGCTACAGAGAGATCCATGCATATTTTGAGATACATCAGTAAGGGTGTTTTGAACATGTGGTTATTGTCTATCCATTCATGCCCTTTGTTGAAATTATGGAGTAGTCTAGCATGTCATTTTCGTGCTCTACTTTTGCTTCAAAATGTTTCCTGGCAGATTGTTTACATGTTATTCAATTTGGCCAAGCTTGCTATAGTTGATCCTTGCATGCTATGGACTTGTTCTTGCCTTGGTTTGTTTCATAAACATGTCTTATTGATGATGCTATGCTTACCTTTTCATGCAATGACTTGTGGTGAGTGTATCGAGCTTGTTAAGTAGTGTACATGAAGTTTCTGTTTTGCTAGGCTGAATCTGTTATTTCGTAATGCTATATAAACATGTTGCTACTAATCATTCTATGCATAATCTGGAGATGTTCTATAAACATGTTTTGATCTACATGTCATCCTCTATCCATCCATGCCCCTGGTTGCATTTATAGGTTGCTGTAGCTTGTTGTAAGCTTGCTCTAAATTTGCTTCATAATGTTGTTGTCAGCCTGTTAATATTAAGTTCAGTTGTTTCCATGTGTTTTGCTAGTGTTCCATGAACCCTATGACCTTGCTATTGCCATGCTTAGCTTCATCTACATGCCTTCTTACTGTTGGGTGCCTTGCCATGCCATGTAATGCTCTGTAGAGAGTTGCACAAGCTCATTTACATGCCTTCATAATTTTGTTCCTGCCATGTTTGAATCTGTATTATAACTTGCTATGTTTACGTGGGTGCCATCATATTTTCTGATCCCTTTTGGCTTATGGTCAGTAAGGGACTTTTGATCTATGCAATTAGTAGATTCATGCCATGCCTTTGTTTGCCATGATAAGTTCCTGTAACATGTTGTTTGATAGCTCTAAACATTGCATCGTGATGTTATTTTCTGCAAAGTCTGAAATTGTTATAACTTGCAATCTTACCATGTGTGTTTGAGTATGTTCTAGTGATTTATGGAGATAGCTCAGTGTTCATGTTTTGTTATGCTTTACCTATACATCATGTCCATGCCTTTTGTTTTCATGTTGAGATGCTGTAGCATGTTGTTTTGATGCTCGCAATATGCCTAGTTGTTGTTTTGGACAGCTTGTCCTTTAAACTTGTTTCATGTGTGTGTGTTGAACCGTTGCTCCGTTTTGTGTGTGCTCTATATGAAACTTGCTTGATTTTGCATGTAGTTTCATATTATCATGTTGCATCCATGTTTTGAGGTGTTTGCTTGATGTTTGTGTGTATTTTGCATCAATGCCATGTTCAACTTGTTTTGCTCATATCTTCTAGGCCGTAGCTCCGAATTAAATGATCTTTATATGTAACTTGACTAGAATCTCGTGTAGATCATCTTTGTGCATATTAACTTGCTGTTTAACAACTTGAACATAAGGTTTATTCAGATCTGGACCAATTTCGAAATATGCATATGAGGACTTACCGGAATTGTTATATGTTGTTCCCGGCCTCATTTAAACTTGCCTTGATGTGTTGTTCTTGTTTGCATCATCTCTTGCCATGAGTAGCTTCATGTAGCCTTGTCATGCATCATGTTTGTTGTGCATCATGTCATGTTCATGTGTGGTGTGTTTACCATGTTGTGTGCTTCTTCTTGTTAGTTCCTGTTTCGTTGCGATCGTGAGGATTCGTTCGTCTACGCTTGGTTCGTCTTCGTGGCTTCATCTTCTTCATGGACTCGTTCTTCTTCCTTGCGGGATTTCAGGCAAGATGACCGCTACCCTGGATCTCACTACTATCATTGCTATGCTAGTTGCTTCGTTCTGTCGCTATGCTGCGTTACCTATCTTTTGCTCATCAAGCCATCCCAAATTGCCATGAACCTCTAACCTTTGACACCTTTCCTATGCAAACCGTTGTTTGGCTATGTTACCGGTTTTGCTCAGCCCCTCTTATAGTGTTGCTAGTTGCAGGTGAAGTTGAAGATTTCTCCATGGTGGACAGGATTTTGGTTGGGATATCACAATATCTCTTCTATTATTAATGCATCTATATAATTGGTAAAGGGTGGAAGACTCGGCCTTTTGTCTAGTGTTTTGTTCCACTCTTGCCGCCCTAGTTTTCGTCATACCGGTGTTATGTTCCCGGATTTTGCGTTCCTTACGCGGTCGGGTGATTTATGGGACCCCTTGACAGTTCGCTTTGAATAAAACTCCTCCAGCAAGGCCCAACCTTGGTTTTACCATTTGCCTCACCTAGCCCTTTTTCCCTTGAGAGTCGCGCTCTCGAGGGTCATCTTTATTTTATCCCCCCCGGGCCAGTGCTTGTTGTGAGTGTTGGTCCAACCTGTCAACCGCCGGTGGCCACCAGGGGCAACTCTGGGCTGGCCTACCGGAAGTTTGGACAATCCGGTGTGCCCTAAGAACGAGATATGTGCAGCTCCTATCGGGATTTGTCGGCACATCCGGGCAGCTTTGCTGGTCTTGTTTTACCATTGTCGAAATGTCTTGTAAACCGGGATTCCGAGTCTGATCGGGTCTTCCTGGGAGAAGGTCTATTCCTTCGTTGATCGCGAGAGCTTGTCATGGGCTAAGTTGGGACACCCCTGCAGGGTATAATCTTTCGAAAGCCATGCCTGCGGTTATAGGTAGATGGGAATTTGTTAATGTCCGGTTGTAGATAACTTGACACCAGATCCGAATTAAAACGCATCAACCGCGTGTGTAGCCGTGATGGTCTCTTCTCGGCGGAGTTCGGGAAGTGAACACGGTCTTTGGGTTATGTTTGACGTAAGTAGGAGTTCAGGATCACTTCTTGATCATTACTAGTTGACGACCGTTCCACTTGTTCTCTTTCGCTCTTATTTGCGTATGTTAGCCACCATATAGGCTTAGTCGCTGCTGCAGCCTCACCACTTTATCCCTTCCTTTCCCTTTAACCTTTGCTAGTCTTGATACCCATGGTAATGGGATTGCTGAGTCCTCGTGGCTCACAGATTACTACAACAACAGTTGCAGGTACAGGTTATGCGATGATCATGACGCGAGAGCGATGCTTGCTTGTGTTGAGTTCTTCTTCTGCTTCGATCAGGGGATAGGTTCTAGGTCGGCAGCCTGGGCTAGCAGGGTGGATGTCGTTTGAGTTTCTGTTTGTGTTCATCCGTAGTCGGATGTTGCTCTTTTGTATTGTGATGTTGTATTCGTGTGGCATAGTATGCCTCTTGTATGTATCCCCATCTATTATGTAATGTTGATGTAATGATATCCACCTTGCAAAAGCGTTTCAATATGCGGGTCTATCCTTGGTGGGACCTTCGAGTTCCTTTTGGATAGGGTCGCATATTGGGCGTGACAATTATACAACAGGCTTCCCTGCTAGCGGTGAGCGCCCAGTCCGCCGAAGTTTCCGAACTCACGCGGAAGCTACGGCTGGCCGATGAAGAAGTTATCCACATTAATAAGCAGTTTGAGGAGATGCAAGGTATGCGTACATTGAGTATGACTCCCCAAGCGTAAATGTTTTGATTGTTTGATTATGGACTAAGAAATGTTTTGGCTGTGCTCGCAGTTGGCACCGATGAGGTTGAGTCCCTCAAACGCGCCCTTGCCGAAGCCAAGAAGGAGGCAGAGGCGAGCAAGGCGGCCGCCGAGGCGGCCGAAAGCTTAGAGGAGGAGAAGACCACCCGCCAACGACATGAGGCGCGGGTGGGTGAGGTTGAAAAAGAGCTTAAGGACGCCATTGCTAGATGCGAGAACTTAGAGCAGACGAGCTCGGAACAGGCCCCCGAGCTCGTTAAAGCCAATGAGAGCCTGAAGGAAGCCCGGGCTAATGCCCAGGATGCTCGCCAGGAGATCCAGGAGGCGATGCGTATTGCGGCTGGTAAGGCCTTTATTATGCAAAGTAGGTATGCCAGTAGAAGATATATTTTACTAACCCAAGTTTAGAGTTCTCCATGCGCCTTTGCCGACCTGCCAAGGAGCATTGCAGACACCGCCACATTCTTCCGAGCCGAAGCGGGTAGCTTAACGGAAAAACTGTTTTGGTCGCAGTACCTAGCGCCAGAGCTTCCGGTAACCCTGAGCGACCAGATGAAGCAGTTGTCCGAGCTGCATAGGGTACCCGGCCTGGCCATGAAGGATGTGATAGCCCGTCTGTGGCCGACCAAAGTCGTACCCGGCAGCTACTTTGGGCTCGTGAAGAAGCTGGTGGAGGCGCTCCCTCGGATTGATGCCCTTAAGCGGTCATCCTATATTGAGGGTGCTCGGATGGCCTTTGCCCGCGTGAAGGTTCAGTGGGCGAAGATGAAAGCCACCAAGGTTTCCACCGCAGGGCCACCCGAGGGCAAGGAGCATTGTTGGTCGGAGAGGTACTTCGACGAGGTCCTCGAGGGAACCCATATTGTAGAGGGCCAGTGTTCCAAGGACATAATTTTTGAGTAGTTATGTCCGGCTTGTAAGGTCTATGTGATGAATTCGTAATGTATGATAAGTATGATTACACTTTATTATTAGTTTATCCTCCTATTAGCTGTTTATATGTCTGAAAGTTTACCAGTCATCGGCTTCAGCCCCAATGTAGATACTACCGGGGTGTTTGGGACCGCATGACAACACTTTATCCGACGTCTTGGTCCAATGTAGGAGGCATCTTGCAAAGTGAATGAGGCAATCAGACTATGTGATTTTAGTACTTCCATTTTAGCCATAAGAGTCCATTGGTGGCGCTAAGTACTTAGCCCCTTGTTGCATGATCGGCAATTCGAAGTGCGGTGCCTTTGCAACGTGGCTGTTTGAAAACCTAGCCCCTCATATAACATGGCATAAATCGCGAACGATTCATAGTATAACACTGAGTCACCGGATCGCTGATTCGCTCTCGCTTATCATGACAGTCAGTTTTCGGCTTTCTCTGCTGAGGTACTTGACTGGACGAACCAGAAATACAATCGCAGTAGTTCTCCCTTTACTACCTTGGCCGAACTTGCGGAATGAAAGGTGGCAAACATAGGAGCCGGGCAACCCAACTATAGACCAAAGACATGATTCGGAGCAGATACATATAATGCCATATTCGGGACACCGAGGAGTTCCCTATGGGAGTTTGGGCTTAAGAATTTTAGCAGGGCCGAAGACAGCCCCTTGTAAGGAGATGGTGTCAAGCCACGTATCCTCGTCGACCGTAAGGGGAAGCACAAATAACAAGGAGAAAATCCGAAGAAACCAACCAAGAAGGTGATAAGCATATGTGCCCTTCGTATCTTTATTGATATGTTGACTATAGGTCATGTTGTTCAATATGAGGGTCATGTTACATGCCTGGAGAGAAAAGGAAAAGATTTTACATAGGGGAAAGTCTATCACAGGGCCTAAAAAACCACAGTTCAGAAAACAAACTCCAATGATGCCCTGCCGCACGTCTGCGCCTTTCCTCCTTAGTAATGGGTCCTTTGAGAGGATCATTGGATGGTTGGGATATGCTGGCCTCAAAAGGATCTCCTGTGATAACCATCTTGTGAGTAGGGCTCTTGATGAACCTGTGTTGAAAGGGATATATGCGGTCCATGTATGGTCGAGCCATGCAATGGACTTATTCTGCAGTGTGCCTCCAGCGCCGCCCAAGGTACTGTCAGTGCGTAATTATGTACGCGCGGTACATAAGCCGCAACCTGATGGGGCGGTCGGCGGAGGCCGAACTGCTAATCAAGTTCCGGATCCTTTGACTTATTACTTCTATGCACGAACCAGACTTGCTTGTGTGTGTCGATGGCTCTATTGGCCGGCGAACTGTTCAGCTTGATGAGGCCGTTGTACACTTCTGCTGCAAGGGCCGCAGTGTGTTCTTCAGTATGGAGTCAGCGTTCGATATTACCATTGACTATAATAACGCCATGAGGTCCAGACATTTTGAGCTTCAAGTAAGCATAGTGTGGGACTGCATTGAAGCGCGCGAAGGCAGTTCGTCCGAGCAGTGCATGATAGCCACTGCAGAAAGGGATGATGTCAAAGATTAACTCTTCACTACGGAAGTTATCCGGGGAGCCGAATACTACCTCTAGTGTGATTGAGCCCATGCAACGGGCCTCTATTCCTGGTATTCCACCTTTAAAGGTACTATTACTGGGCTTGATTCGTGACGGGCCGATCCCCATCTTACGGACGGTGTCTTGATATATCAGGTTAACACTGCTTCCTCCATCCATAAGGACTCGAGTGAGGTGATATCCGTTGATAATTGGATCAAGGACCAGGGCGGCGAACCCCCCTAATGGATACTAGTTGGGTGGTCCCTGCGATGAAAGGTGATCGCACAAGCGGACCATGGATTGAATTTCGGGGCGACCGACTCTACGGCTTAGACGTCCCAAAGTGCGCGCTTGCGCTCCCTTCTGGGGATGTGAGTGACATATATCATGTTCACTATCCTTACCTGGGGGGGGATTGTTTCTGACCCCCAGTGTTCAGCTGACGGGGCTCATCCTCGTCTTCGCTTGGAGGCCCTTTTCCCTTGTTTTTGGTATTAAGCTTACCGGCCTTCCTGAAGACCCAACAGCCCCTGTTGGTGTGGTTTGCAGGTTTATCGGGTGTGCCATGAATCTGGCAAGGCCTCTCGAGGATTTTGTCTAGGCTGGATGACCCATCCTTGCTACCTTTAAAAGGTTTCTTCCGTTGACCAGACTTAGGGCCGCGGAATCCGACATTGACTACCGTATCATGTGTGTTGTTGGTGCTATAAATTGCGGCGAGGTTTGCCATTGTCGTCTCGTACCTCAGAGGTGCCAGGGCCGCCTGAGCTATTGCTTCTACGAGCCAGCCAGCTGTCTTCGCCCGCACAGAAGCGGGTCATGAGTGTCGTTAATGCTTCCATGGTCTTCGGCTTTTCCTGCCCAAGGTGTCGGGCGAGCCATTCATCACAGACATTGTGCTTAAAGGCCGCTAAGGCTTTGGCGTCTGGATAGTCTACAATCTGGTTCTTTTTAGTTAAGTACCGATTCCAAAGCTTGCAGGCTTATTCACCCATCTGCTGAATTATGTGGCTCAAGTCGTCCGCATCCAGAGGCCGGACATAAGTGCCCTGGAAGTTAGACCTAAAGGCATCTTCCAAGTCTTCCCAGGTTCCGATATAGTTTTCTGGGAGGCTGTTTAGACAGTGCCGTGCTGGTCCCTTCAGCTTCAGAGGGAGATATTTAATGGCGTGGAAGTCATCTCCTCGATCCATATGAATGTGGAGAAGGAATTCTTCTATCCAGATGGCCGGATCCGTCATTCCATCATATGGTTCGATGTTTACGGGTTTAAACCCCTCCTAGAAACTGATGTTCCATAACCTCATCAGTAAGGCATAAGGGATGTGCGGCTCCTATGTATCTAGCGATGTCGTGGCGGAGATCGGCTGGCATCTGGGTTCGACACTGATCCCGAACATAGTAGCGGTCGTCACGCTGGGCTTCATAGCCATCATCTCACGTCGGGGCACGCCCCCTTGATCCATAGATTGATCGAGTCTGACCAGCTTTATAGGCTAGGTCGTGTTGTAAGTCGTATGTATAGCCCGCGACTGCAGTCTCCCTGCCTCTTCGGCGAGGCGGTGCGGGTTGGTATTCGTCTTGATATGCCGGTTTATCCCGTCCACGTGGTGGTTGGTCTGGTTGATCTGCCTGATTGTATTTTGACAGTATTGGTTCGAGGACTTCGTCGTCGAATTGAGGCAACAGCTTACGCCTAGGGTAAATTTTTGCAGGTCATTCTTGGTCGTATTCCTCAATGGCCAGGACCTTAGTCCACCTCTCATTCAATGTGTCTTGCTCTTCTTTGAGCTGCTGTTGCTTCCTTTTCAGGCTCCGAGCTGTGGCAATGAGCTGTTTCTTGAAGAGTTCTTGACCGAGGGGTTCTTCTGGGATGATGAAGTACTCGTCACCAAGGCTAACCTCCACTTCGGATTCTAGCATGTAGTTGATGTCCTCCGCATCTTTGTTGTCAGCGCATCTAGGGATTTGTTCACCTTCTTCCTGCTCATCATGTTCGGATGTGGGCTCGATAAGGTGTTTGTTATCTTCGGCGCCGTCGGGAGTCTCGTTGTCTCTGGTGTCAGTATTACTATCCTTCGCCCAACGCGATTGAGAGCGACGCTGCCAACGTTGGCGCTTTGGTGGCTTACCGACGGGTCTATCCTCATCTGGGTTTGGGTTATCCTTGTCGTCCTTTGGAGTGTCCACCGTGTACACATCGTAAGTTGAGGTGGCCGTCCAACGCCCCGTAATAGGCGGGACTTGGCTTGGTTCGTCTTCGGCATCATCGTCCATGTCGTCGATGTCTTCGGACGCATAATCCAGCATGTCGATTAAGTCTTTGACAGTGGCTATCAAGTGGGTTATGGATGGGGCGTAAAATTCCCCTCTCTCAGCCCCTATTCCAGGCTGGGTGCAGTTCGGAGGTAAGGCCTCCATGATGGCAAAAGAATGTATCAGACCCAATGCTTCATCTAAGAGCGGGAGCGGTAATCGCGGGTCTACCGCGATGTGTTCGTCTTGGAGCGCCTGATCGAATCCGCTAAGTGCGGACCTCGGCAGTTCGTAATAGTTGCCCAGAGCTAGATCTAAACCTGCGTCTGGGTCTTCGGAAGGAAGTTCGATAAGGGGAAGGAGTCCGGCAAGGTTTACGCTCCCGTCTTCGGATGATGAGACCTGCCCTGGATCTAAGGCCGAGGTGAGTGGTGGTGTTAACCCCTGGATGAGATCCGACAGGGGATCCGAAGAATCTTCTCAGATGGGACGCAAAGTGGCGGCCGAGGCCGCGAACCCATCAATGACCAAGTCTCCTCGAATATCAGCAGTGAAATTTAGGTTTCCGAACCTGATCTGGTGGCCGGGGGCATAACTATCGACCTGCTCAAGGCGGCCGATCGAGTTGGCTTGAAGCACGAAGCCGCCGAACACAAAAACCTGTCCAGGAAGAAAAATCTCCCTGGACACAGCGTCACCATTGGTGAAGAGGTGAGCCATTGATCCTTCTGTCGATGATACAGCCGAGCTCTCAATGAAAGCACCAATGTCGGTGTCAAAACCGATAGATCTCGGGTAGGGGGGCCCAAGCTGTGCATCTAAGGATCAATAGTAACAATGGAGAAGGGACACAGTGTGTTGTAGGGTGAAACCCTAGAGGGGATCTTTTTACACTTGGAGGGGGAAAAGAGGAAGAACACTCAAGAACAAAAGGCACAAAACACTCAAACAAACCCAAATATCACATCCACTAGAGTAGCATACTTGAGATCCACAAGATTACATGAACAATTCAAGGAAAATAGCACTAGGTAAGTTCTTCCCACTAGGTGAGGTATTGATGATGATCTTCTCCAAGAGGAGGCCTTGATAATCCAAAGGATTCTTCCCTAGGTGGGGGCCTGATCTCCAAGAGGATGGGATACAAGGAGCAAAGCTCACAATGTTTTATCTAATACTTTGTTATCCTCCCAAAAGAGCTAGGTGAGGGGTACTTATAGTTTTGAGATGAAATAAGAGAGGAGGGAGAATACAAGGGCAAAGCCCTAAAGAGGCACGCAGGCTCTTGGAGTTGTCCGGGCACCCGAGGTCATGGGGGCTGGGCACCCGGACCGGCCAGGGGCCATCCACAGGTTCGGCCGGGCACCCAGAGGCGAGGGGACCGGGCACCTGGCATGTACAGGGGCACGGCTGGAGGTGGCCCGGGCACCGGGGTCCCAAGCCCGGGCACCCGGGGTGGAGCCAGGCGGGTGGCTGGGAGGGGCCGGGCACCCGGGGTACCAGGCCCAGGCACCCGATGGGGCGGCCAACGACTGGGAGAGGAGGGCCCAGGCACCCGGGATCCAAGGGGCCGGGCACCCGGGTAAGCTGGGGCAGCTCCCAGGTGGTGAGGCCGGGCACCCGGGGTTGGGGAGGCCGGGCACCCGGAGTGCTCAGGGGGTTTCGCCCCCACTCGTCCACCTTCGTCTCTTCTTCGTAGCCTCAAGCTTCGCTCGTTCTTCTCCCTCCGTCTTCTCTGCGACTACTTGGGTCTCCGTGCTAGGTTCCTCACAATGATCTCCAATGTACCTAAGAATGCATAGCGTATCTCTTTGAGGTAGAATCTCATTCTCATGTGAAACTGAACGGAACTCGGAGAGGAAAGAACTGACCTTGTTCTCGATGTTGCGTGCACTTGCTCTTGTCATTGGTCCTCTCGGTGCTTGCGGTGGTGATGGAGTGTCGGTGCGGGTAGTCGAGGGATGCTCCGCATCATCTCCCCCCCCCCTTGGGAGAGATCCGTCCACGGATCGTGCTCTTCATCACCATGGTACTTGGCCAAGTCTTTGACATTGAAGATGTCGCTAACATTGTACTTGTCACGCGGGATGTCAACCTTGTAGGCATTGTCGTTGTAGCGTCCGAGCACCTTGAATGGCTCGTCGGCTCTCGGGAGTAGCTTGGACCTGCGTTCCTTAGGGAAGCGGTCCTTGCGGAGATGTATCCATACTTGATCTCCCGGTTGGAACACCATCGGAGACTTGTTGATGTTGATCTTGGCGGTGAGTCATTGTACTTGGCGCTCGATCATGGATCGTGTTTCTTCATGCATCTTCTTGAGGTAGGCAGCTTTTGCACTTGCGTCCATGTTTGCTCATTCTTAAAGCGGTAGAGGGAGGATGTCCAATGGCGACAAAAGGTTGAAACCATAGACAACCTCGAATTCCTACAACAAGTTGGAAAACACTAGAGGAAGAGGATTAGGATTGTTAGTTTTTGTCACCTCATCTTTGCATAGAAGGACAAAGTGGATGACACTTGATGGGTTCTCACACACTTCTCTCATCTCTCTTTTTGTGTCTTGGAGGACTAAGTTTTTCTCTGTTGGCGAAGAGGGCGCTCAATTTTGGCTTATGGCTCTCACTTTCTTTGAGGTGGTGCACTCTCTCACTAGTATCTCCACGATGGGTGGAAGCTTGCTTGTCAGTGATCACCTAGCTTGGTGACATTGGTTGAAGCACATACTCCTTTCCTTTCATCTTGAAGCTATAGTGGTTGGTTCATCCGTTGTGGATGACGCCGCGGTCGAATAGCCAAGGTCTTCCCAAAAGAAGGTGGCACACAGACATAGGAACCACATCACACTCTAAGGTGTCCTCGTAGGCGCCGATCTTGAAAGAAACTTGCACTGTATGCTCCACTTGAATGGTGCCGGACTCGCTTAGCCATTGCACCTTGTAGGGGCGAGGGTGCTTCTTCTTGACCAATTGCAGCTTGGAACATAGCTCTTCACTTGTCAAGTTGTGAAAACTACCTCCGTCGATGATGACCTTGACGGAACACCCATTGATGCCGGCCTTGGTGTGGAAGATGTGGTATGGTTGGTCTTCATCTTGGTGGTGTTGGAGCGTCAAGACCTTGGAGACCACGAGAGAGGGACTTGAATCGTTGTCACAAAATACTTGATCATCTTCATCTTCGTTCACGCACCGGTGCATGGCCACGTGCTCAATGGCTTCCATTTCTTCTTCACTCATCGAGTCGTATGTGCCATCATTGTTGAAGATCATTGTTCGCTTGTTGGTGCATTAGAAGGACTTGTGTCCTCTGCCGACACATGTGAAGCACTTGAATGAACTTGTCTTGACTGGATCATCGGTAGGCGCCGAAGATGAAGGAGTCTTGGATTTGTAGGTGCTTGCCGGAGGGCGAGTCGAGGAAGGCGCAGGTTGCTTGGAACTTGACTTGTCGTCGGTACTAGGTGATGCTCTAGTTGAGGTAGGAGGTGCCGAAGTCGCGGGAGCTTGAGGGTACTTAGCATATTTGAAGTCATGTTGCACTTTTTGCTCGGCCTTGGTTGCTTGATGAACTAGCTCGAGAAGGTTTGAGTATGGTTGGAAGTCGGCAATCTGCTTGATTGGGTGGTTGAGGCCGTTCAAGAAGAGTGCCATTTTTTGCTCGTCGTCTTCCTTGACATTGGCTCGTATCATGGCAATCTCCATTTCTTGGTAGTATTCTTCCACCGTCTTCGTGCCTTGCTTGAGGAGTTGCAACTTCTTGAAGAGATCACGGGTGTAGTGAGTAGGCACGAAGCGGCCTCTCATGACTTCATTCATTTCTTCCCAAGTTGTGATTGGTGGTTCGCCTCTTGTATGTCGTCGCTCAATCACTTGTTCCCACCAAATGAGGACGTAGTCTTGGAACTCGACGGAGGCCATGGCGATCTTCTTTTATTCATCGTAGTTGTGAAGGCGGAAAATCTTGTCCACCTTCAAATCCCATGAGAGATACTCTTCGGGATCATTACTTCCGGAGAACTTGAGCTTGCCATAGCGGAGTTCTTCATCATGGTAGCGGTTTTGATATTGCTCTTGCCGTGGAGGAAGGTCCTCAAATGCTCGTTCCTCGCGATGACGCTCTTGGCATTGAGGAGGGTCTTGAGGTACTTGTTCCGCTTGGTGTTGCTCTTGTCTTGGAGGCGGACGAGGAATATGCGATTGGTTGCGCCTTTCTTGTTGCTCATCACGTCGGGCGCCTTCTTCTTGTATCTCGCGACGAAGAGCTTCCTCTTTGTCGGTGTCAAAACCGGCGGATCTCGGGTAGGGCGTCCCGAACTGTGCGCCTAGGCGGATGGTAACAGGAGACAAGGGACACGATGTCTTACCCAGGTTCGGGCCCTCTTGATGGAGGTAAAACCCTACGTCCTGCTTGATTAATATTGATGATGTGTGTTACAAGAGTAGATCTACCACGAGATCAAGGAGGCTAAACCCTAGAAGCTAGCCTATGGTATGATTGTTGTTCGTCCTACGGACTAAAGCCATCCGGTTTATATAGACACCGGAGAGGGCTAGGGTTACACAGAGTCGGTTACAATGGTAGGAGATCTACATATCCGTATCGCCAAGCTTGCCTTCCACGCCAAGGAAAGTCCCATCCGGACACGGGACGAAGTCTTTAATCTTGTATCTTCATAGTCTTGGAGTCCGGCCGATGATGATTCGGCTATCCGGACACCCCCTAGTCCAGGACTCCCTCAGTATCCCCTGAACCAGGCTTCAATGACGACGAGTCCGACGCGCATATTGTCTTCGGCATTGCAAGGCGGGTTCCTCCTCCGAATAATTTATAGAAGATTGTGAACACCAGGATAGTGTCCGCCTCTGCAAAATAAATTCCACGTACCACCATAGGGAGAATAATATCTACACAAGTTCAATCTGCTGACGTATTTGGTGGCGTGACGTCACTCCACTACCAAGCCTTTACTCGAATTGTTTTTATTGTACCACCTCAGCGCGTTTAGCGAAGCGGTTTCCTTGGCACGTCTTGTCGAAGCAGAGATTGTGTTCCCCTTATTCCAGGATTCCCATCAATACGGACGTGGATAACCCAACCGCGCCATTGATTGCGGCGCTTGGGAGATAAGCGAGTTTTATCAGGCCGGTGGGGACACATGTTTTTGTCCGCCCATATAAGGGGATAAAGATCCAACCCTTTTACCTGCACCTTCTTCCTCCTTGGCTTATCCATCTCCGCGAACTCGAGCTCCAGCGCCCAAGTCCGCACATCTCACCTCAACCTTCTCCAACTATGTCCGGAGCGGGAGGCAAGTGGATGGCCTCCTCCGTCATGGAGGGGCACATCCAGAAGCTGCGCAGCGCTGGATATTTGTCCAGCATATCGCGCATCGGCTCCCCGACGAGGGAGAGCTCATCCCCACCCCCAGGACCCATGAGAGGGTAGTATTTCTTCCCCATTTCCTCCGCGGACTGGGCTTCCCACTCCATCCCTTTGTCCGGGGGCTCATGTTCTACTACGACCTGGATTTCCATGATCTGGCCCCGAATTTCATCCTCAATATCTCTGCGTTTATCGTCGTGTGTGAGGCCTTCCTCTGCATCCAGCCCCACTTCGGCTTGTGGCTCAAGACCTTCAGTGTCAAGCCGAAGGTTGTGAAGGGCAGCCAAGCGGAGTGCGGTGGCGCCATGGTGGGCAGGATGTCCAACGTTACTTGGCTTGAGGGCACTTTCGTGGAAACCATTAAGGGGTGGCAATCGGGGTGGTTCTACATCACCGAGCCGCGTGACCCTTAATGGGCAGCGGCCCCCGAATTCAGATCTGGCATCCCCACATGACTCACCTCCTGGAAAGAGAGCGGCCGGATTTGGGGTGATTCGGAGGAGCTGACCGGACTCCAAGCCTGCATCAAAAAGCTAGTGGACAAGAAGCTCAAGCTGGTCAACGTAGTCCAGGTCATGCTCATCCACCGGATTCTCCTATGCCAACGACGGGGCTTCAACATGTGGGAGTTCGATCCGGCGCAGCACCAGACTTTGAGCGGGCTCTTCGACACTACGTATGAAGATGTCTAGAAGGTGCTGTTCAAGGGCGCCGAGGCTCCCGCATCCGCTACCGAAGATCGCGGATTCAGCTCGCAGCGTCCGGCTGACGAGGTAAGTGATTTTGTCCTTTACGGGATGCTTCTTTTCCATAGTTTGACTCTATGCAGGATCTAAACTCCCCTTCCTTTGACAGGACTGGCTGAAGAAGGCTGAACAGACTATCTGTCTGCCCCCCTTGCCAGAGGACCCAGCGGACGCCCGCTTGACGGGGCTGCTGGCTCCGGCACCCCATGTGGTGCCGGAGAAGAAGGCCAAGAAGAAGGCCACGGGGACTCGGGAGAGTTCCCGTTTTCAGGTGTTATCGGATGATGACTCTGAGGCCGACTCCTCCCACAAAGGCGAGGAGGAGAAGAAGAAAGCCTCTCCCCCAGCAGGGGGAGGGAAGAAAAGGAAGGCCTCCCCAACGAAGGAGGCCGAAGGGTCCAAGAAGGGAAAAACTCTTTCCCCGGACTGCTCCACCAACGCCAGCGACGACGAAGAGGACTGGCCTCCAAGGGCCAAGCCCCTGGCGAGATCGTAAGTATCCGGACTCCCGAATAACTTCATGGTTTTTTCTTTTCGCCACATAGTGTCTTTCTAATGCCGCATACAACCCTGCAGTCCGCCCAAGGATGATCTTCCCGCTTCGTCGAGCGGGTCCTTAGGTGCGTAGGATATGGATTCTCTTCCGACCGCCTCCACCCCCCGTGATGCGGACGAAGCCGAGGTGGGATACCAGGAAGGGACCCGCCAGGAGGAGGAGGCCCCGGAGGTGTCGCAGGACAACCTCCCGAACTTTGCACCGGACTCGGCCCCGGAACCCATAGTCGCTCCAGAGTCCGGCGAGCGTCCCCTTCGTAAGAAGGGTAAGACCGTGACGCCGGCAGCCTCCGTCCAACCGGAGGCGCCGGATAGCTTGCTGGAGGCGCTCAATGGCGCCTCCATCAAAGAGGAACACCGCACTGTTATGAGTGTGGTGATTCAGAAGGTTCAGCTCGCCAAGAGCGGGCTGACCGAAGCCTGCAGCAGCCTTCTAACAGGCTTTGAGGTAAGAATTTTGATATATGTAAAATAGTACCACATAGGCAGTAGCCCCTGATGCTCGGTTCGGTGTTCGGAAAGAAAAGCCGGACTGAGGATCTAAAAAGATATACGCAGGAGTCATAAAAAATATGTCAATATGGGATTGCAGGCTGCGCTGCTGACCTCTGCCGCACTGACTGCGGAGGTCAATACTTTGAAGCAAAGCCTCGAGCGGTCTGAGAACGAGCTCGGCCATGCCAAGAAGCAGCTCGAGGACAAGGAAGGTGAGTAACACCTTATTAAAATTGTACCTTACAGAAAAGGATTTTGGTTGCAAGAAGAATGACAAGGATAACGTGGGTATTTCAGGGGCCACTAACGAGGTGGCTACCCTGAAGGAGGCGGTGGCCGCGGCCGAACATAATGCGGCCGCGGAGCGCACCGAACGAGAGAAGCAGGAGGCGCGGGTGGTGGAGGTACAGCAAGAGCTCCAGGATCTCGTGAAAAAACATGAGAGCCTGGAGCGTGACTCGAAGACTCGAGAGTCTGAGCTTGCAACGGCTCTTGAGAGTGCCAAAGCCGCTAAGGCCGAAGCCTACAAGGCCCTCCAAGAAATCGAGGCGTTGAAGAAAATAGCAGCGGGTAAGGCATTTTTCATGCAAAGTAAGCATGTGAGTGTTAATTACCTGTTGCTTACCCGAATTCGGAGCTCTCCAGGAGCGTTCGCAGATCTTCCTCATAGTGTGTCCGATGCTGCCGCGTTCTACCGGGCCGAGGAGGGGAGCTCGACGGAGAAGGTCTTCTGGTCTCAGTATGCTGAGGCCGGACATCCGGTGCCCCTTAGCGACCAGCTGAAGCAGCTGGTCGAGCTCCACAAGGCGGCCGAACAGGCCATGAAGGGCCTCATTGTTCGGCTGTGGCCAAAGAAGGCCATGCCTAGGAGCTACTTCGGCCTGGTGCGGCGGCTGGTGGATGCGTGTCCATGGGTTGAAGTCATCAAGCACTCCGCCTGTATTGAAGGTGCCCGTCGGGCCCTTGCCCGCGCAAAGGTGCACTGGGGCAAGATGGATGCCCAGAAGCTTGTGACGGACGCGCCACCGCAGGGCAAGGAACATCGCACGCCCGAGATGTATTATAAGAGTGTCCTGAAGGGTGCCCGCATTATTGCGGTTGAGTGCTCCAAAGATGTAATATTTGAGTAGACTCGCATTTTTTATCCTGTGCGCTGAAAACTTAGTTCATATGCACTAAGCAACGCTTGTTAATTTAAAATATTACCTTCTGTGCGGCTGTTTATCAAATCTGAGAGATGGCAAGTCATCGGCTTCAGCCCCCATGCCACGAGTGCTGGGGTGTTCGGGATAAACTTGAGCACTCTTGTTCCCATTTTTGGGTCCATCGAGGGAGGCGCTCAACACAACGAACAAGGCAACCGGACTTATAATGCTTGAACACTCTCACTTAGCCATAGAATTCTATAATTTTAAATTTTGGCGAAGCCCCTAGTCTTCGGAAGGCCGAATTTGGGGCGCTATCCACGCCTGGGCCGGACAAAGCCGGTTCCTCGCTCTAAGCGGCATAAGTCTTTAGGGACTCGCAAAAAACCTCTCGAACAGCGACCGACTCTCGCCTCATCATGACGGTCAGTTTTAGCTTTCTCCACTGAGGCGCTTGCCCAGCTCAACTGGGGCGCAATCGCAGTGGTTCTCCCAGTGCTACCTTAGCCGGCAACGAAACGTAAGGTACCAAACCATGGGAGCCGGGCAAACCCAACTATTGACCCAAGACATGATGTGGAGCCGATGCATATAATGCTATAAGTTCGGGGTGCCGCACTTGTGAAAGTATTCGGACTTATCACACCATGATGCGGGAAACATAAGCCCCTGGTGTATTTAGCCATACCAAAATGTACGGATGCAACATGTCATAAATGAACATATGTATAAGAAAGAAATGCGATTGGAAGCAAAAAGGTGCTGCATTACTTATTCAAGAAAAATTGATGTAAATGCAGAACGATACAAATGGTGCGATAAGCAAGGGGTGGGACTATTAAACATGTCCCCCTCCAGGGGTAGGCTGCGGAATGGTGCATAAAACAGATTTAATGCTCGTAATGGAGACCACCTGGATATTCGTTGTAGCCTTTCTCCTTCCCTGGCTGTTGCATCGTGAGTTCGGCAGGACTGCTGCCGGACAGGGCCTCTGATGAACGGAGTCCTGTGGGTAAAAATAAAAAGGAAAAAGAAAAAAAGAACGACACACTTGAGAGCCCCTGGTGTGGTTGAGCCGCATTCTGGGCCTATCGTGGTCGTTCCCCTCTCCCCATGCCCATGGTATCTTCAGAGCGTAATGGTGTACGTGAAGGACCTGTCTTGACGTTTTGCAGGGGCTGGGGTTGGGGCTGCACTGCTACGCATGCTCGGAATGTGCCAGGTGGTCTTGTTGTAGGTTACTCCGGGCGCATTTAGCCGTGTCCGGTCGCTTAACGGCCGGACTCGAGAATTGCCTTAAGAGGCTGCACTGTACTTCTGCCGCGAGAGCCGCTGTGTGTTCCTCCGTTCGGAGAGAGCTTTCAGTGTTTCCATTGACCGTGATGACTCCTCGAGGGCCTGGCATCTTGAGCTTGAGGTATGCGTAGTGTGGCACCGCGTTGAACTTTGCGAACGTGGTACGTCCGAGCAGAGCATGGTAGCCATTACGGAACGGAACTATGTCGAAGATTAACTCCTCGCTTTGGAAGTTATCCGGGGATCCGAAGACCACTTCCAGTGTAACTGAGCTTGTACAATTGGCTTCTACACCTAGTATGACGCCTTTAAAGGTCGTCTTGGTAGGTTTAATCCTTGAGGGGTCTATGCCCATTTTGCGCACTGTATCCTGATAAAGCAGGTTCAGGCTGCTGCCGCCGTCCATCAGGACTCTAGTGAGGTGAAATCCATCGACGATTGGGTCTAAAACCAATGCGGCGAATCCGCCGTGGCGGATGCTGGTGGGGTGGTCCCTTCGGTCAAAAGTGATCGGGCAGGAGGGCCATGGATTGAACTTCGGGGCAACTGGCTCCATCGCGTATACATCCCTGAGTGCACGCTTCCGCTCCCTTTTGGGTATGTGCATTGCGTATATCATGTTCACCGTCCGCACCTGTGGGGGGAAACCCTTCTGTCCTCTATTGTTCGGCGGTCGGGTCTCTTCCTCGTCATCGCTATGCAGCCCCTTGTCATTGTTTTTCGGCAATTAACTTGCCTGCGTGCTTGAATACCCAACAGTCCCTGTTGGTGTGGTTAGCTGGCTTTTTGGGGGTGCCGTGTATCTGGCACGAGCGGTCGAGTATTCGGTCCAAATTGGACGGACCCGGAGTAGTTCTTTTGAATGGCTTTTTCCGTTGACCGGGTTTAGAGCCTCTGAATCCGGCATTGACTGCCGTATCTTCACTATTATCACCGTTAATGCGGCATTTGTTTTTGTTGCGACGCGACCTGCCATTACGGTCCTTGATATCTGGACTGCCAGAATTTTTGCTGAGGTTGTTGTTGTGTGCTAGCCAGCTGTCCTCACCCGCGCAGAAGCGGGTCATGAGTGATGTGAGGGCTGCCATGGATTTCGGCTTTTCCTGTCCCAGGTGCCGGGCAAGCTACTCGTCGCGGATGTAATGTTTGAAGGCCGCGAGGGCCTCCGCATCCGGACAGTCGACGATTTGGTTTTTCTTGGTTAAGAACCGTGTCCAGAATTGTCTGGCCGATTCGTCTGGCTGCTGAATTATATGGCTTAGGTCATCAGCGTCTGGTGGTCGCACATACGTGCCTTGGAAGTTATCGAGGAATGCGGCTTCGAGGTCTTCCCAACTCCCGATTGACTCTGCTGGCAAGCTGTTAAGCCAATGTCGGGCTGGTCCTTTAAGTTTGAGTGGGAGATATTTGATGGCGTGAAGATCGTCACCGCGGGCCATGTGGATGTGGAGGAGATAGTCTTCGATCCAAACTGCGGGGTCTGTTGTGCCATCGTAAGATTCAATATTCATGGGTTTAAACCCTTCAGGGATTTGATGATCCATTACTTCATCTGTGAAGCATAGTGGGTGTGTGGCACCTCTGTACTGGGCGATATCACGACGGAGCTCAAAAGAGCTTTGTCTATTTTGTTCGGCCCGGCCGGACTTACTGTGTCCGGCGCGACGGTTGTCGTCACGTATCATGGGGCGCCCACGCGATCCATAGATCGATCTTGATTGTCTTGCCTTATCCTCCAATATATCTCGCAAGTCCGGAGCGTTCCCCTGTGGCCTTGTGCTTTTCGAGCGATGCCGGGGTACAGTTCTAGTGAAGGGCCTAGAGGCCTCTCTGTCGCGACCACGGGGTGGTCGGTCAGCCGTATTGTCTGCTAGTGATGCAGGTTCATATGCCTCCTCCTTTAATCGGGGGAGCAGCTTGCGTTTAGGGTAGCTTTTGGAGGGGCGTTCGAGCTCATGCTCTTCGGCCGCGAGGACTTCAGTCCATCTGTCGGCTAGCAGATCTTGATCAGCTCTAAGCTGTTGCTGCTTTTTCTTGAGGCTGTTTGCCGTGGCCATAAGCCTGCGTTTGAAACGCTCTTGTTCGACGGGATCCTCAGGTACGATGAATTCGTCGTCGTCGAGGCTTGCCTCGTCTCCGGAGGGAGGCATATAATCCTCTACCTCTTCTTCTGCCGCTCTCTCATGAGGGATGGCGTCTCCGTCCTCCTGTGCTGAATCTTGCTGGAGTGGGTTGTCTTCGGCACTGTCTGGGGTGTTATTATCTCTGGTGCCGGAATCTTCATTCTTGCTGTGGCGGGATTTAGAGCGGCGCTGCTGACGCCGGCGCTTGGGCTGTTTCTTGGAGGGGTCATCCTCCGCTGTACCTTTGCCATTCCCATCCTTTGGGATATCCACCATGTATATGTCATATGTTGAGGTGGCTTTCTAGTGCCCGGTAGGCGCTGGTTCTTGGTCGTCTCCGGCATCGTCGTCCATACCGTCGATGTCGTCGGAGTCGTAGTCTAGCATGTCGGTTAGATCGTCGACAGTGGCTACCAGGTGGGTGGTGGGTGGGTTTTGAATTTCTTCGTCGTCCGCATCCCAACCGTCCTGACCGCAGTCCGGCCAGGGATCTCCTGATAACGAGAGATACTTTAGCGAACTCAAGATGTCGCCGAAAGGTGAGTGCTGAAAGATGTCTGCGGCGGTGAACTCCTTGGTCAGCGCCCAACCGGATTCGATTGGAGGGGGCGCGGGAGGTTCGGAGTCCGGCAAGGAGTCTGGCACCTCGGAGTCACGAGCTTCATGAGGGACAAGGTCAGTGTTCGGCTCTATCGCCGTAGAGGTTGCAGCCCCCAAGGTGGTGTCTAGCCATCCGTCCTCGATCTGAGCAGTCGGCTCCGAATTGAAGATTGGAGCGGACTCGAGTGCGGCCTCCAGGGTACTGTCCAGCTGCAGAGCTAAATCATGCGCGTTGTGACAGTGCGGCGCGCTTGGCTGTGGCTCGAATCAATCGAAGATCAAGTCCCCGCGGATGTCAGTCGTGAAGTTCAAACTTCCAAACCTGACCTGACGGCCAGGGGCATAGCTTTCGATCTGCTCCAGATGGCCAAGCGAATTGGCCCGCAGTGCAAAGCCGCCGAATACGAAGATCTGTCCGTGGAGGAAGGCCTCACCCTGGACTGCATCGTTGATGATGATCGAAGAAGCCATCGAGCCTATCAGCGACGACACAGAGGAACTCTCAATGAAAGCACCAATGTCGGTGTCAAAACCGGCGGATCTCAGGTAGGGGGTCCCGAACTGTGCATCTAGGCGGATGGTAACAGGAGACAAGGCACGCGATGTTTTACCCAGGTTCGGGCCCTCTTGATGGAGGTAAAACCCTACGTCCTGCTTGATTAATATTGACGATGTGTGTTACAAGAGTAGATCTACCACGAGATCAAGGAGGCTAAACCCTAGAAGCTAGCCTATGGTATGATTGTTGTTCGTCCTACGGACTAAACCCATCCGGTTTATATAGACACCGGAGAGGGCTAGGGTTACACAGAGTCGGTTACAATGGTAGGAGATCTACATATCCGTATCGCGAAGCTTGCCTTCCACGCCAAGGAAAGTCCCATCCGGACACGGGACGAAGTCTTCAATCTTGTATCTTCATAGTCTTGGAGTCCGGCCGATGATGATAGTTCGGCTATCTGGACACCCCCTAGTCCAAGACTCCCTCACTCTTGTTCTCGCACTTGGCGGTTGCGCTCTTCAACAGCTCTAGTGGCCTCGCGTAGTGCTTGTTGTGCTTCGAGTGCTTGTGCTTGATGGATGGCGTCATCTTCTTGAGGTACTTGACGTGGTGCTTGTGGAGGTATTTGCTCTTGCTCCATTGCTTCTTGTGATTGGTGTCGCATCCGTCCACGTGCTCGAACTCGTTCTTGTAAGCCATTGCCATGGAATGGATTTTCTTGAGCTTGATGATCTTGAGGATGATCACGTTGAGGAAAGCGAGCTCATGGAGGACTTGCATCATAAGAGGAGTAGTCCGAAGATTGCCGACTTGTACGGTGACTTGAGTGGCGTCGTCTTGAGGAAGCAGTTAAGCAAGACGGGCGTCACACGATCATGTTGCGGAGCTCTTCCATTTGTGTGGTGAGCTTGGTGTCTATGTAGTCGCAATTCCTTGTTTCTGATTGACGAATGTCGGAAGCGAGTTGCTCCAAGCGTTCACCCAATGCTTTGCTTTCTTGATGAAGCGCTCGTTGTGCGATGAAGAAGTGGTTCTTGGAGACGAAGCTTGAATCATCACCTTGCTCCTCAAAAAGTGGGTTCGACGACGAGTTTGCCTATCCATCATAACCAAGTGGGGTGAGTAGGAAAATGAGAGAACAATACCAAAGTTACCTTCTCCAAGGATGGAGGATGTAACAAGTGTCACTCAATGTAATGCCACAATAGGAGAATTGGAAACGGGTTTGTTTCTTACACCTACAAATAAGAGGCTTATGGAGGAGCTCGGTTAGGATGGTGGCAAAAGTTTCAAGCAAATGTTAGTCAAGATATCGATAAGGTTGAGAAAGTTCACAAAAATTCAAGTAAAGCAAATAGATCAAACCCAAAGATATCACTAGGAACACACGCACGGAAGAAAGATGGGATCCTCACAACCAAGGAGTGAGCTCAAAATGTGCAACCACAGAAAATGCTCTTGTTGTGCGAATGCTAGAGAGACGCTAGCTCGATTGCTCAAATGGGCAAGATACACTTGTGCACCAACCTATGAGAGAAACGTGCCATCTTGAATCCCAACTATGCTATCTATGCAATGACCAAGATGATATAACTATGCAAATAGCTCAATGCTATTGCTTACAAGCTCTTTGTTGCTTCTCTTTTGGTTAAAAGCTTTTCTTATTTTTCTCTCTTTTTTCTCTATGCTTGATGCTCGAGCCGAGTATGATATGAGACAAGTATGTAAGATATGCACGGGACAGACATATGGCACAAAGATGATAACATGATCACTATGGTGTACAATAGTGTGGCCCGGCAATTCTCAACTTGCTAGTCTCGATGGGTAAGCAACGCAAAATGGCTCGGGCTATCAATGCAAAAGCACGATAAGAAGTAAGTGTCGTTGAGTATACTGTCCTTTCTTATGGTTAGCGGTGAAGATGACTCCGAGGCGATGATGGTGATGTCGATGCCACCCGCTCCTAAGTAGCCGAAACACTTTAGGAAACGGAAAATGAACTCAAAATCGGTCAAATGCGGAAGGTGGGTGTTTTTGTTTTTTGGATGGGGGCTAATGGTGATAAAGCCCTACTCCTTCTTGATTATATTCGAGGGTATAGGGGTTACAAGAGTTGATCTACCATGAGATCGATTCGGCTAACCTAGATAGCTAGCCTAGCAATGTTGTGATCCTACCTCTAATCTAACCCTCGGTTTATACAAACACCAGAGGGGCTTAGGGTTGTACAAAGTTGGTTTTACAGAAAGGAATAACATATCCGAGCACCTATACTTGCCATCCACGCATGTGAGAGTCCCCACCGGACACGAGGGATAATCTTCCATCTTGTATCTTGACGGCCCATCAGTCCGACCCACATCAATAGACCGGACACCCGAGGACCCCCTAATCCAGGACTCCCACAGCGATGGTTCCAAATGTCGTCACGGAAAGGGGTTAAAAACCGTGTGTATAGCACCAACGCGTACCTGTGACTACTTTGCTACTAAAAACTTTGCTGCAGATATTAAGTCTTTCAGGTGTGGTTGAATTGACAACTCAACTGCTAATACTTGTGAATATTCTTTGGCTCCGCTTGTGTCGAATCCATAAATTTGGGTTGAATAATGTACCCTCGAAAACTGTTGTGATCCCCTATACTTGTGGGTTATCAAGACCTTTTTCTGGCGCCGTTGCCGGGGAGCATAGCTATATTTGCTAAATCACTTGGGATTTATATCTGTTGATCACTATGAAGAATTTGAAATATACTAGAACCAAGATCGTTCCCTCTAGGACGAGGGGAGGTAAGGAACGGCCATCTAGCTCTACACTTGATTCACCTTCTGTTTTGAGTAGGCCTGTGACACCACCACCTGCTATTAATCCTGGTATGTCGCAAGTAATTGATGATGCTACTTCTACTAAGAATGATGCTTATGATGATACCAGTACTTTGTTTGATAAGGTTGTGCCACTAGGTGAGTTTCTTGATGAACAACTTGCTAGAGTTAATGATATTGAGAATGTTGAAAGTGATGATATTTCTGAAACTGATGAAATTATTGAAATTGAAAACTTTGAATCACCTATTAGACCTAGCTCTCCTATATATGAATTGCGTGTTATACCCAAGGGTTATGTTATGGATGGAGAGGTAGCTAGGGACTTTCTTGCTTGTAAGGATAGAGAAGATCTTAAGAAATTACTAGTCAAGTTGAAAGAAAAATCTTTGAATGCTAGAATGCAATATGATCCTAAGTTTGCTACTTCACCTATATTTGTTACTATAAGGATTATTAATTCTCTGTCGATCCAGAGTTAATTACTTTGGTTGAATTTGATCCTTTCCATGGCTATAAATCTGAAATTGTTGTGGCACATCTTTACTAAACTGAATGATATAGCCACCCTATTTGCTCATGAGGAAAAGATTCACTACTACTATATTCTTAAGTTGTTTCTTTTCTCATTAAAGGGCGATGCTAAGACATGGTTTAATTCTCTTGCTCCTGGTTGTGTGCGTAGTCCCCAGGATATGATATATTACTTCTCTGAGAAATATTTTCCTGCTCATAAGAAACAAGCTGCCTTACAGGAAATATTTAACTTTGTGCAAATTGAAGAAGAGAGTCTCCCACAAACTCAGGGGAGGCTTCTTCAATTACTTATTGCTTTGCCTGATCATCCTCTCAAGAAAAATGAAATACTTGATATCTTTTATAATTGACTAAACAATGCTTCTAGGGACCACCTAGATAGTTGTGCTGGTTGTGTTTTCAGGGAACGAACTGTTGAACAAGTTGAAGTATTATTGAATAATATATTGAGTAATGACAATGATTGGACTCTTCCTGAACCAACGCCCAAGCCAACTCCGAAGAAGAGAGGTATTCTATTTCTCAGTCCTAAAGATATGCAAGAGGTAAAGAAATCCATGAAAGAAAAAGGTATTAAAGCTGAAGATGTTAATAATTTACCACCTATTAAAGAAATACATGGTTTTAATATCCCGACACAGGTAGTAGAGGTAAATTCACTCTATAGATTTGATGAAGGTGATATTCCTCATACTAAATCTGCTAGTCAATGCTTGGATGAATTTGATAACTTTATTGTTGAACAAGAAAACTTCAATGCATATGTTAGTAGACAGTTGAAACGAAATGCTTGTAGGCTTGAACACTTGAGTGACTATATGTTTAGAAATATTAATGATCTTAAGATTGTTAGTAAACATGCTTCCATGGTTAAAACTCAAGTAGAACAAGTTCTTAAGGCGCAAAACGATTTGCTTAATGACATGAACAATAAAATGAATGACCATGCCGTTAAAGTTGTGACTAAGGGAGGTAAAATGACTCAAGAACCATTGTATCCTGAAGGTCATCCTAAGAGAATTGATCAAGATTCTCAAAGAACTAATTTTGATGCACCTAGTCCACAAAAACATAAAAAAAAAGATGATAGGAATGTGCTTGCTTCTAGTGAACCTACTGATGTCTGCTAGAACTATGTCAATATTTCCCCAAAGAGGAAGGGATGATGCAGTATAGCGACGGTAGGTATGTCCCTTAGTTATGAGACCAAGGTTATCGAACCAGTAGGAGAACCTCCTCACACCACGTAAACAACACCTGCACACAAATAACAAATACTCGCAACCCGACGTGTTAAAGAGGTTGTCAATCCCTTTCGGGTACGGTGCCTCAAGATAGGAAAATAACGTGAGGTAAAAGTGGTAGATAGGATAAATAGATAGCGGAACAAATCAATTGAAGCAAGGTATTTTTGTATTTTTTGTTTAATAGATCTGAAAATAAATGCAAGGGAAAATAGATCACAAAGGCAAATATGATGAAAAGGGACCCGGGGGCCGTAGGTTTCACTAGTGGCTTCTCTCAAGAAAAATAGCAAACGGTGGGAAAACAATTACTGTTGGGCAATTGATAGAACTTCAAATAATCATGAAAATATCCAGGCAATGATCATTATGTAGGCATCACGTCCAAGATTAGTAGACTGACTCCTGCCTGCATCTACTACTATTACTCCACACATCAACCGCTATCCAGCATGCATCTAGTGTATTAAGTTCATGAGAAAATAGAGTAATGCAATAAGAACGATGACATGATGTAGACGAGATCTGTTTATCTATTGCGGCAGATATAGATCTCATCTTGTTATCCTTAGTAGCAACGATACATACGTGTCGGTTCCCTTTCTATCACTGGGATCAAGCACCGTAAGATCGAACCCACTACAAAGCACCTCTTCCCATTGCAAGATAAATAGATCAAGTTGGCTAAACAAAACCCAAATATCAAAGAAGAAATACGAGGCTATAAGCAATCATGCATATAAGAGATCAAAGAATACTCAAATAACTTTCATGGATAAAAACATAGATCTGATCATAAACTCAAAGTTCATCGGATTCCAACAAACACACCACCAAAAGACTTACATCATATGGATCTCCAAGAGACCCTTGTATTTCTAATCAAGAGAGAGAGAGGAAGACATCTAACTACTAACTATGGACCCTTACGTCTACAAAAAACTACTCACGCATCATAGGAGAGGCACCAATGGAAGTGGTGAACCCCTCCATGAGAGTGTCTAGATTGGATCTTGGTGGTTCTGGACTCTTTGGCGGCTGGATCAATATTTTGTCGACTACCCTAGGGTTTCTGGAATACTTGGGTATTTATAGAGCAAAGAGGTGGTTCGGGGGGCACCCGAGGTGGGCACAACCCCCCAGGGCGCGCCTGGGCCTCCTGGCGCACCCGGGTGGGTGCTGCTCACCTCGAGCAGCCCCTCAGGTGCTTCCTTGGCCCATTGTCTTTCTTCTGGCCCAAAAAAACCCTCTAGGAGTTGCGTTGCATTTGGACTCCGTTTGATATTGATTTCCTGCAATGTAAAAAACACGCAGAAAATAGCAACTGGCACTGGGCACTATGTTAATAGGTTAGTACCAAAAAATGATATAAAATGACTATAAAATGATTGTAAAACATCCAAGAATGATAATATAACAGCATGGAACAATCAAAATTATAGATATGTTGGAGACGTATCAGCATCCCCAAGCTTAATTCATTCTCGTCCTCGAGTAGGTAAATGATAAAAATAGATTTTTTGATGTGGAATGCTGCCTAACATGTTCATCACATTCTTCTCTTTATAGCATGGACATATGGACTTTTGTATGATTCAAAGCAATAGTCTAGTTTTGACATGAAGATTTTAATACTCAAGCATACCAACAAGCAACCATGTCTTTCAAAATATCAACACTAAAGCAAGTTATCCCTAGCCCATCATGCTCAATCATTGATCCATTCATGAAACACACTCCAATAGTAGCTACACCCAATGCTCAAATACGATCATAGTGCCCCTTAGTTGGTGCTTTATAAGAGAAGATGGAGACTCAAATTCAAAAATAAAAATTGCATAGGTAAAAAAAAGGCCCTTCGCGGAGGGAAGTAGGGATTTGTAGAGGTGCCAGAGCTCAAAGCTTAAATTGAGCGATAAAATTATTTTTGAGAGGCATACTTTTCCTACCAATGAAAATGAGTTGGAGCATCCCAACACTTTACATGCTAGATACATCATAGGCGGTTCCCAAACAGAAAATAAAGTTTATTCCTTTTTCCACCATAACTTTCACTTTCCATGGCTAGCCGTATCCACAGGTGCCTTCCATACCAACGCTCTCCAAGGAATTTATTATTTGACAACATAAAGTAAATTCATTTATTCATTTCGGGACTGTGCATCCCTAGTACCTTTGCCGTACTCTTGTGCAATAACAAGTGAATAAACACTCATCATGAGAATAACACATCTAGCATGGAAAATATTGGCTACCCTTTGCCGCCTAGCTAGTAGTAGAGCACACAAAAGAGAAATTTATTTTGAATATTAGAGATGGCACATGCAAATTTTCTTAGAACGGCATGGAAATACCACATATAGGTAGGTATAGTGGACTCATAGGGCAAAATTGGTTTAAAGGGTTTTGGATGCACAAGTAGTGATCATACTTAGTGCAAAATGAAGGCTAGCAAAAATATTGAGAAGCGACCAACCAAAAAGCAAAAAATCTCGTACCCATGCATTAAGCATAAGTAACACCGAATAATGCACCATAAGTAGGATATAAATTTCATTACATGCCTATTGACCTTCGTGCTTGCATAGGGAATCACAAACCTTAACATCAGCACAATTACTCGTCAACATGACTCACATATCATATCGTCATATCTCAAAACCATTATTTTCTCCAATGATCTTCATGAAATTTTTTATTATATCCTCCTTGGATATCTATCACTTTGGGACTATGTCGGTGTACTAGAATAGGGGTACCCTAGTACCCCGAACTTGTGCACGGGCAGTTGCGGCACCCCGCGGCAAGGCTTGTCGGGCGAACGCCAAGATCCCCCATGGCTCCCTTGGAGCCATACAAGAACAAAGTATCTAAGCTCAGGAGACAAGGCCCCGGCAAGAGGAGCTTGCCGGGAAGGCCAACCAAGGCACGCCAAGGAACTTGCCGCGATGCGCCACGCGCTCCGGCAAGGCAACAAGGCCCCGGCAAGAGGAGCTTGCCGGGAAGACCAGCCCAGGTACCTCGAGGCCCGGTGAGCGACAACCTTCCGAACCCGACAAGATAACAGCAGCGGCAAGGCGCTTGCCGCGCCAGGCGGCCACTCTGTGCCCACGCTCCAGCGCATCCACCAACGTGTCGCCCTGGGGGCCTCTCCAGGCGCGCGTGGCGGGAGGCTGTGCAGCCAGCGGTGCGCAGTGGCATGCGAAGCTGACAGGATCGCCATCGTGGTGAACGGTGGCGCCCCTAACGGTCCTTTTCTGCACTGTTTGGGCGACCCAGACGGGCATTTAATGCCCTTGTCCCCTGCCGTCAGAGTTAGGTAGGGTACACTGTACAAGCAACTGTACCAACCACCTCACTTTTTACATTTTTACCCTCCTCTGCGTTGCCACCTGTCAGTGACCCCTTTAGCGTATAAAAGGAGGCCCATGCGCAACGTAGAGGGGTTTCGGACAGTTCGCTTCGATTCATTCGTAGCCCAGAAAACACCACGCTCTCTTGCTAGAGCAAGAACACAAGATAATACAACCAGACAAGCAGCAGTAGGAGTGTTATCTCTCCGGAGAGCTCCGAAGCTGGGTAAAACCGCTCGTGTGCTTCGCCTTGATCCGCTCTTCGTGCGACCTCCACCCCCCGCCGAACCAAAAGGGGCCCGGTCCGCCGGCCCCATAGGTGTTCGTGGATCAGTTTCCCCTGACATCTTTGGCACGCCAGGTAGGGGGCGTCGAGATTGTGTGAATCCGATCCGGCGTTCACGCGAGCTAGATCTTCATTCCTTTCATCAACATGCCACTGAAGAAGAAGACTTCGGCGGTAGCCGCTCCGTCCACGTCACTTCCGCCACCGTTGGAGCAAACGGGTGGTGGAATGGACGCCGGCGGAAGAATGGACGTCGACGAGGAAGCTCATGATGCTGCCAGGTCCAAGGACAAGGCTGCACAAACCTCGGCGACTGTACATGTCCCGCGCCACTCTCAGGAGGCGCAAGACCAACAGCGTCATGGCACTTGCAGTGCCATACGCATGATAGGCCAAGACCAAGCTGGTGGATCTCGGGGCGCTCAAGACCAGCATGCACGCCAGCGTGCTGGCACGAGCGGGGCACGGTCGCCTGGATGGGATACTACTCCTTCTAACATAGTTAGAAGTTCGAGCACGTCCCGCTCCTCGCGCCGTCCGCCACTGCCACCCACCACTCCAGCAGAAGCTTTGGCGCGAGCTCAACTTCTCCTAGATTACCCTCCGACGTCGGACAAGATCGACGAATGGAGGGCCACCATTCAGAGTCTCATCGGCTACGCCAACGGCGACACTCCACGGCGGCCAAGCGCGTCGCCGCCGCGGCAGGGTTGCCGGGCGCGAGCCGGTGGCGACAAAACGGGTGGGGGTGCAACTACCATGCAATCACCACCCCGAAGGCCAAGATCACCGACTCGCCGGATCCACCTCGACAACGACTCCACCGCATCGTCGGATCAACGAGCTCGTCGCGATCAGCGCCAAGTTCTTCATGATCGACAACAAGAAGACGCTCGAACTCGCATCGAGCGCCGAAGAGAAGCGCGACGTCAATACGACAAGCGCGCTGGGCCCTCTGTTGACATGCATGCGCCAGGGGAACCAGGCGATCTGCCGTACGCGGTAGGTTGCCCTGCGTTCACTCGTGAGCTGCGGCAAGTCCAGTGGCCCAGCACAAAGAACTTCAAGTCAGACGTACCGGAGAAGTACGACGGCAAGACGCATCCGTCGGAGTTCCTCAGCATCTACACCATTGCGGTGCAGGCTGCTGGGGGACGAGATGACAAGATCCTTGCCAACTACTTCCCGCTGGTGCTCAAGCCCAACGTCAGATCCTGGCTCATGCACTTGCCGGACAACTCCATATCCTCTTGGGCTGACCTGTGCCATCAATTTGTCCGCGCCTTCACCGGCGGACACAAGCCTCATGGCCAGGAGAGTGATCTTCATCTGCTCGCCCAGAAGGAAGGAGAGCCCCTGCGCAAGTACATTCAGAGATTCAGCAGTGTGCAGCACAACATCCCAGACGTCCACCCTGCCGTGGTGATCAGCGCGTTCCATCAGAACGTGCGAAACCGCAGGATGCGGGAGGAAATGGCGATGTGCAAGATCAGGGACGTCAGTGAGTTATATGCACTGGCCGACAAGTGTGCACGTGCTGAGGAAGGGAGGAGACTCCCCGGAGAGAATGTAGGAGCAGGAGGATCTGACAGCGAAGATGCTGCCCCGACAAGGAAAAACCGGCGGCGGAACAACAGAAGGAGGAAAGGCAAAGAGGTGCTAGTTGTTGAGCAGTCCGGCAACGATGGTGGCGCCAAGGAAGCCAAAGCTGGTGACTCCGGCAAGGAGGTTGCCGCGGAGGTGGCGGTCACCGACAAGCAGGACGGCACCAACAAGCAGTATTCAAGATCCACCGCACCAAGGGCCATGATCTCCAGAACTGTAAAAAAGTCGAACAACTTGTTGAGCAACAGAAAGCTGAATACGAGCGGTGCGACAAGGAGAAGGCCCAGGAAGGTGCTGGGAGATCCGGCAAGAAACGTCCCGGCCGAGGAGGACGCCGCGGCAAGGCCAAGAAGCGGCAAGGAGACAGACCTCCTCACGGCCGCGACAAGGATGAAGATGACAACGACGATGAAGACATGGATGATGAGGAGACTGATGAGCAGGAGTTCCAGAAAGCCACAGAGGTCCTGTGCGTTGACGGTGGTGCTTCTCTGCATGCCTTGCACCACCAGCTCAAGCAGTGGGTGCGGGAAGTTAATGCAGCAGAACCACCCGTCGAGTCACGCAAGCCTCTGAAATGGTCCAGCACGCCTATCATCTTTGACATTGAGGACCACCCTGATCGCATAACTGCGGTCGGGTGCTTGCCGATGCTGGTTTCACCAACAATCCGCAACCTCAAGGTCACTAAGCTGCTAGTTGACGGCGGGGCCGGCTTGAACCTGATCTCCTCCGCGGTGCTTCAGAAACTCCAGATCCCTGACAGCGAGCTCGAAGAGACCGGTACATTTCAAGGAATCAACCCGGGAAGGAGCAAGCCGAAGGGAAAGATCACGTTGCCGGTAACATTTGGCAGCAAGCTGAACTTCAGGACTGAGAGGGTCACGTTTGACGTTGCTGACTTTCCATTACATTACAATGGAATCCTTGGCCGTCTGGCACTCGCCAAGTTCATGGCAGCCTCTCAGTATGCGTACAACGTACTGAAAATGCCAGGCCCGATAAGTGTCATCTCTGTCCCTGGCGACAAGAAGGATGCTCTTATCTGTGCCGACAAGATCTACCGGGAAGCAGCAGCCGCAGCAGAACGCAAGACACTTGCCGCTGAAGCTCCCGAGGGGAAGAAGAAAACCAAGTCCGGCAAGAGCTCTGATGCCCACTCCGGCAAGCGCACCTCTTTGGAGTGCTACGCTACCGTCAAGGACGCACCATCGAGCTCCACCGGCAAGTGTAAGAAGGCAATGACAGCTCCACCTGAGACCAAGAAGGTGTCCGCCAAGGAGGACGGCACTGGTGGTACCTTCACCATCAGTGCCACTCTTGACCCCAAATAGGAAAGCGTGCTCGTTGCTTTCCTGCGGGCGAATGTCGACGTGTTTGCATGGCAACCGTCTGATATCCCCGGTGTTCCCAGGAAAGTAATTGAGCACCACCTTGCCGTTTGTCCTCATGCGCGGCCCGTCAAGCAGAGAGTCAGGAAACAGGCGGTGGAGCGCCAAGAATTCATCGCAGAAGAAATCAAGAAGTTGGAAGCAGCATGCCTTGTCAGAGGAGTGCTCCATCCCACGTGGTTGGCCAATCCTGTTGTCGTGCGCAAGGCTAGCGGGAAATGGAGGCTTTGTATTGACTTTACTGATGTTAATAAAGCTTGTCCCAAAGACCCATTTCCCTTGCCGCGTATTGACCAGATTGTTGACTCCACAGCCGGATGTGATTTGCTTTCATTTCTTGATGCATACTCAGGATACCATCAGATCTTCATGGCAGAAGAAGATGAAGAGAAAACCGCATTTATCACCCCGTGTGGCATGTACTGCTTTGTACGGATGCCTTTTGGTTTGAAGAATGCTGGTTCAACATTCGCAAAGGTAGTCCACCACGCTTTTGAGCCACAGATGCACAGAAATGTGGAAGCCTACATGGATGACATAGTGGTCAAGAGCAAGATCAGGGCGACCCTGATTCAAGATTTAGACGAGACATTTGCAAATCTGCGCAAGATCAACCTCAAGCTTAACCCCGAGAAGTGCGTGTTTGGAGTCCCTTCCGGCAAGCTTCTCGGGTTCTTCGTGTCTCAGCGGGGAATTGAAGCCAATCCCGACAAGATCAAGGCCATTGAGCAGATCGAAGCACCAAAGCGCGTCAAGGATGTACGAAGGCTTGCCGGTTGCATGGCTGCTCTCAGCAGGTTTATGTCTAGATCTTCTAAGCGCGCCCTGCCATTTTTCAAAATTTTGAAAAAGGCAGGTCCAATGAAATGGACTCCGGAGGCGGAGGCTGCGCTGCAAGACTTGAAGAGATACCTGTCCTCCACTCCAACACTTGTCGCACCTAGGCCGCAAGAGAAGTTGTTGTTGTATATAGCGGCAACCAATCAAGTGGTTAGTGCTGCGTTAGTGGCGGAGAGGGAGGCAGATGATGAGCCAACAACCACGGCAGATGCATCCAGTGACAAGCAGGGGGCTTCGCCGACAAGCTCTGGTCCCGACAAAGATGGATCTGCGCAGGAGCATGATAAGATGCAGAAGAGAATGGTGCAGCGTCCAGTTTACTTTGTCAGTTCCCTTCTACAGGGGGCTAGATCAAGGTACTCTGGTGTGCAGAAGTTGCTCTTCGGCCTCCTCATGGCCTCGACAAAGCTGCGCCATTACTTCCAAGCACATGAAATCACAGTCGTCACTCGCTTTCCGCTGAAGAGGATACTGCAAAATCCAGAAGCAACAGGAAGGATTGTCGAGTGGGCGCTGGAACTGTCAAGCTTTGGCCTCAAGTTTGAGAGCACTTCAACTATCCAAAGCAGAGCATTGGCAGAGTTCATAGCAGAATGGACGCCAACCCCAGATGAAGAAATTCTAGAGACGAGCATCCCCGTCAAAGAGGCAAGCAAAGAGTGGCTGATGTACTTTGATGGTGCCTTCTCGCTGCAAGGCGCTGGTGCAGGCGTGCTGCTTGTCGCGCCCACCAGAGAGCACCTCAAGTACATAGTCCAGATGCACTTTCCCAAGGAGCAAGCAACCAACAATACTGCAGAGTATGAAGGATTGCTTGCCAGACTCAGAATCGCAGCAGAACTTGGGATCAAGAAGCTCATTGTCAGGGGTGACTCACAGCTTGTCATCCGCCAAGTGAACAAGAACTACCAGAGTCCAATGATGGAAGCGTATGTCGATGAAGTGAGGAAGCTAGAAGAGCGCTTTGACGGCCTACAGATGGAGCATGTCCCAAGAGCTCAGAATGACATTGCTGATGGCCTGTCAAAGTGCGCCGCACTAAAGTTACCTGTGGAACCAGGGATCTTTGTGCTCAAGTTGACTCAACCATCCGTAACACCATCAACTGGACAAAGCAAGAAGAGGAAGTTGGTTTCTGGTGACTACTTTCCGGCAGAGCTCCCCAAAGCCGCCGCCAAGAAAGTCCCCAAGATCAACACCGAGGATGCTGGGGGGCAGTCTGCTCTGGCAAGCCTTATGGTTTGTTCCGTTGAAGCAGACGCTCCCGACAAGTTTTGCTCCGGCAAGCTTGCCGGGGAACATCAAGCTCCGGCAGGGCCGCAAGTCCTTGCCGTGGAAGCAGATGTTCCCACAGCAGCAGATGTGCCTTTAGTCCTTGTTGTCGAGCCACGAGCTCCGGCATGGGCACAGCAGATTGTCCACTTCCTTCAGACAGGAGAACTTCTCGAAGAGCAAGAAGAAGCGGAAAGAGTAGCCCGGCAGTCAAGTATGTACCAGTTTGTCGATAGTATACTGTACAGAAGAAGACTCAACGGTGTGAAATTGAAGTGTATTCGCCGGGAAGATGGACAAAAGCTGTTGGCAGAGATACATGGAGGCATATGTGGCCACCACATTGGCGCAAGAGCACTTGCCGGCAAAGCTTTCCGGCAAGGTTTCTTTTGGCCGACAGCCCTCCAGGATGCAACTGCACAAGTAACCAACTGTGAAGCATGCCAGTTCCACTCCAAATAGATACACCAGCCAGCTCAAGCTCTCCAGACGATCCCTTTATCCTGGCCATTTTCGGTCTGGGGGCTCGATATCCTCGGCCCCTTCCCCCGAGCTGTCGGGGGCTTTGAGTACTTGTACGTCGCAATCGACAAGTTCACAAAGTGGCCGGAAGTGCAGCCAATGAGGAAGGTGACAGCACAGTCAGCAGTCAAGTTCTTCAGGTCAATTGTTTGCTGTTTCGGGATCCCTATCAGGATCATCACCGACAACGGCACGCAATTCACGAGCCGCACCTTCATGCAGTACGTCCAAGACCTTGGCGCCAAGGTCTGCTTCGCTTCTGTTGCTCATCCGAGAAGCAACGGTCAAGCAGAGAGGGCAAATGCTGAAGTGCTGCGCGGGCTCAAGACCAGAACTTTCGACAGGCTGTGTAAGTGCGGAAGAAACTGGATCGAGGAGCTGCCGGTGGTTCTTTGGTCGATCAGAATGACGCCAAATCGAGCCACTGGCCAGACACCTTTCGCTCTAGTCTATGGAGCAGAGGCAGTTCTCCCCACGGAACTCGTATACGGATCGCCTCGAGTGCTCGCTTATGATGAGCTTGAGCAAGAACAGCTGCGACAAGACGACACGCCGCTCCTTGAGGAAGATCGTCTTCAGGCTGCTGTACGAGCTGCTCGATACCAGCAAGCTTTGCGTCGCTATCATAGCCGCAAAGTTAAAGCTAGAAGCTTCGAGGAAGGCGACCTTGTTCTTCGGCGCGTTCAGTCCGCCAAGAATTCCAACAAGTTGACGCCGAAGTGGGAAGGCCCTTATCGGGTGAAACGAGTCACAAGGCCCGGCGCTGTCCGCCTTGAGACCGAAGATGGCATTCCGGTGAGCAACTCCTGGAACATAGAACATCTTCGTAAGTTTTTCCCGTAGGGCACAGTTGCCGGAACCCGTTCCGGCAACCACCTTTTGTACAAGTCTTGCCGCTGTTGCATGTAATCCTTTGTACAAAGCCGGGCGCAGATCCCGTGCATAAGTAAAACCCCATGTGCTCCGCACAACTTGTCCATTTCATGCATTAGTTTCTTTCTCGCATGTGTAATCTGACACTTTGTGCAGCACCTACATCCGGTAAGCAATAACGAGCCGAAGGGCTCCATATTATTATTTTCTCTTCTTTCTTCTTTTCAACAAAGGAAAAGAAGGTTCCCTCGCACACATGTTTGCCGGGGGGGAAGGAGAAGATTGTGGTATGGACCAGGCGTTGTTCAAGCGAAGTCTTGCCTTGCCGGGAAGCAAACGACAGAAAAGCTAAGTTGCCAAAGTTTGAGCAATCACTTTTTAAATTTTTGAGTTATCTTCCTCGAACGACCCTGCTTTGTATGGAAAACCTGTGTGCGGAGGAACCAACTCGTGGCTAGATGCGCCCTTACTTTGTTTCGAGTCCGCTCAACAACTTAAGTGTGCTGCATCTAGTCGCGACAAGGTTTCTTGTCAGAAGCGGCGCCGCCAGCAGGCTGCTGAAGTTCCGCACTCAACGCTCGTGGCTCGGGCGCCTGCGCCGACAAGTTCCCTAGAAGCGTAGGGTAAAAACATACAAAGGAAGGAATCTAGTAGAGGAAATAACATAGCAACTGATAACAGAAATAAAGTTATATTACAAGATAACTTGTCGCAGCTCTAACAGACTGTTTTCATAACATGATTAGCAGCGACAAGGGAAAAGAAGAAATGGGCGGCCTAGTCTACGCGTCCGCCCTCGACCCTTTTGATCTCGCTCACCTTGTCCACAATAGGTGCGACAAGGGCCTTGAGTGCATCCAGATCGGCGTCAGGCGGCAAGGACCTGAGGACGTTGGTGAAGCTGAGGCCTGGATTGCGGAAGGCTACCTTCATCAGCACCTTCTGGAGAACCCCGGCGCAGATTTTGCGCGACTCGTCGGCCAGCTGCTTTGGGATCCTCTCCCGGAGCCGCTGGAGTGCCGTCGCCACGCCCTTGAAGAACAGGCTGAGCTTGGCGCTGGGTTGAAGACTCTCGTCGGAAGGGTACCCAAAGTCCTCCATCCCCAGCTGCGCCAGCTCCTCGTTGATGACTGCGGCAATGTTCACCAGACCCTCGGTCCAGTGCTCCACAGTGTCTCTGAACGAGTTATGGGTAACTGCAATGCTCTCCAGCAGCGCCGCGTCAGCCTTGACCTTCTCCGACGAGGTCTTCTCCCTCTCCTTGGCGGCCTCCAGCGTCTGCGTCAGCGTGGCCAGCTTCAGCTCCAGGTCTGCTTTGGAATCCTTGGCGGCGCTGAGCTCCTTGCCCCTCTCAGCGAGAAGACCTTGCAGCTCACCGTGGGCGGCAGCATCCTTCTCACGCTCATGCTTGAGCGCGGCAAGCTCCTCGCCGCTCTTCCCAATGTTGGCCTCCAGCTGCGCCACCTTCTCCTCCAACTCTTTCTTGGCGGCCTCTGCAATTGCTGCAGCGTCCTTTGCTTCCTTGAGCGCCCCGCCAAGTGCTTGCTCACGCTCGGCGAGCTCTTCCTCGTAGCTGTCGAGGTTGGCCTTCCGCTGCACTAGTTCACCTTCCCGCACGGACTGCTTCTCGGCGGCCAGCCTTTGCTCCTCCTCAGCTTCGGCCTTCTCGAGAAGGAAGGCCGTGCGCTCCTCGTCGAGTCGCTCCTGCTCCTGCGCCAGGGACCGGAGAGCTTCTTGATTTTGGCCCCGGAGCTCCTCCGCACGCTTCTCCATGTCAACTCCCGCCTTCGCGACAAGCGCTTCCCGGGAAGCCAGTTTGGCTTGCCGGGCGCGGTAGAGTGACAGCAGCTTCCACAGCAGCTGCTCCTCCTCAGGCTCGCCACTGCTGCTGCCGGGCGAGTCAACCAACGACAGTCCGGCGGAGGCAAGCACCTCCCCGTCGAAAGTTTCCCCCTCGACCGGCGCCCTGGAGCTCGACGCCCAGGGTAGCTTGATGAAGATATTGTCGCCGGCCTTCAAGTAGGCGCTGGGCTGGGGCTCCTCGGAGCCCGGCTCCGCAGAAGCGGCAGAGGGATCGGCGGTCGGCGCAGCGCCTGGCGCTCCTGCGGCCTCAGGGTCATCAGTGCGATCGCCCGACCCCTCGTCGGCTTCTGCAGCGGCAGCCCTGGCGGCCTCCTCGCCGGCGGTCTCATCAGCACCGGCCCCTTCCTCGCCGGCGCCCTCTGTCTCCATTGGCTCAGTAGCAGAGGGGTCTGAAGAACGAAGAAGGGAGAAAAATCAATCCAAAATCCAAGGGAAGAAAATCAGAAGAAGAAGAACCCAAGGGAAAGTTTCTGGGCAAGAGGATTACCTGTGCCAAGATCTACAGTTGCGGCCTCGGTCGCCGCAGGATCAATGGTGCCGTCCCTTGCCGGAGAGTTCCCCCTTGCCGTAGAGCGCTCCCTTACCGGGAACCCCTCCCTTGGCGGCATAGTCGAAGCAGATGGCACTTTGGGACCAGCTTCCGGGCGCTCCTGATGTGGCTGCTCTGCTCCTACACAAATCAACAAGCAAGTTATCAAACAAAGGAAAAAGCACTCATGCACGCCCGACAGCAAAGAAAAAACTATGAACTTACGCTGGGGGCTGCTTTGAGGAGTGATTGCCGGGTCTGCCAAGGTGGTCTCGGACCCACCCCCTACTGACATGGTGGGGTCATCTTCGATGACGATCACCGCGGCCTTGGCCCTCTTCACCGCTCTCTGGGCCAGCGTCCTGAAAAGAAAGGAGTCCAGATTGAAGCAAATCAGATACAAGATAAAAACAGCAAAATTGAAGAACTATAAGAGCACCAAAGAAGCTTACTCTTCTTCCTCCTCGTCGGAACTGAGCGCAGAAAGATCAAAGTCCGGCTCCCCTCTGGTGCGGTGAGGCGGAGGAGTAGGATCCCTTGCCCGCTTGGCGGGGGCGGTGGCGGTGGCCCGGGAAGATCCCGCTCCAGTTGCCGCTGCTGCGTGAGGCGCTCCCGCGGCAACATGACTTGCCGCGGTAGAGCGTGGTGCACGGCTTGGCAGCTGTTGAGCCGGCTGCCGCCCCGCTACGTCCGCGGCCCTGCGAAGACGCCTTCTTGGCGGGCCGGGGGCTCCGCCTGCAGCAAGCCTTCTGAGGGCTCGGGATCTTCCTCGCCGGCCTCGCTCGGCTCGGCTTCAGAACCGGCAAGCTCTTCCTCGCCAATGAACTCCGCGCGCTCGGCAAGGTTTGCTGCCTCTGCAGCCTCCGCCTCCTCCACAGTGAACCCAAACACGCCCGCGGCAGCTGCGGCCGCAACCTCTTCCTCCCTAGTGGCAATACGCTGCAACTCCTCGTTGGTGGTATCACGGGTGAGGCTCTTCTGCTCGTCAGCATGGACCGGCACTTCCTGCAAGGTGTCGAAGAATGCTCGCACAACGTCATCCGCAGGCTCTTGCCAAGTTGGGACGATTTCGTGTGAATCGCACAACGGCATCATGGTGCGGATCCGGTCAAGCGAAGAGTTATTGCACAAAGGAACTACGCCCCTCGGCAGTGTGAATGGGTGCTGGGGGTCGCGTTTGAACAACTCCAGAAGCATCACATCCAGCTCCAGGATGGTGAAGTTGTAGTTGAGGCCAGGCCGCAGCCTCATGATGTCCGCCGAATTCTTGAATTCCCAGGCGGGCCTCCCCCTCTCCTGCAGGGGGGCAATGCGGCGGCGGAGGAAATCTGCCCCGACAGCACCTACAGTGAGCCCGGCAAGCCTGAGGCGAAGGATCCTAGTAATGGCGATCTTCAGCCTCTCGTCTTCCGGGGCCATGTTGCTCCAGTCATTGCCGCGCACTATTGGAGTTTGGCGCACGGCGGTGAAGGGCTGCGGATTCTCCTCGACAATCCAGCACCACTCTGCTCTCCACTCATCCCACTTGCTGCGGAGCTCACCCTCCAAGTACGCCTCCTTCTTGCCGACTCCCGAGATCCAGGCAATCCCTCCGGCAAGCGGCTCTCCTCTCTCTACCCGAGGTATGAAGTAGTGGCAGAAAAGGGCAACACTAGGGTGGACTCCGACAAAGTTTTCGCACAAATGTGCGAAAACTGCCATGGTCAGGACAGCGTTGGGGGTGAAGTCAAGGAGGCGGAAGCCATATGTGTTCATGATATCACAAAAGAACTCCGAGAAGGGCGGGCAGAGCCCACAATAGAAGAATAGCGCGAAGAATGGGTACCCGTTTGGAGCCAGCTCCGAAGCAGCGGCCGGGAGTACCCTCGTGCGCGGATGCGCCCGCGTCTCTGTCGCCCAGAAGAGGTAGAAGTACTCCCTTAGCTCCTGCACGCCGAGCTGGGGGGAGAAGATCGCCCGCTCCTTCCGCAGCGCCGCGAGCCGCTGCGCCTCGGCCGACTTCACGCCCTTTCCCTTGTCGGCTTTCGGAGCCATGGCGGAGGTGGTGGGGGAGGTCGACGGCGTGGTGATGCTGGTGGCAATGGGGGGAGGAGCGCTGCTCTCTCGGCTTCAAGAAGAAGGGGGGAGCGGCAGAGTTTCTTGAAGATGGAGTAGTAGCAACCAGCGAGGGGGAACGAACTGCCCCTATTTCCTCTGTTTATAAAGAGGGACGGGGCGGACGTTTTGCCCTTCCAAATAAACAACCACCCACGATCTCTCCCACGATGCCGCATTCAACGCGTGCCGTTATGGGAGAGCGCGGTGGATACGGAGCGAGATTCGGCATGGCCCAGCCCGCGTGTGCCCGTGCCCTGTCTTGGGCCTGGCCCAACAGCGCTCGGCACCGTGTCTGGCCCAGGCCCGGGGGCTCCTGTCGGTGTACTAGAATAGGGGTACCCTAGTGCCCCGAACTTGTGCACGGGCAATTGCAGCACCCCGCGGCAAGGCTTGCCGGGCGAACGCCAAGATCCCCCATGGCTCCCTTGGAGCCATACAAGAACAAAGTATTTAAGCTCAGGAGACAAGTCCCCGGCAAGAGGAGCTTGCCGGGAAGGCCAACCAAGGCACGCCAAGGAACTTGCCGCGACGCGCCACGCGCTCCGGCAAGGCAACAAGGCCCCGGCAAGAGGAGCTTGCCGGGAAGACCAGCCCAGGTACCTCGAGGCCCGGTGAGCAACAACCTTCCGGACCCGACAAGATAACAGCAGCGGCAAGGCGCTTGCCGCGGCAGGCGGCCACTCTGTGCCCACGCTCCAGCGCATCCACCAACATGTCGCCCTGGGGGCCTCTCCAGGCGCGCGTGGCGGGAGGCTGTGCAGCCAGCGGTGCGCAGTGGCATGCGAAGCTGACAGGATCGCCATCGTGGCGAACGGTGGCGCCCCTAACGGTCCTTTTCTGCACTGTTTGGGCGACCCAGACGGGCATTTAATGCCCTTGTCCCCTGCCGTCAGAGTTAGGTAGGGTACACTGTACAAGCAACTGTACCAACCACCTCACTTTTTACATTTGTACCCTCCTCTGCGTTGCCACCTGTCGGTGACCCCTTTAGCGTATAAAAGGAGGCCCATGCGCAACGTAGAGGGGGTTCGGACAGTTCGCTTCGATTCATTCGTAGCCCAGAAAACACCACGCTCTCTCGCTAGAGCAAGAACACAAGATAATACAACCAGACAAGCAGCAGTAGGAGTGTTATCTCTCCGGAGAGCTCCGAAGCTGGGTAAAACCGCTCGTGTGCTTCGCCTCGATCCGCTCTTCGTGCGACCTCCGCCCCCCGCCGAACCGAAAGGGGCCCGGTCCGCCGGCCCCATAGGTGTTCGTGGATCAGTTTCCCCCGACAGACTAGTTTCATTTGTTGCTTTTGATAAGCTCAAACAAATATAAGTAAAGATCATGAGCATAATTTTTTTCTTTCTCTCAAAATAATCTAAGTGAAGCAAGAGAGAATTTCTTAAAAATTTACTAACTGCCAAATAAATCTAAGTGAAGCATGAAAGCATTTCTTCAAAATTAACAAAGCACACCGTGCTAAAAAAGATATAAGTGAAGTACTAGAGCAAGTCCATGGATCTAAAAATTTAAGTGAAGCATAGGAGCAAGCATAGCATAATTTTTGGCTCTCTAAAAAGGGTGTGTACAGCAAGGATTTAACACTTACAACACAAAGCAAAACAAGCAAAGACTTATATCATACAAGACGCTCCAAGCAAAACTCATATCATGTGACGAATAAAAATATAGTTTCATGTAAAATACCGATGGTTGTTAGAAGAAAGCGGGGATGCCACTCGGGGGAATCCCCAAGCTTAGTTGCTTGTTACTTCTTTGAATATTATCTTGGGGTGCCTCGATCATCCCCAAGCTTAGCCTTTTTCTTATCCTTATTTCTTCATACATCATAAGATAACCCAAAACTTGAAAACTTCAATCACACAAAACTCAAACAAAACCTTCATGACATCCGTTAGTATAAGAAACCAAACCACTACTATATAGTACTGTAGAAAACCTATTCTTATTTTTTTTGCATTATATCTGCTGTATTCCAACTTTTCTATGGCAAAAACTCATCAAAGAAAACCATAGAATCATCAAAACAAGCACACAATGCAAAGAACACAGAATCTGTCAAAAACAGAACAGTCTGTAGCAATCTGAAAATTTCGAATGCTTCTGTAACTCCAAAAATTATGAAATAAATTGGTGGACGTGAGGAATTTGTCTATTAATCCTCTGCAAAAATAATCAACTTAAAATCACTCTTATGTAAAAAATGACAACGAATCTCGTGAGCGCAAAAGTTTCTGTTTTTCAGCAAGATCAAATAAACTTTCACCCAAGTCTTCCCAAAGGCATTGCTTGGCACAAACACTAATTAAAACACAAAAAATACAATCATAATAGTATAATAATTTTGCTAACACTCCAGAACATAAATCAAAAATAAAAATAAATTTTATTCATTGGGTTGCCTCCCAACAAGCGCTATCGTTTTACGCCCCTAGCTAGGCATATGATTTTATTGATGCTCACACGAAAGATAAGAATTGAAACACAAAAGGAACATCATAAAACATGTGACAAACACGCTTAAGTCTAACATACTTCCTATGCATATGCATCTTATAAGCAAACAAATTATCAAGGCAAGCAAAAACTAGCATATGCAAGGAAGAAGAAAGAGACGATAGCAATCTCAACATGAAGAGAGGTAATTTAGTAACATGAAAAATTATACAACCATATTTTCCTCTCCCATTATAATTACATGTAGGATCATAAGAAAATTCAAAAATATAGCTATCACATAACATAGTCTTAACACGATCCACATGCATGCGAAGTTGACACTCTTCCAAAATACTGGGATTAACATTAACTAAAGTCATGACCTCTCCAAACCCACTTTTATCAAAACTTTCATAAGATTGAACACTCTCCAAATATGTGGGATCTAAAGTTGACACTCTTACAAAACCACTTTCAATATTATTGCAAACACTATTATCAATATCATATTCATCATGAGGCTTAAATAAATTTTCAAGATCATAAGAAGAATCACCCCAATCATGATCATTAGAATAAGTAGTGGACATAGCAAAATTAGCATCCCCAAGCTTGAGATTTTGCATATCGTTAACACAATTGACATTAACAGAATTTATAATAACATCATTGCAATCATGCTTTTCATTCAAGGAGCTATCATGAATCACTTCATCAATTTCTTCTTCCAACACTTCATCACAATTTTCAGATTCATAAATATCAAGCAAAACTTCATAAAGATAATCTATTGAACTCAATTCACTAGCAATTGGTTCATCATAATTGGATCTCTTGAAAAGGTTAGCAAGTGGATGAGGATCCATATCAATATATTTTTAGCAAGCGAAGATGCAAGCAAATAGAAGGCACATGGCAACACAAGCAAACATGAGATCTGACGAGAAAATGGCGAACGAAAAGATGGGCGAATAAAATGGCAAATTTTTGTGAAGTGGGGGAGAGGAAAACGAGAGGCAAATGGCAAATAATCTAAATTGCGAGGAGATGAGATTTGTGATTAGGAACCTGTTTGATGTTGAAGATCATCCCCAGCAAAGGCTCCAGAAATTCCTTTTGATGTCTGCTAGAACTACGTCGGTATTTCTCCAAAGAGAAACGGATGATGCAGTATAGCGACGGTAGGTATTTCCCTCAGTGATGAGATCAAGGTTATCGAACCAGTAGGAGAACCTCCTCACACCACGTAAACAGCACCTGCACACAAATAACAAATACTCGCAACCCAACTTGTTAAAGGGGTTGTCAATCCCTTTCGGGTACGGTGCCTCAAGATAGGCAAATAACGTGAGGTAAAAGTGGTAGATAGAATAAATAGATCACGAAACAAATAAATTGCAGCAAGGTATTTTTGTATTTTTGGTTTAATAGATCTGAAAATAAATGCAAGGGAAAATAGATCGCAAAGGCAAATATGATGGAAAGAGACTTGGGGGTCGTAGGTTTCACTAGTGGATTCTCCCGAGAAAAATAGCAAATGGTGGGAAAACAATTACTGTTGGGAAATTGATAGAACTTCAAATAATCATGACGATATCTAGGCAATGATCATTATAAAGGCATCACGTCCAAGATTAGTAGACCGACTCCTGCCTGCATCTACTACTATTACTCCACACATCAACCGCTATCCAGCATGCATCTAGTGTATTAAGTTCATGAGAAAACAGAGTAATGCAATAAGAACGATGACATGATGTAGACAAGATCCGTTTATCTATTGCGGAAGATATAGATCTCATTTTTTTATCCTAAGTAGCAATGATATATACGTGTCGGTTCCCTTTCTATCACTGGGATCAAGCACCGTAAGATCGAACCCACTACAATGCACCTTTTCCCATCGCAAGATAAATAGATCAAGCTGGCCAAACAAAACCCAAATATTGGAGAAGAAATACAAGGCTATAAGAAATCATGCATATAAGAGATCAAAGAAGACTCAAATAACTCTCATGGATAAAAACATAGATCTACTCATAAACTCAAAGTTCATCGGATCCCAACCAACACACCACCAAAAGACTTACATCATATGGATCTCCAAGAGACCATTGTATTGATAATCAAGAGAGAGAGAGAGAGAGAGGAAGCCATCTAGCTACTAATTACAAACCCATAGGTCTACAAAGAACTACACACACATCATAGGTGAACCCCTCCATGACGGTGTCTAAATTGGATCTTGGTGGTTCTGGACTCTGCGGTAGCTGGACCAATATTTCGTAGACTCCCCTAGGGTTTCTGGAATATTTGGGTATTTATAGAGCAAAGAGGCGGTTCGGGGGCCACCCGAGGTGGGCACAACCCCCAAGGCGCGCCTGGGCCTCTTGGCGCGCCCTGGTGGGTGCTGGTCACCTCGAGCAGCCCCTCAGGTGCTTCCTTGCCCCAATTGGCTTTCTTCTGGCTCAAAAAAATCCTCCAGGAGTTGCACTGCATTTGGACTCCGTTTAATACTAACACGATGTAAAAAACACGCAGAAAACAGCTACTGGCACTGGGCACTATGTCAATAGGTTAGTACCAAAAAATGATATAAAATGACTATAAAATGATTGTAAAACATCCAAGAATGATAATATAACAACATGGAACAATCAAAAATTATAGATACGTTGGAGACGTATCACCTACTATAGACACACCTCAGAATCCAAATGATATTTCTATATCTGATGCTGAGACACAATCTGGTGATGAACATGAACCAAGTAATAATGATAATGATGATGTTCATGTTGATGCTCAACCTAGTAATGATAATGATGCGGAAATAGAAACTGTTGTTGATCTTGATAACCCACAACCTAAGAATAAAAGATATGATAAGAGAGACTTCATTGCTAAAAAAGGTAAAGAAAGAGGACCATGGGTTCGAAGATCCATGCCCTTTCCTCCTAAACCATCCAAGAATAAGGATGATGAAGAATTTGAGCGCTTTGTTGAAATGCTTAGACATGTCTTTTTGCACTTACGTTTGACTAATATTCTAAAAATGTCCCTTTATGCTAAGTATGTGAAAGATATTGTTACTAATACAAGAAAGATACCGGAAGCTGAAATTTCCACCATGCTTACAAATTACACATTTAAGGGTGGAATACGAAAGAAACTAGCAGATCCAGGAATACCAACTATACCATGCTCCACTAAAAGAAACTATGTTAAAACTGCTTTATGTGATCTAGGAGCTAGTGTTAGTGCTACGCCTTTCTCTTTATATCGTAGTTTTAATTTAAATAAGTTGACACCAACTGAAATCTCTTTGAAAATGGCTAATAAATCAACTGCTATACCCATCGGTATTTGTGAGGATGTGCACGTCGTAGTTGCAAATGTTACTATCTTAACAGACTTTGTTATTCTTGATATAACCGAGGATGACAGTATGTCGATCATCCTTGGTAGACCCTTTATGAATACTACAAGGGTTCTTATAGATTGTAATAAAGGCAATGTCACTTTTCATGTTAATGGCAATGAGCATACGGTAAACTTTCTGAAGAAACAACCTTATGTGAATAGTATCAACTCTATTGGAGAAATTCCAACAATTGTTATTGGAGGTTTCAAATTCCCTATTCCTACTATCAAAAAGAAATATGTTATTCTTGTTATTGGGGAACATGCATATCCCCGTTGAGGTAACCTAGTGATATATGAAGATTCTCCGATTTCATGTCATTCGGAAGAAGTTTGTTAATAAGACTTGATCAAGCTTATTAATGGATTCCTTTTGACGGGCTTGTGATGGATGAATTTAGTAAGCACAACTTTTTGTACCCACTTTTTACTTTCTGTTATTTAGAATAAATAAAGAAGAAATGATATTATTTTATTGTTTTCTTAATTATCCGTGCAATAAATAATGACCAAAAAATAAAAGTTCACCAAATGCCCTGAAAATTTACTATTATTTTTTATGTAATATTTAAGAATGTTTGGTACTAAACACACCCCAGGGGGTGCACATGTGAGCCACGAGACCACAGGGTGTGCCTACCCCCTGGGCGCGCCTAGGTGGCTTCTGGGGCCCATGTGGGTCCCCTCACATATTCCAGCCAGCCATCCACTTTGTATTCCTCAAAAAAAATCACACCATTGCTCAAACCCGTGTTCTTGCTCATTTTGCTGCCATTTTTGATCTCCTTGCTCGGAGCTCCATTTTTAAAACAGTTTTGGGGGATTGTCCTTTGGCATGTGACTCCTCCATTGGTCCAATTAGCTTTTGCTATAGTGCTTTATATATTGCAAATTTTTGCTACTGTGGTGACCATGTTCTTGAGCTTGCATGTCAAATTTATATGGTCAAAAGTAGTGTTGTTGCATGATATACCTCTAGACACTTTGGGAGTAGTTGCTATCAGTTTTGTTGAGTTTGGTTCACTTTTATTTTGAGTCACTAAAAATTTCAAAAAAAATTAGAGGAAAGAGAAACCATGAGGAGATGGTTAAGGGGTTCCTCAAGCCAGAATTCGGAAGGAAATGAAAATGAGGAGAAGAAGAAACTCAATACAACCTTCCACGCGCGGCGGAGGTTCGGCCATGTGAATGGCCAAGCGACACATTCTTGAGGGAGGCCGGAATATATGAGGATTTCTATTATTTGGCGTACAACACCGACATCATCTCCTTCCTCCAAGATAAGTGTTACCATTACCTCCTACTCACTAATACCTTTGTGCAAAATTTTCGCTTTCATTCTAGGAAGGATCCTCCCACGGTAGAATTTCACTTATATGATGAGCCTAAGGAAATGACACTATATGATTTTTCCAATGTTTGCAAAATACCTTATGATGGCCGCATCAGTGAGCCACATCCTAGAAACATGGAAAATTTCATCACTAACACTACTGTGGGGGAAGAGAGAGGAGTGTCAGAAGCTAGAGTAGATAGTTTGCATTTTCCACTTTTATGTTATTATGCATTATTCGATGGGAGATGTCTGATTGGTCGAGGGAAGAGTGGAACTCTCAGCTCACATGGCCTTGCTATTTTGCGCCATGCTTTATATTCTGATAGAACCTTTAGTTTGGGCTCTATAGTTGCTCGGTGATTAAACACAAATCGTACGAAGGATAGTATTTTTGGTGGTGTCTATGCCTCCCGCCTTGCTAAATATTTTGAGATACCTATTAGGCATGATGAGAAGGAGGAGATGTTGCTACCCACTAAATATTTAGATTATGCCAGCATGGTAGCACACGATTTTATTAAAAATGATAAGCATAAGCGACTCCAGTACAACTTGGTATCCAGCCAGGGTACGTGTGAGATCATTACTTTGCCTGCACCCTCTTTGTTTGATATCCTTTCAGGCTGGTACACCATTATGCCTGATCATATTTATGTGTACTAGAGCTTAACGCAACCTCTCGCACCTGAGCTAGCACCAGTTCCTGATCCATATCAAGAGCCCATTTATCATTGGGGGCCACTGGAGCTCACCAACCAGTGGAACCCTCGGGACCCTTTGCAGTACCTAGGAGAGGGTTACTTCGAGTCGTGGCCATAGACCAACTTAGGAAAAAAGCCTAAGCTTGGGGAGTACGTATTTCTCACCGATATTACATTCATGTTCACACATTCGTTCCTGCTGTCGGTGTTCATCCTTTTTCATTGTATTATCCATGTTAGTTTAATTTCCTTGCTTTCTACTTGTGTGTTTGAAAAACATTGATAAAATCCAAAAATATTTCTTACTTCTTTTTCGTTTTTATTTCTAGTTTAATTAGTTGTAGTATTAAAAGAAAACCCAAAAAGATTCTTCGTTCTTCTTTTGCTTGTTGGGAGCTTTCCCGTCTAAATAGTTTTTCTCATTTTTGTTTTCTTTCCTTCTTTTTGTTTTGCTTTCTTAAGAAAAACAAAAACTCCAAAAATATTTAAGTGTTTTTCTTTAAATTTCTTTTCTTTTCTTTGGGTCGTAAGGAGAGGAATGCGATGAAAATGTTGAGTGGCTCTCATATGCATTATTGTTGATCTAACAAAGAGCCCATATTACCTTGTCTTCTCCTTTGAATAAATGTTTGCAGATTCCAACTTAGTCCAATGCACATGCACTCTTATTATTATTCACACCGTTCGGTCGTGCAAGGGAAAGTCAATAATGACGATATTTGATGAAATGATTGAGATGAAGAAAAGCTGGTATGAACTCGACCTATTTTGTTTGTGTAAACATGATTAGCTCATCATTCCTGATTCAGCCTATTATGAATGAGACATGTTTGCAATGACAATTAGAGATTATAGTTACTCATGCCATGCTTAATTAGCTAGGAGTGGATAATGGTTTGTCTTGTGTGCCAACATGCATTTTAAATTGGTTATGATGTAGTATGATAGGATGGTATCCTCTTCTGAATGATTCAAGTGGCTTGACTTGGCACATGTTCATGCATGTAGTTGAATGAAAACCAACATAGCCTCCATGATATTTATGTTCATGGTGATTTATATCCTACTCATGCATGTATTCAATGTTGATTAACCTCAATGCATATTTATTACAATTGTCACTCTCTAGTTGGTTGCTTCTCAATCTATTTGCTAGCCTTCACTTGTACTTAGCAGGAATATTGCTTGTGCATCCACTTCCTTAAACCCAAAGTTGTTCCATATGAGTCCACCATACCTACCCATATGCGGTATTTACCTGCCGTTCCAAGTAAATTTGCATGTGCCAAACTCTAAACCTGTAAATGATAATCTGTTTTGTATGCCTGAATTGCTCATGTAGCGACTGGGGGCTGTCAGTATCTTCTATGCTAGATGAGTTATTCTCACGATGAGTGTTTATTCACTTGTCATTCACGAGAAAGTGGCTAGTAATTGGGATGCCCAGTTCCATGATCAAAATCAAATCAATATATAATAATGAAACAAAACTCCCCCAGGGCTGTTGTTGGCATGGACGGTACCCGTGGATTCGGCTAGCCATGGAGTATGATTGTTGGTGGAGGGGGAGTAAAAACTTTACCATTCTGTTTGGGAGCAGCCTATAATGTGTCTAGCATGGAAGATAGTGAGATCTCTTGGTTGTTATGTTGACAATGAAAGCATACCGCTCAAAATCATATTCATCTCTGTTTTAAAGCTTCGAGCTCTAGCACCTCTGCAAATCCCTGCTTCCCTCTATGAAGGGCTTATCTATTTACTTTTATTATTGAGTCGTCATCCTCTTATTAAAGCACCAGCTGGAGAGGACTTCTGTCATTTATATGCCTTGTTTTTATTCAGTATTGAGTATGACTGTGACTGGATCTCTCTTGTCATGAATTATAATATCCAGTCGGTCCTTGATCTTCAGGGGTGCTCTGCATTTATGTTTTGCAGTCTCAGAAAGGGCTAGCAAGATACCATTTTGTCATGTTATATCATGATAGTCTTTAAAAAGTGTTGTCATCCGAGATATCTTATTATTACTCGCAAGTTGATTATGCCATTGATATGAGTAAATGTGAGACCTAAATGTTATTGTGAATATGGTTAGTTCATAATCTTTGCTCAAAACCAAAACATTGGTTAGACATATTTGCAACAACAAAATCAAACAGAGTTTGTAAAAGTTTTTCTTTGTCACTTTCAGTTTGTCAACTGAATTGCTTGAGGACAAGCAATGAGTTAAGCTTGGGGGAGTTTATACGTCTCCATCGTATCTAGTTCTCCAAGCTCTCCTGCCCTTGTTTTGGACTCTAGTTTGCATGATCTTATTGGAACTAACCTGGACTGACGCTGTTTTAAGCAGAGTTCCCATGGTTTTGTTTTTGTGCAGAAATCAAAGTTCTCGGATTTGCCTGAAAATTTACGGAGAACTTTTGTGGAATAAATAAAAAATACTGGCGCATAAAGATACCAGAGGGGGCCTCCCAGAGGCCTGGGTACACGCCTATCCCCCAGGGCGTGCCTCCCAGGCTTGTGGGCCCCGTGGACTGTCTCCGACCCTAATTCCAACTCTATATATACCTATTCGTGGAGAAAAGAATCAGAGAGAAGGATTCATCACGTTTTACGATACAAAGCCGCCACCGCTTCCTATTCTTCATCGGGAGGGCTGATCTTGAGTCCGTTCGGGGCTCGGGAGAGGGGAATCCGTCGCCATCGTTATCATCAACCTTCCTCCATCACCAATTTCATGATGCTCACTGCTGGGAGTGAGTCTTCATAGGCTTGCTGGACGGTGATGAGTTGGATGTGATTTATCATCTAATCAAGTTAGTTTTGTTAGGGCTTGATCCCTAGTGTCCACTGTGTTCTGAGATTGATGTCGCTATGACTTTGCTATGCTTAATGCTTATCACTAGGGCCCGAGTGCCATGATTTCATATCTGAACCTATTATGTTTTCATGAATATATGTGTGTTCTTGATCCTATCTTGCAAGTTGTAGACAGCTATTATGTGTCATGATCCGCATACCCCAAGGTGACAATAATTGGGATTCTTTCCGGTCATTACCATAGTTTGAGGAGTTCATGTATTCACTAAGTGCTAATGCTTTGTTCTGGTTATTTTTTTAAAGGAGGCTTTAATATCCCTTAGTTTTCTTATGGACCCCACTGCCATGGGAGGGTAGGATAAAAGATGACATGCAAGTTCTTTTCCATAAGCACGTATGACTATATACGGAATACATGCCTACATTACATTGATGAATTGGAGCTAGTTCTATGTCGGCCTAGGTTATGACTGCTACATGATGAATATTATCCAACACAATTATCCATCGCTGATCCGATGCCTACGAGCTTTTCACATATTGATCTTTGCTAAGTTACCTTATTGCTGCTACTATTACAATCACTACAAAACTGCTACTATTACTTTTGCCATTGTTCCGTTACTTCCATACTACTTTGCTACTAAAAACTTTGCTGCGGATACTAATTTTTTCAGGTGGGGTTGAATTGAAAACTCAACTACTAATACTCGTGAATATTCTTTGGCTCCCCTTGTGTCGAATCAATTAATTTTGGTTGAATACTCTACCCTCAAAAACTGTTGTGATCCACTATACTTATGGGTTATCAAGGGCACTCCACATTATCGAGTTTATAGGTGTGAATGGTGGCTTTGGGTGATTTGATGTATATCCTTATCAGACCATTATTGAATAATTAATAAAGATGGTTGCAAATTTTTCATGAGACCAAAGTATGGACTGTCAATTTTTCACTAGACCTTTTGCCAGTCTTGAAATGGCACTAACATCGATAAATTATTGTTGCGCATTAGGTGGTCGATGATCGTGACACACTTGGACAGTCGGACGGACAATGAGATCAAGAACTACTGGAACACGCACATCCGGAAGAAGCTCCTGCACATGGGCATCGACCCCATCACCCACCAGCAGCTACCACCCGACAAGAGCCACCAACACGTCGCCGCCACCTCCATCGCCCAGCTCCTCGAGACCCTCCTTTGCGTTGCGGTGGCCACGAGCCTCGGTAGCCTCGACACTGTTGCCCTCATGCAGGCGCAGCTTCTACAGCTGCTCCTCAAGACCATCGGATCTAACAATGACACCAGCGGCCTCATCGCCAACTTAGCTGCTGCAAATGCAATGCTAAACTCAAGCAATAGCATGGTTCGGAACCTCCTACTCCGGGATCAGATGAACTGGCTGCAGCTGGGTTGCCTCTACAACACCTCCAAATTTGTAGAGCAGCACATGGTGCAGGTTCAGCAAAAGCTGACCACTGAGACGTGTCCGGGAACGAGCTCCTTTGCAGCAGCTGAACAGGCTGACCAACTCTGCAACATTGCAACTTCATTTGCATCGCATGATGTTGCACCCATGGGTGACTAGTCTCCCACGCAGGAGTTCGCTAGCTTGCTAGATCCCATGATGGAGCTTCCGATCTTTGCTCTACGGAGAGTGGTTCTTTCTGGGAGGACATAATGGAGGATAACCACCATTTGTAGATTCTTCCTTCCGGCTGAAACAAATGTGTTGTATTTGACACTTTTGTACAGTGTTATATCCATCATAGAGGTGTAGATGAGATGATAAAACATGCATTGATTTGTTTGTGTATTCATTGATCTTCTTCCAATAGATTTGTCAGTGAAGTTGATGGTGGTCAATTGCTGATTTAATGTGGCCCGCGCTCCTTATCAGTTAAGATGGTGCCACTATGATGGAAGAGAACTGAAGCACTTTTGTCTCTCCCGCAAAGCCACCCCTCCCCACTAGTTTGTCTTGGGTTCTCGCCCAAAACCTGTCCTCAACCTCGCGCCTTCATCCTCCCATTTCGTTCCCTTTAGTTTTTCTCTCTTGCCTTTGCTTTCGCTCCATCACCCCGGCCGCCATGCCGCACCCCTGTCAGAACTCAACGAGCCCGTCAACTCCAATAGTACACTGAGGCTACACACCACTTCTCCTTTGCTGCTCTTCCACACCTCTCCCCCGACCGCCGTGCAGGTACCATCCACTCCTATGATGCTCACCAAGACCGACAACTATTTGGTGAATTACCGGGGCTAAATTTTGGCCCCTTCTTCTTTGAAGTAATGTATTCTGATATGGAGTACATATACGAGCACTATGTTAAGTCGTCCGATGAGGAGGACTACACAGATGAGACGATGATGATGGAGGCGGTGCCTGCAGACGCGGAGCGTGCAAAGTAGCATGTTCTCAATTTCAAGGGATCGATCAAGGGTCATCGAGTGCTCAACCGCAACCGGGCGCGCGGCCATTTGAAGCTGATGGATGACTAGTTTGCCATGATGCCTTCTTTGCTGATAATTTTTGCCGGCGCTTTCGGATGCGCAAAAATGTCTTTGATCCACTCTACCATGACGTCGGGTCCTTTGATACTACTAAAGGAAAAATGCCCTAGAGGCAATAATAAAGTTGTTATTTTATATTTCCTTATTTCATGATAAATGTTTATTATTCATTCTAGAATTTTATTAACCGAAAACTTGATACATGTGTGGATACATAGACAAAATACCGTGTCCCTAGTAAGCCTCTAATAGACTAGCTCGTTGATCAAAGATGGTTAAGTTTCCAAACCATAGACATGTGTTGTCATTTGATAAATGGGATCACATCATTAGGAGAATGTTGTGATGACCCATTCGTTAGCTTAGCATTATGATCGTTCAGTTTTATTGCTATTGCTTTCTTCATGTCAAATACATATTCCTCCGACTATGAGATTATGCAACTCCCAGATACCGGAGGAATGCCTTATGTGCTATCAAACGTCACAACATAACTGGGTTATTATAAAGATGCTCTACAGGTATCTCCGAAGGTGTTTGTAGGGTTGGCATAGATCAAGATTAGGATTTGTCACTCCGAGTATCGGAGAGGTATCTCTGGGCCCTCTCAGTAATACACATCATAAGAAGCCTTGAAAGTAAAGTGACTAATGAGTTAGTTGTTGGATGATGTATTACAGAACGAGTAAAGAGACTTTCTGGCAACGATGTTGAACTAGGTATGAAGATACCGATGATCGAATCTCGGGCAAGTAATATACCGATGACAAAGGGAATAACATATGTTGGCATTATGGTTCAACGATAAAGATCTTCATAGAATATGTAGGGGACAATATGAGCATCCAGGTTCTGCTATTGCTTATTGACCGGAGAGGTGTCTCGGTCATGTCTACATAGTTCTTGAACCCATAGGGTCCGCACGCTTAATGTTCGATGACAATTTTGTATTATATGAGTTATGAGATTTGGTGACCAAAGGTTGCTCGGAGTCCCAGATGAGATCATGGACATGACGAGGAGTCTAAAAATGGTCAAGAGGTAAAGATTGATATATAAGACGATGGTATTCGAACACCGAAAGTGTTCCGGAGGGTACCGGGTACATATAGGGTCACCGGACGAAGGGGTTCCGGGCACCCCCGGCAAAAATATGGGCCTAATGGGCCGAGAGGGGAAACAAAGCAGCCAGCAGGGGTTGCTGCGCCCCCCATATGGGCCGAACCAGAGGAGGAAGGAAAGAGGGAAGAGAGAAGGAAGGGGAGGGATTCAGCCTCCCCCTTCCTTCCCTCCTTTCTCCTC
>NC_041383.1:676984540-676985398 GCF_002162155.2 Triticum dicoccoides | reverse complement strand
CCACCGTTCGCCTGGGCCAGCGCCCAGGCTCGCCCCATCGAGCGCTCGTGCCCGCGTGCTCGCACGCCCGACCCGATAGGCCCCCGGGCCACTGACTAGGGGGCCCCGCCCCAGAACGTTAAAAAAAAAGGGGGATAAAAAAATTATATAAAAAATAAATAATAAAATAAATAAAAACAATAAATATAATTAATAAAATAAAAATGATTTAATAAAATTATTAATTAATTAATTAATTAATTAAGTTAATTAATCCGGTTTAATTAAATTAATTAACTAGTTAAGTTTAATTAAACTGTAATTAGATTAACCTAAACCCTAATTAACCTAAATAGAGAATGACAGGTGGGTCCCACTGGACCCACATGTCAGGGTTGACTCAGTCAACCCCTATTGATTGCTGACGTCAGCATGACATCATGCTGACGTCATAAATACATTTTTTCGAATTAATTAAATAAATAATTAAATTCCAAAATTGTTAAAATCTTTTAAAAATCATATCTTTTAATCTGTAACTCGGATTAAAATATTTTCAACATGAAAGTTGCTCAGAACGACGAGGCGAATCCGGATACGCAGTCCGTTCGTTCGCCACACACCCCTAACCTATCGAACTCGCAACTTTCCCCCTCTGGCTCCTCTGCCCGAAAACGCGAAACACCGGGAATACTTTCCCGGATGTTTCCCCCCTTAACCGGTACCACCTCATACTACGTTAGGGCACACCTAGCACCGCTCATTGTCACGTCACGCATCGTCGTGTTTATGTTTGCATTGTATTCATTGTTTCTTCCCCCTCTTATCTCCGGTAGACTACGAGACCGATGCTGATGCCACCGGGTACGACTACATCAC
>NC_041383.1:676983308-676984237 GCF_002162155.2 Triticum dicoccoides | reverse complement strand
TATGGTGGGGGGGCTAATTGGACTAGAGACCCAAAGTAGGATTCCTCCTACTTGGGGCACCCCTAGGCTATTCCCCTCCCCCTCCCACCTATATATACGTGGGGAGGGGGTGCCTAGAACACACATCAACTATTGTTAGCCGTGTGGTGCCCCCCTCCATAGTTTACGCCTCCGATCATATTCTCGTAGTGCTTAGGCGAAGCCCTGCGAGGATCACTTCACCATCACCGTCACCACACCGTTGTGCTGACGGAACTCATCTACTTCCTCGACACTCTGCTGGATCAAGAGTTCGAGGGACGTCATCGAGCTGAACGTGTGCAGAACTCGGAGGTACCGTACGTCCGGTGCTTGATCGGTTGGAACGAGAAGAAGTTTGACTACATCATGCGTGTTGTCAAACGCTTCCGCTTTTGGTCTACGAGGGTACGTAGACACACTCTCCCCTTCCATTGCTATGCATCTCCTAGATAGATCTTGCGTGAGTGTGACGCCCGGGTAATTAAGCTACAGTGATCCTTTGCTAATGATGCCACGTCACCTCGTTTGTAGTTGCTAATCTCGAGATTGTTCGAAACCGATTCAAATTCAAATTTAAAATCAGGCAAACAACAAAAGTTTTCAAAAATTAAAACTAAAATGTTCGGGTTGTGTCAAATAAATCGTAAGTAATTATGGAGGTGAAACCACATTTTTATAAAATGTTTAAATGCTCAAAGGAAAATAAAACAGCAGCAAAAGAAATTAATTAAATGCCTTGGTATTTTATAAAATACTAAACTATATTATTTGGGGGTTAAACCTTTTGTGGCAGAGGTATAATTAGTGTTACTATTTAAGGTACAACTTTTATGTTTTATAAAACTATAATAAAATAAAACAGTAAAAGAAAAGAAAATAAATAAAAAGAAAACAAAAAACAAAAAAAA
>NC_041383.1:676965209-676980577 GCF_002162155.2 Triticum dicoccoides | reverse complement strand
ATGGGTTGAACATATGCCTTCTCTAAACCATGTGAACCCGAAAGTTTTCACGAGTCATACTCTTCTGGTACTTCACCAGATAAAATTTCAACACTGCATCTTCATCGAACGTGAGAAGTGAATGAAAGGTTATGCATTGGAGAAGTGGGAGTCGACCTTGAACTTGTGTTCATGCCCATGGACACGATGTAGATCTTATCATTAAAGCTTCTTTTAAATAAATTATTCCTTTGGTATAAGTTCATCTTATATCTAGGATCTGGCCTTTGGCAACCGTGGTTCCGACCATGATTGTTCTTCTTTGATCTCATTTCTCGGACAAGTTAAAACAATTGTCTTCTATGGATCAATACACCAGTCCCACCTTTACTTTGATCTTGTGTCGAGTATTACCCCCCTGGTATCTCGAGATTATCATGGAACTGCATAACTCCTTATGAGATCTTCATCAAGTGCTACCTTCCCACTGATTCCAATTTTTCGCGGGCTCTGAGTTATTGAACACTCAAAGACACCGATAACTGAACCGAGTCCGCTCTTCGGTTCAACAACTCTTCAGTAAGCTTCTATAAGTACGAGTTTGTACCCAATCACGCCATTCCTAGCCTGTTTGGCTATATCATTGTCGTGACGATTCTAACTGTGCTACCTGGTCCTTATTCTCGGAGCACCAATTTTCGACGATGAACTAACCTTATGTCGATCCTCATCGTCATATCATTTCGCCTTGAACAACAAGCTTGGTTTCGAGTTTGTGTCGTAACTGTGGTTCCAATAACCTCTTGCTTCATCATTCCTTCGGCTTGATGTCGTCGCTCATTGATTACATCTGCATGAAATCTCTCGACAATTGTGTCGTGATCATCATCAACCTTATGAGCTCTTCCAGGAATTCAATTGAATTCTTGATGGGTAATACCATCCTTGCACCTCGATGATTCCTGTTCTCATCGACCACTTTATTGCCTTCCGTTCAACACAACTTGTTCGTGTTTTGTGTAAACCTTGAGATCCCTGCTACCCAGCAGTTGATCTTCCTTACCTCGGAAGTATTACCATCTCTTTTTGTCAAGAATGTGGTGAGAATTTCACCACCTCTTAAGAATTCTTGATATCATAATACTTCTTGCCATCTTCGTTCATTCCTTGGCCCCCGTATTGTTTTCAACCGGAATACCGACAATTGAGCTATGACGTGTGAATTCAAAACTTCTAGCAAGCCTCTTGCTTTGAAGTGAAATTCTTAGACTATTGATTATTGAATCACCATTCCGACGTTGGTCGTGCAACCCAGCCCATATTTCGGGTGCACCTTTCAACCAATGTTTAATTGTGTATGTTTTCCTCGAGCATACATCATTATACCATTTGAGCTGACAAATGTCATCTTCTTGTTCACATTATCGTGGAAATCCATCCGTTTGGAATTCTCGATGAATTGTCGCTGAGCCCATCAGCCACCTTCTCATCCCCTCCTTGGTTTAATGATGAACTATTGCTTCAGAAACCCGCTCCCATAGTTCATTTCTCGAGAATCTTGCAATGTCATTTCGTCGATTTGTGTTGCACCTTTTCCTCTCGGACCCCCTGAGTCTAAGGTATCATGACACCAATTGGATATGAATCTCGGTCAGATATGATGGTTGGGACAACTTTCCGAGAGTTATGATGTTGATCCTTTGGTGACCCGGTAACCTGATGTCATGCCTAGCACCCCCCCCCCGGCTGGAGGACCTATCCTTATAGATTCCTTTTCAGCAAGGTTATCCGTTCATCCATGAGGAAATTGTAAGACTTATTCTACAAGTTATTCCTGATGGATCCTTCGTGTTTCCAAAGTCTGATCTTCACATGAAGACCATGTCAATGCTATCTCGAAGCATGTCTGCGATACTCTGATTTTCAACAAGAACATCCGAAGCCCAATGCTAAATGTTTCTTGCTCAATTATCCGAACACCGTTGTATGGGTAATGTCATGAAATTTCTCTCCCCTTACCTAAAGGGTTTTCTACATTATATCCTGTCATGGATATCATGCTCTGCTTATCCTTGGGAAGGATATACCCCCAAAATATGTGTTTAAACACATTTTTCCTTTCCATTGTTCTGTTTAACCTAATGATCACATTTTCCTTTCCATGGGTCTGTTTGACCCTTCTTGTGACCTATATAATCTAAGCAGTGATAATCCCCTGCTTAGGTAAGCACCTCGTTGTACCACTCTGTAAGTAAGACCCTATTACTATTGTTGATGACATTCCGGTAACCACCGATGGACGAGAACCTTGCCTATTGGTCCGCCTCGTTCAACGAGCAGGAAAATGGTTCTCTTCGACCCTCGCCCTTGGTACCTATGTTGTTGCCGACATGACCCTCAGACTCTCCTCTGACATGCCTAGCTTACATGATCGAGCAAGATGTCACCAACCTTTCTACTTTTAACCACATGGTGGGCCCATAACCCACAGTTCCACAGGATCGGAACCAGACTCTCCTGTACACCCCCTATTCCCAAAGTTATTCCTCGTGCGTGGACTCGTATGTAATCCACGGGCCACTGTCCTAGTGATCTATTCTGGTATCAGACGCAATACTTACTCTCGCTACTCTGAACCCCTTTCTCACTCTCGTACAGGCTTCGAGCAACTATCTATCCGCTTGGAGCCTATTATGGTACCTTCGTACCTTACTCTCGAGGTATTTCATATGTTCAACTCGAGTGATAATCTTATACTAATTCATGGGTTAACCCCAGATTGTTTCCCTCAAAAGCATTATGTCGTAGTGAGCTGCCCCTTATCTTTTCGTAAGTACGATGGAGTTCCCGAAGAAATGATGACAAGTTTATCATGATGCATCGGAATAAAGGATTGAAGACATCAACGAAAGGGATTAACTTCTTCGAGAAGATCCGTTAGAATGTCGTAACCAGAACTTTCCCCTTACTCCCCTCTTAAATCTCGGGACGAGATTTCTTGTAGTGGAGGAGAATTGTGACGCCCGGATAGTTAAGCTACAATAACCATCTGCTAATGATGCCACGTCACTTCGATTACTGTTGCTAATCTCGCGTTAGTTCGAAACTGATTCAAATTCAAATTCCAAAAACAAGTCAAATTTTATTTCTTCAAACTGATAAGGAAAAATGTTCGGTGGGTTGCAAATATTCACTAAGTAATTACCATGTAGGAGGTAACATTAAATGGAATTTTAAATTTTCCCTAGAAATAAATAAAGTGAACAAGCATCCCTTATTATGCCCATTAAAATATGAACTTAATTTCAAACATTTCCGAATAACCCCAAACCTTTTGGAAAACACCCAAAATATCAGGAGGTGATTATGTGTGGAGTTTCAACTTTAACTAAAATCATTTAGTACCTAAACTGAATACAAAACAGTAGATAAATAAGAAAAACAATAAACAAAAAAGATGTGAAAAACATAATACCTAATCTACTGTACACTTAGGCCCAATTATTACATTAGTAGCCCAGCCCAACTCCCCTTTTTCTTCTTCCTCTGTTCACAGGGCTGGGTGGCCACCGTGCACCCGTCCACGTCGCGGATCGGCCACGTGCTGACCATCTCGTGAATCCCCGTCGTCCTACAAGACCTCCCTCGACGCCGTGGTCAAACCCTAGCCCACTCTCTCCCCCCTCCCTCGCGCCGCTTTCTTCCCGCATCGCTCAGCCAACGCCGTCATCGCCATGGCCATCATTATTCCCGCGCGCACCGAGCTCCCCGCCGGCTGAGATCACACCTGGAGCATCGCCTGCCTCGTCCGCGTCGACTGGAAGGACTGGATCGAGATGGAGTGGACCACATCACCGGGATCGACCTCATCCCCTTCCTTCGGTCGTCGCCGTTCAACCTCGTCGATCGCCGTCGTCTGCGCTTCTAAACCTTCGCCGAGCCACTCGTGTGCTCCGATGTGAGCGCCTGCACCTTTCTCCTTCTGGACTAGCTTGGATTCGAGCTCGAGCACGCCACCGCCGTAGCCATAGCTCCCTTGTCCGCCATGGCCGGAGCTCGTTCGAGCTGCCGCGCGCTGCTGCTCCCGTGTACGCGCTGCCTGCTGCTCGGTGCTACTAGCCGCGGTTGTTGCTCAAGCTGCCGCTGCTCGCCCGCGTCCACCCGCGTGTGCCCCCGCCTGCCCCGCAGTTGCAGACGCTCGTCCGTTGCTGCAGCCGTCGCCCCGGCCGACCCTTGCCCACGCCGTAGGGACGTTCGCCCCCTTCGTCGTCCGCCCCACACCGCGGCCCGGCTCCCTCTGCTCCGCCCTGCGGACCACCTCGCCCCGCAGCCTACTGTTGTGGCCTTCTCCGCCGCGGCTGCCGCTCCCTACTGCTGCTCTGCCCGCTGCACTCGGCTGCAGCTCCTCTGCTACAGTAACGTTCAGTTACTGTAGCTGCAGCTAGCTTTGGCAAATTCACATTGGGTAGCCCCTTTGACAGCCAATAAACATCCACAAGGCAAGTTCTTATGTGGATAAAAATAATTTGGGCAGAGAGTACACTTGAAAATCTTCATTTTACCCCATTGCACCAAATCCATTTGATGGATGGATTAAATTCTATGAAATTCACAAATTGCTGTTTTCTTTTAACATAGAACATACTTAACCCCTAGCAGCGTGTGTGTGCTGTGTAGGTGTGTGTGCGCCGTGCATGTGGCCGGCTGTGCCCAGTAATGGCCGGCCCTTACATAGATTAGTACTACTATAATAGGTCTTAATTAGAGCTAAGTTAGTCTAGTAGTAGATGACATGTAGGCTCTCATTAAATAAATTAGACTTATTTAATTGTTTAGATAAATAGTCTATGACATGTGGGTCACACATGCCCTTTTGACTAGTCAAATTGACTTGGTCAGTTCGGATTAAACTAAATATAATAAATCCAGAAATTTTAGAAAATACCTAAAACTTTGGAAAATCATAGAAAATTAACCATAACTCCGATGGAAAAACTTTGTACATGAAAGTTGCTCAAAACGACGAGACGAATCCGGATACGCAGTCCGTTCGTCCGCCACTCCCCCCTAACCTATCGAACTCGCAACTTTCCCCCTCCGGCTCCTCTGCCCGAAAACACGAAACACCGGGGATATTTTCCCGGATGTTTCCCCCCTTCACCGATATCACCTATCCCTGCGTTAGGTCACCTCTAGCACCGCATTCGTCATGTTATGCTTTGATTGCTCTGTTATTTATTATGTTCCCCCTCCATTACTTTTTCCGGTAGACCCCGAGGCCACTGCCGGTACCCCCTGTGATCGACTACGGTGTTGACGACCCCTCTCTCTTGCCAGAGCAACCAGGCAAGCCCCCCCTTTGATCACCAGATATCGCCTACTCTTCTCTATACTGCTTGCATTAGAGTAGTGTAGCATGTTACTGCTTTCCGTTAATCCTATTCTGATGCATAGCCTGTCATTGCTGCTACAGTCATTGATACCTTACCCGCAATCCTAAATGCTTAGTATAGGATGCTAGTGTTCCATCAGTGACCCTACATTCTTGTCAGTCTGCCTTGCTATACTATCGGGCCGTGATCACTTGGGAGGTGATCACGGGTATATACTATACATACATACATACTATACAGATGGTGACTAAAGTCGGGTCAGCTCATTGAGTACCCGCAAGTGATTCTGACGAGGGGGCTGAAAGGACAGGTGGCTCCATCCCGGTAGAGGTGGGCCTGGGTTCCCGACGGCCCTCGACTGTTACTTTGTGGCGGAGCGACAGGGCAGGTTGAGACCACCTAGGAGACGGGTGGGCCTGGCCCTGTTCGACGTTCGCGGATACTTAACACGCTTAACGAGATCTTGGTATTTGATCTGAGTCTGGCTACGAGCCTATACGCACTAACCATCTACGTGGGAGTAGTTATGGGTATCCCGACGTCGTGGTATCAGCCGAAGCACTTCAGACGTCAGCGATGGAGCGGCGCGCGCCGAATTGGACTGGAACGCCACTAGGCTAGGTCTGCTTTCGGCCGCCCACGCAACGTGCAGGTGTGCTCAGGGCGATGGGCCCAGACCCCTGCGCGCTTAGGTTTAGACCGGCGTGCTGGCCTCTCTGTTTTGCCTAGGTGGGGCTGCGACGTGTTGATCTTCCGCGGCCGGGCATGACCCAGGAAAGTGTGTCCGGCCAAATGGGATCAAGCGTGTTGGGTTATGTGGTGCACCCCTGCAGGGAAGTTAATCTATTCGAATAGCCGTGATCTTCGGTAACAGGACGACTTGGAGTTGTACCTTGACCTTATGACAACTAGAACCGGATACTTAATAAAACACACCCTTCAAAGTTCCACAGACAAACCGGTGATCGCTTTTCCGCAGGGCGATGAGGAGAGGATCGCCGGGTAGGTTTATGCTATGCGATGCTACTTGGAGATGCTTCTTGGAGTTGCTACTTGGAGATGCTTCTTGGAGTTGCTACTTGGAGATGCTACTTGGAGGACTTCAATCTACTCTCTTCTACATGCTGCAAGACGGAGGCTGCGAGAAGCGTAGTCTTCGACAGGATTAGTTACCCCCCTCTTATTCTGGCATTCTGCAGTTCAGTCCACTGATATGGCCTCCTTACACATATACCCATGCATATGTAGTGTAGTTCCTTGCTTGCGAGTACTTTGGATGAGTACTCACGGTTGCTTTCTCCCCCCTTTTTCCCCTTTTCCTTCCTTTCTGGTTGTCGCAACCAGATGCTGGAGTCCAGGAGCCAGACGCCACCGTCGACGACGACCCCTACTACACTGGAGGTGCCTACTACTACGTGCAGCCCGCTGGCGACGACCAGGAGTAGTTAGGAGGATCCCAGGCAGGAGGCCTGCGCCTCTTTCGATCTGTATCCCAGTTTGTGCTAGCCATCTTATGGCAACTTGTTTAACTTATGTCTGTACTCAGATATTGTTGCTTCCGCTGACTCGTCTATGATCGAGCACTTGTATTCGAGCCCTCGAGGCCCCTGGCTTGTATTATGATGCTTGTATGACTTATTTTATTTGTAGAGTTGTGTTGTGATATCTTCCCGTGAGTCCCTGATCTTGATCGTACACATTTGCGTGCATGATTAGTGTACGATTGAATCGGGGGCGTCACAGTGAGCATAGGATTTTTTTTGAAATTGCAGGCTACGTTCCCCAACAGTGGCATCCGAGCCAGGTCTATGCTTAGATGATATGCACGAGTAGAACACAACGAGTTGTGGGCGGTGATCGTCATACTACTTACCACCAATGTCTTCTTTTGATTCGGTGGTATTGTTGGATGAAGCGGCCTAGACCAACCTTACATGACCACATTCATGAGACCGGTTCCACCGATAGACGTGCAACTGGTTTTGCATAAAGGTGGCTGGCGGGTGTCTGTTTCTCCAACTTTTGCCACGTAACAATGGTTCTTGCTAGAAACCCATAGCAGCCACATAAAACTTGCAACAACAAAGGTAACAACGGTTCTTGCTAGAAACCCATAGCAGCCACGTAAAACTTGTAACAACAAAGTAGAGGACGTCTAACTTGTTTGTGCAGGGCATGTTGTGATGTCATATGGTCAAAACATGATGTGATATACGTTGTTGTATGAGATGATCATGTTTTGTAAAAGTTATCGGCAACTGGCAGGAGCCTTGTGGTTGTCACTTTATTGTATGAAATGCAAACGCCGTGTAATTGCTTTACTTTATCACTAAGCGGTAGCGGTAGTTGTAGAAGCAATAGTTGGCGAGACGACCACGATGCTACGATGGAGATCAAGTTTTCAAGCCGGTGACAATGGAGATCATGGTGATGCTTTGGAGATGGAGATCAAAAGCACAACATCATGATGGCCATATCATGTCACATATTTTGATTGCATGTGATGTTTATCTTTATGCATCTTACTTTTCTTAGTATGGCGGTAGCATTATAAGATGATCCCTTAACTAAATTTCAAGGTATAAGTGTTCTCCCTGAGTATGCACCATTGCGACAGTTCTTCGTGCTGAGACACCACATGATGATCAGGTGTGATAGTCTCTATGTTCACATACAACGGGTGCAAGAAAATTTTGCACATGCAGAATACTCGGATTAAACTTGACGAGCCTAGCATGTACAGACATGGCCTCGGAACACTGGAGACCAAAAGGTCGAACGTGAATCATATAGTAGCTATGATCAATATAGAGATGTTCACCATTGATGACTACTCCATCTCACGTGATGATTGGACATGGTTTAGTTGATTTGCATCACGAATCATTTAGATGACTTGAGGGATGTCTATCTATGTGGGTGTTCTTTAGTAATTTGATTAATTGAACTTAATTTATCATGAACTTAGTCATGATAGCATTTGCAAATTATGTTGTAGATCAATAGCTCGTGGTGTAACTCCCGTATGTTTTCTAATATGCTCCTAGAGAAAACTAAGTTGAAAGATGATAGTAGCAATGATACTGACTCGGTCCGTGATCTGAGGATTATCCTCATTGCTGCATAGAAGAATTATGTCCTTGATGCACTGCTAGGTGACAGACCTATTGCAGGAGCAGATGCAGACATTATGAACGCTTGGCAATCTTGATATGGTGACATGCAGACCCTACGGGTTCGAGAACTATGTAGACATGATCGAGGCACGTCTCCGGTCAATAACCAATAGCGGAACCTGGATGCTCATATTGGCTCCTACATATTCTACGAAGATCTTTATCGGTCAAACCGCATAACAACATACGTTGTTCCCTTTGTCATCGGTATGTTACTTGCCCGAGATTCGATCATTGGTATCATCATACCTAGTTCAATATCATTACCAGAAAGTCTCTTTACTCGTTCCATAGTGCATCATCTCGTAACTAACTCATTAGTTACATTGCTTCCAAGGCTTATAGTGATGAGCATTACCGAGAGGGCCCAGAGATACCTCTCCGATATACGGAGTGACAAATCCTATTCTTGATCTATGCCAACCCAACAAACACCTTCGGAGACACATGTAGAGCATCTTTATAATCACCCAGTTACGTTGTGACGTTTGATAGCACACGAGGTGTTCCTCTGGTATTCGGGAGTTGCATAATCTCATAGTCTGAGGAACATGTACAAGTCATGAAGAAAGCAGTAGCAATGAAACTGTAACGATCATAATGCTAAGCTAATGGATGGGTCTTGACCATCACATCATTCTCCTAATGATGTGATCCCGTTCATTAAATGACAACACATTTCTATGGTTAGGAAACATAACCATCTTTGATTAACGAGCTAGTCAAGTAGAGACATACTAGGGACACTATCTTTTATCTATGTATTCACACATGTACCAAGTTTCCAGTTAATACAATTCTAGCATGAATAATAAGCATTTATCATGAAATAAGGAAGTAAATAATAACTTTATTATTGCCTCTAGGCCATATTTCCTTCACCTGCATCGTCGATGTAGAGCTTGCCGCGATGACTCTTAGGCATCCAGCCCACAACATATCCCTTGAGCCCTGTGAAGCTGCCCTTCAAGAACTCTAAACCACCTTGCACTAGCCCCATGGTGGGCGCCAAGTTTCATGGAATTGCCACGACAGATGCCCTAGCATGATGACTTAGGTGTGGAGCCATTGCAATGTAGTTAGCTTGAAGGTGTTAAAACGGGACAAGGGACACAGAGAGTTTACCCAGGTTCGGCCCCTCACAACAAAGTAAAGGCCTACTCCTGCTTTAGGTTTTATTGCTTGGGTTTCAATTACCAGGGAGCGAATACGCTTGACCTAATTCTCGACTAGTTGTTTCCTGCCCTAACCCGCCGCCGGGTCACCCCTTTTATATAAACAGGCTGATGCCCGGCGGCTTACAGAGTCCTGGATGGCTCATATATATACAACGTGTCCGTCTCGATGACAGAACTAAACTTTCCTTAACATACAAGTTAAACATATGGCGGTTTATGCCCGTGGGCCTCAAGCCTCTTCCGGGTCTTGGGCCTTCCGTAAGCTTGCTTCATGAACCGCCATCTTCAACATCTTCTTGGGCCTTCTCACTATGAACCGCCAGTGGTATGACTCGGCCCCTCCTGGGCGAGTCATACCCAATAGTTATATCCCCAACACATAGGTCTATGGTGGACTGCTCAGGCATCATCGGAGAGGCACCAATGAGGATGATAACCCCTCCGTGATGGTGTACATTGGATCTCGTGGTTCTAGAACTTGCGGTGGCTGGAATTGTGTTTCGTCAACTCCCCTTAGGGTTTCTGGAATGTTTGGGAATTTATAGGGCGAAGAGGCGGTGGAGGAGACCCCCGTGGGCCCCACAACCCCCTGGGCGTGCCCTGGTGGGTTGTGGTCCCCACGGTCCTCCCCCGGGTGCTTTCTTGGCCCCCAAGGTGTCTTCTGGTCCAAAAAAATCTCAAAAAGTATTGTTGCGTCTGGACTCCATTTGATATGGATATTCTACGAAGTAAAAAACAAGCAAAAATCAACAACTAGCATTGGGCATTATGTCAATAGGTTAGTCCCAAAAAGTGATATAAACTTGCTATAAAATGATTGTAAAACATCCAAGAATGGTAATATAACACCATGGAACAATAAAAAATTCTAGATACGTTGGAGACATATCAATCCGCAACTATGAAAGAAGAATTAACATAAATATAACCATAGCATTAAATATGTGGATCCAAATCAGCCCCTTATAAAATAGCGCATAAACTAGGGTTTAAGCTTCTGTCACTCTAGCAACCCATCATCTAATTACTACTCCACAATGCATTCCCTTAGGCCCAAAGATGGTGAAGTGTCATGTAGTTGACATTCACATAACACCACTAAGGGAATCATAACATACACATCATCAGAATATCGAACGAATACCAAATTCACATGATTACTTATGACAAGACTTCTCCCATGTCCTCAAGAACAAAAGCAACTACTCAAAAATCATATTCATGTCCAAGATCAAAGGGATTTAAATAGCATATTGGATCTGAACGTATAATATTCCACCAAATAAACCAACTAGCATCAACTACAAGATGTAAACAACACTACTAGTCACCCACAGGCTCCAATGTGAGGTTCTGATACAAAGATTGAACACAAGAGATAAACTAGGGTTTGAGATTATATGGTGTTGGTGAAGATGTTGATGAAGATTGATCCTCCCACGATGAGAGGGTTGTTGGTGATGAGAATGGCTTCGATTTCCCCCTCCCGGAGGGAAGTATCCCCGGTGAATCGCTCTGTCGGAGAGCAAAAGTGCTCCTGCCCAAGTTCCGCCTCGAGGTGGCGGCGCTCCTTACCGAAAGTCACCCCCTTATTTTTTAGGGCAAATGGGCTTATATACCAGAAGATGGGCATCGGAGGCTGGCCAGGGGCCCCATTACTCAGCCTGTGCAAAACCGAACTGAAACCATAAACCAAACCGAAAAAATCCAAACCGAACCAAAAATTCAGTTTATTCAGTTTTCGGTTTCAGTTTCAGTTCCCAAATTTTGAAACCATTTGAACTTCGGTTTTTTTGGTTAGAAACCGAACAGTTTTCAATTAAACCAAAAAAACTGAAAGTACCTTCAGTGTGCAGAAAATAGCCAAAGCTTTGAGTAGAACACTTCACCCGCCCTTCATTTTATAGCTCTCCGCCCACCGCTCCTTGCCTCTGCTCATAGATGTGGGACTAAAGCACGCTTCCTTCTCTCCTAGCGACAACATTCCCACCACGCGGTACTTGTTTCAGTGTTTGGGCCTCCATTTTTCCAGCCCACACCGGTCTTGTTCAATTCTGTTGGGCCTAGCGTTTGACCTCCTGGCCTATGCGGTTTTTCTATTCGCTACCAAACCAAAGCTACGTTGTCTAAAAAAAACCAACACTAGGATGGTACTCCTACTTAGTACTAGACTACTAGTACTTACCCTTCAAAGAAAAAACACAATGCTAGTGCACCACCGGCCGTACATACATACATATGCCATAGACCAAATCATCTCTTTTGCCATCTAAATTCTAATAGTCTTATATACATACACTGTTATCATACATCACAAGAAATATATATACGCAGACCAAATCATGTACAAAAAAACTATGTGTCATTCAAAAAACTATGTGTTATTGCCGAAACCAAACCGAAAATAAATGGTTATTACCGAACCCGAACCGTATTTATGTATAAAACCGTATAAACCGAAGTATAAAAACCGTATAAACCAAAAACCATATAAACCGAACCGAATCAAACCGAAAAAACCGAACGCACAGGCTAACCCATTACCCAACAGGGCACGCCCTGGTGCCTAGTGGGCACCTGGGTGGCCCCCTCTGGTACTTATTTTATCCAATAATTTTTATTTATTCCAAAATAAATCTCTGTGAAATTTTAGCTCATTTGGAGATGTGCATAATAGGTATCTCCGACATAGCTTTTTCAGGTCCAGAATTCCAGCTGCCGGCAATCTCCCTCTTTATGTAAACCTTGCATATTAAGAGACAAAATGGCATTAGAATTGCTCCACAAAGTGTTATAATGATTAAAAACACTATAAATAACAGTGGAAAAACATGATGCAAAATAGACGTATCAGGTTCCCAAATAGAAAATAAAGTTTACTCCCCCTCCACCATTCTTTCACAATCCATGGCTAGCCATATACACGGGTGCCTTCCAAACTTTCAACTTTCCAAGGGGGAGTTTATTATTATTATTTTCATTTTGATTCATTTCGGGACTGGGCATCCCTATTACCCGCCACTTTCTCGCGTGACAAGTGGATAAACACTCATCGTGAGAATAACCCATCTAGCATGAAAGATATTGGCCACCCCTGTCGCTCCATGAGTGGGAGGGCACACAAAATGGATAATTATTATGAATGATTAGAGTTGGCACATGCAAATTTAGTTGGAACGACATGTAAATACCACATATAGGTAGGTATAATGGACTCATATGGCACAACTTTAGGTTTAAGGAATTGGATGCACAAGCAACATTCCTGCTAAGTACAAATGAAGGCCAACAAATAGATTGAGAAGCGACCAAGCAGAAAACAAAAACGGTCATAAACATGCATTGAAAATAGCTAACACTGAATAATGCACCATAAGTAGGATATAATTTCATTGCATAACTATTGACTTTACGTGCATGCATAGGGAACCACAAACTTGAACACCAATATTCTTACTAAACCCCAATTACTCACTAGCACAACCCATATATTATCATTTTTATATCGCAACACTATTGCAAGGAATCAAATTTATCATATTTAATGATCTTCATGAAAGTTTTTATTATATCATTCTTGAATATCCCTCATATTAAGACCAAATTCATAACTTGTGCAAATTACCATTACTATTATCAACTCTAAAAATGACATAAGTGAAGCATGAGAGTACAAATATTTCTTCAAAATATAATCACCTCCATGCTCTAAAAGATACAAGTGAAGCACTAGAGCAACTGCCTAGCTCAAAAAATATAAGTGAAGCACATAGAATATTCTAGCAAATCACGAAAAATGTGTGTCCCTCTCAAATAGGTGTGTCCAACAAAGATGATTGTGAGAAACTAAAAAGCAACAAAGCAAAGACTCATATAATACATGATGCTCCAAGCAAAACTCATATCATGTGATGAATAAAAATATAGCTCCAAGTAAAATTACCGACGGTTGGTACAAGAAATAGGGGATGCCTTTCGGGGCATCCCCAAGCTTAATTGCTTGGGAGTCCTTGAATATTACCTTGGGGTGCCTCGGGCATCCCCAAGCTTAGGCTCTTGCCACTCCTTATTCCTTCATCCATCATGATCTTACTCAAAACTTGAAAACTTCACACACAAAACTCCACAAAACTTAGTAGTATAACAAAGCAAATCACCACTTTAGGTACTGTTGTAACCCATTCATATTTTATTATTGCATTATACCCACTTTATTCTAACTTCTTAATGGCTTGGACCCCCTGATACAATCCATAGTTTCATCAAAACAAGCAAACAATGCAACGAAAACAAAATTAGTCAAAGAAAGAACCGTTTGTAGTAATCTGAATTATGCCTAAACTTATGTAACTCTAAAAATTCTGAAAATTAGGACAATGTGGGAAATTTGTATATCAATTATGTGTATAAAATTCAGATCAAAAGCACATTCAGTGAATTTAAACATTATGCTACTGGGTGCAAAAGTTTCTATTTTTTTCACAGAATCAAATCAACTATCATCCAAATCATCCCAAAGGCTTTACATGGCACAAACACTAATTAAAACACAAAAACACAAACATAATAGTAGCATAATTGTGTGCACACAAAAAACAGAAAAATAATCAAGAAAATTAGGATAGCTATTGGGTTGCCTCCCAACTAGCGCTATTGTTCTACGCCCCTAGCTAGGCGTAATGCATAGTTTCAAGTGTTGTCATCTTTCTTCTTATCTAAAAATGTGTTCTTTTTGGGAGGCTTTTCATAGACAATATGGAACACATCATCCATAGAAATTTTGCATCACCAAGTTGACCATCCTCGAATCCCTCTTGATTCCCTTTTACAATCCAAGAATATTATTTATTAATACTATCGAAAACTTGTTGGATTATATTTAAAGGAGGGACTTCCTTTTTGGTATTCTCATCAAAAGTGTGATCATCATGAAATAAATATCTCAATAGATAATCATCATTGTATAAAATCTCATATATCACAAGTTTTCATGATTCATGCCGTAAAATCAAAAAATTCTCTAGCTTCTCGAACTATGTAATGAAATTCATTCATGAGGATAAGAGTACCTGTCTTTTTACCCTTAGGATTTCTTTATTACTAGCAACTCATAAAGCAATCTTCACAAAGTTGGATGGGTATGGATAAATCTTCTCTCAAGTTTAAGAATAAGTGCAGAAACAACCTCGACATAATTTTTGGTTCTTTTAAGAATTGGAGCATCATCCCAAGCCAAAGTTCCAGTGCAATTAAAGAATTCTTGGATAACACTTTTTCCTATAATATTCCCATGTCCCCCCACAAAAGTTTTAGCATCTAAATTGGTGGGAATTTCAACATTAGAATTTTTACCATCCTCACTTTTTCCATGCCAAAATCAGCCATAATAACAACTTCAACCAAGCAACAAGCGAACAAGCAAGAAGGCAAACAAAATATATTTTTTGTATTTTATTTTTGTAAAAATGTTTTAGAAGTGGGGGAGATGAAAATGAGAGGAAAATGGCAAATAAAGTTAATGCAAGGAGATGGAAGTTTATGCGTAGGTACTTGATAGATGTTGGTGATGTCTCCCCAGCAACGGCGCCAGATTCTTCCTGCTACTTGTGAGCTGTGTTGGGATTTCCCCGAAGAGGAGAGGT